>NC_053492.1:85885909-86220909 GCF_905171775.1 Rana temporaria | reverse complement strand
CTGTGCCCTTCTTTGATCATTTCTAAGATGCGGAATGAGAAAAGCCGCTGAGGGCTTTTCTAGTCCCTCACCGCCGGGCGATTCAGTGCCCCTTTGATAGGAGAGCCTTTTCAATAGGTGGGCTTCTTCTCCGGTGGTGGACCCTCCCGGGTGTCATGTATAGGTGACCACTCTCCCTATTGCGGAAACCCCCGCTTGTATGGATCTGACTGATAGAAGATCCGGAGTACTGACCCGTTCCATGTTTACCATGCTGGGGTCTGACTTGCGGCCTATTGTGGCCACTACTCTGGGGTCTCAGTCACTCACGGAGTGAGCATTTTGCACCAGACAGTGGAGGAACACCGACTCTCTCCCGAAGTTATTAGGCTAGTGGACCAGCTGGTCCAGGGCCTTGTTATAGGTCTGTGATGCTTCATTGAATGCCGCGCCCTTGTTATCCAGGGCTTCTGTTTCAGAGATGGTTTTATGCACACAGCGGTGTAGTGGTAACTCCATTACTTGGCAGCAAGTGTTATTGGTTTGAATCCGGACACTGACACCAATCTGCCTGGAGCTTGCATTGTCGCTCCCTGTGTCTGCGTGGGTTTGCTCCGGGTATTCCTGGTTTCCTCCCACCCTCCAAAGACGTGTGCATACATCTACATATAATGCATACACACTATGGGCCAGATTCACAAACGAGTTACGCTGGCGTATCTATTGATACGCCACGTAATTTAAAAGTTGCGCCGTCGTATCTCTGCGCGGTATTCTGGGAACAAGATACGCTTGAAATATGGCTTCAGCCGACCGACGTAAGTCTTGGTACGCCGTCGTATCTAGGGTGCATATTTACGCTGGCCGCTAGGGGCGCTTCCATAGATTTACGCGTTGAATATGTAAATGAGCTAGATACGCCGTTTCACGAACGTACTTGCGCCTGCTACGCCGTTTATGTAAGGCTTGGATCCGGGGTAAAGTTACCCCTGCTATATGAGGCGTAGGTAATGCAAAGTATGGACGTCGGAACAAGCGTATCTTTTTAAGTTGTTTACGGAAGTCTTACGTGAATGGGGCTGTGCTTAGGTTACGTTCACGTCACAGGCATTGAGCCGGCGTATATTATGGAGTAAATTCGACGTGATATTGAGCATGCGCGCGCATGCGCCGTTCGTTAGGCGCGTCATTTACGTGGGGTCACGATTCTTTTCCATACAACACGCCCCCTACCAGCCTACTTTGAATTACGCGGGCTTACGCCTGCCCATTTATGCTACGCCGCCGCAACTTACGGAGCAAGTGCTTTGTGAATACTGCACTTGCCTGTCTAAGTTGCGGCGACGTAGCGTAAATAGGATACGTTACGCCCAACTAAAGATACGCCCAGGTACGTGAATCTGGCCCATAGTGTATGTATTATTAACGGGCAACCCTCCCAGGCCGACAAAGGCTCAACTGGGGGACTAATCCGTCCCTGGGTGCGTAAGCCGATCACGCCGGCACCCAAATCCCCGCCAATGTATGTAGCTTTTCCTCCCCGTCTCTAGGTGGGGGGGGGGGCTGGTAGGTTCACAATTCGGTGAACCTTCCTGCTCTCCGACTAGTGGGTCTGCGATGTGGTCTCTTCGGAGTACTAGATAGGGTTTCCTCCTATCCACAGAACAGAGGGCCAGATCCTCAAAAGAGATACTCCGACTTAACTGCTGTTCAGTCTGTGTGTAACTTTGGAAACGATCCTCAAAAGGCTTTTTCCAAAGTTAGGCAGAAGATCCGGCATGTGTAATTGAATTACACTGCCGAATCTTAGGATGCAGTACCGCATCCGCCGCTGGGGGCATTTCGAGTCGAAATGCCGTTTCTAGTATGCAAATTAGCACTTAAGGCGATCCACAAAGCTTTCCAGCTTCCTTTTTGCGCCGTAAGTGTTATTTTGCAAGTGTAAAATTAGGGCTGGTTCTACAAAGTGTAAACTAGTCACACCTTGTAAAAGCCCATTCCAGCGACGGCATTTGGTATGCTTTCCCGAGGGAGAACTCCACGGCAATTTGTAAAAACAAAACCGGCATGGGTTCCCCCCCCAGGAGCATACCAGGCCCTTAGGTCTGGTATGGGTTGTAAGGGGACCCCCCCTACGCCGAAAAATCGACGTAGGGGGTCCCCCTACAATCCATACCAGACCCGTATCCAAAGCACGCTACCCGGCCGGTCAGGAATAGGAGTGGGGACGAGCGAGCGCCCCCCCCCCCCCTCCTGAGCCGTGCCAGGCCGCATGCCCTCAACATGGGGGGGTTGGGTGCTCTGGGGCAGGGGGGCGCACTGCGGGCCCCCCCACCCCAGAGCACCCTGTCCCCATGTTGATGAGGACAGGACCTCTTCCCGACAACCCTTGCCATTGGTTGTCGGGGTCTGCGGGCGGAGGCTTATCGGAATCTGGGAGTCCCCTCAAATAAGGGGGCCCCCAGATACCGGCCCCCCACCCTAAGTGAATGGATATGGGGTACATCGTACCCCTATCCATTCACCTGTAGGCAAAAAGTTAGTTAGTAAACACACAACACAAGGCTTTTTAAAATATTTTATTATTCTGCTCCGGATGCCCCCCCTGTCTTCGTTATTAGCTCAATTAGCAGGGGGGGCTTCTTCTTCCGCTCTCCGGGGGTCTTCCGCTCTCCGGGGGTCTTCTCCGCTCTCCGGGGGGGGCTTCTCCGGACTCCGGGGGGCTTCTTCCATCTTCTCCCCTCTTCCGCTGTTGACTCGGCGAACCCCGGTTCTTCTGCAGCTCTCCGGTGCCTTCTTCTTCAGCGCTGGCTGCCTGCTATGTTTGTGTGTTAGCTCGATTTCAAACAGGCAGCCAGCGCGGTCTTCTGTGACGTCAGGGTCTTGTCTTCTGTTCTTCCGATGTTGCCTCGTCGCCTGTTGTCGCTGTAATGATGGAAGCGCGCCTTGCATCCCATTTATATAGGCATCACCGTCCCATCATGCTCCGGCAGGTACCCACGTGGTGGGTGCCTACCCACGTGCACCCACCACGTGGGTACCTACCGGAGCATGATGGGGCGGTGATGCCTATATAAATGGGATGCAAGGCGCGCTTCCATCATTACAGCGACAACAGGCGACGAGGCAACATCGGAAGAACAGAAGACAAGACCCTGATGTCACAGAAGACCGCGCTGGCTGCCTGTTTGAAATCGAGCTAACACACAAACATAGCAGGCAGCCAGCGCTGAAGAAGAAGGCACCGGAGAGCTGCAGAAGAACCGGGGTTCGCCGAGTCAACAGCGGAAGAGGGGAGAAGATGGAAGAAGCCCCCCCCGGAGTCCGGCGAAGCCCCCCCCGGAGTCCGGCGAAGCCCCCCCCGGAGTCCGGAGAAGACCCCCGGAGAGCGGAAGACCCCCGGAGAGCGGAAGAAGAAGCCCCCCCTGCTAATTGAGCTAATAACGAAGACAGGGGGGGCATCCGGAGCAGAATAATAAAATATTTTAAAAAGCCTTGTGTTGTGTGTTTACTAACTAACTTTTTGCCTACAGGTGAATGGATAGGGGTACGATGTACCCCATATCCATTCACTTAGGGTGGGGGGCCGGTATCTGGGGGCCCCCTTATTTGAGGGGACTCCCAGATTCCGATAAGCCTCCGCCCGCAGACCCCGACAACCAATGGCAAGGGTTGTCGGGAAGAGGTCCTGTCCTCATCAACATGGGGACAGGGTGCTCTGGGGTGGGGGGGCCCGCAGTGCGCCCCCCTGCCCCAGAGCACCCAACCCCCCCATGTTGAGGGCACGCGGCCTGGCACGGCTCAGGAGGGGGGGGGCGCTCGCTCGTCCCCACTCCTTTCCTGGCCGGCCGGGTAGCGTGCTTTGGATACGGGTCTGGTATGGATTGTAGGGGGACCCCCTACGTCAATTTTTCGGCGTGGGGGGGTCTCCTTACAACCCATGCCAGACCTAAGGGCCTGGTATGCTCCTGGGGGGGGAACCCATGCCGGTTTTTTCTTTGAAAATTGGCATGGAGTTCTCCCTCAGGAATGCATGCCGCTGTCGTTTTTTTTTTTTCCCGACGCAACTTTTTTAAGCCGTCGCGATCCTCAAAACTCGGCGTAACGTAACTTCGCGCATGCGCAGTACGGCCGGCGCGGGAGCACGCCTCATTTAAATGGGACTCGCCCCATTTGAATAGGAACGCCTTGCGCCGGCGGAATTTTAGTTACACAGCCTGAAATTTCTAGATAAGTGCTTTGTGGATCAGGCACTTAGGTAGAAACTTTAAGGCAGTGTAACTTAAATGGGATTTTTTAAGTTACGCCAGGTTTTTGTGGATCTGGCCCAGAGTTCTTTCCTTGTGTCTTCCTCTCCCAGCTCGTCGGTCTGCCTTGGGCAGTGTGGGACTTGCTGAGTTTCGGGGTAATTTTACCTTTCCTGCAGGTCGAGAGGTTTGGGGTTTTCTATGGGCCTCAGGCCCTGAATACCTTTGTGAATGTCGGGTAGTTCCGCATGGAATCCATTCGTTCGGTGGTAGCTGCGCTCCATCCGGGGGACGTTTTGGCGTCCTCGGACATCAGGGACGCATACATGCATGTCCCGTCTTACACAGGTCACAGGTTTCTGTGCTTCGTGATGGGGGAGGGCCTCTATCAGTCTGTGGCCCTCCCTTTTGATCTGGCGTCGGCACCAAGGGTTTTCACCTAGAAGCTCGCACTTATCCTAACTTTGTGGGACAGCGAGGCTTTGCCTCGTGGGCTACTTAGACGACTTTCTTCTGAGAGCAACTTCTGTCTCAGACCTAGTGGATGTGTTTATAGTCATTCAGACCCTCCGAAGATTCGGGTGGGTGTTAAACTTTTAGAGTCGGTCCTGGTTCCGACTCAGCGTTGGAGTATCCAGGATTGATCCGGACTCCTCGGTGGCGAAGGTCCTTCTTCCCCTGAAGGTATTGGCATCACGCAATCGGTCTTCTCTCTGGGTGCATGCAGGTCCGGGGCCTGTGGGTAGGTTGTAAAAATCTCTTATCTCTGAAATCATCAGATTCTGGTGCGCCACCTAGTCAGTCTCTCTGAGTTGGTGACGGAGATTCCCGACTCTTCGGTCCTAAAAAACAATGTCCCCCGATGTAGATGCATCGTTGGTCATGACGCCAACACCACCGGACTCGGCCACAGACGCTCCTGCAGCCTGCCTGCACCGTTGTGTGACATTTCTTAAATGGCCCCCTTGTGACGTCACCGACCCAGCATGCACACTTTTTTTTATAAATGTATACCAGACCCGAAGAGCCAGATATGTTTTGGGGGGGGCGGGGGATTTTTTTTTTGTTCCAAATTTTTAATTGCCAGCATGTTTTTATTGCATTCAGCTATCATTGGCGAACCCGCCAATGTTTTTTGTTTTGTAACTTTATTATTGCCGAATGACAATTTTACTTTGACACAAACTTTGGGCCAAACACTGCAACACTGTCTAGGTGTATTGTTAGAATTCTGGTAGGTGGCTAGTGGGTGGTAAAACTGTGGCTCTGCTGTCTGTTTTTTCCCACCCCCGGCCATCCGTGTCAAATAGCCATTTGAAAATATTTGTAGGTTTCCTTGCATGAACTTCTATTTTAAATCAGCATTTCAATGGAATTCAAATCAGGGCTTTGACTAAGCTTCCGGTTCATTGGTGATTTGCATTTGCAGACCATACAGTATACCAGCAGAAGAGGACTTTTAAAATGTTGCTTTCATTTGTAAGGTATTAATAAAGCATTTCAAGTTTTATGTGCCCAGACAATCGTGGAGAATATCGGATGTACCCAAATCTGTTTCCCATTTTATACAGCCTTAATACGTGTCATTTTTAGGTCTGGTTCACACCCCTCCAGCACACATGAAGGTGCTATATAACATGCATTTTCATGCATGCGCATTAAAACACATGGGTGTGATTCTGACCATAAAAATTTGTAAACAGCAAAATTGACTTCTTTAAACATGTTGGTTTACAGAAGACGTTTTACTGTAGATGGTGATGATGACGACAAATGAGCTATGGTCAGACAACAGATATTCTGCAATCACCACTATGCTCTGTGTGGTTTTCCTCTTTCATTGTAGATTTCACCAGTGATGACATTGAGCCGAGACCTGGAAACTGATAAGACAACTATGTTTGGACGTCTCAGTTCAAAATTGTATTTTATAAATGTCTTAAAATTACTACATTAAGGCATAACTTTACCTCTGTGGTCGTTGGTTTTCAGTGCAGTATAGTAGTCCAAATAGAATTTTTTTCCTTATTTGTCTGTTTTACTCCCTTGTTCCCCTTTTTGTCTAAGAACAGACCTCCTTATTGTCTGTTTATCTGCCCTTGGTTTTTTAATATCGCAGACAGATTTTTTTTTTCCCTTGTTTATCTTGTCTGTGGTCTGCAAACCCAGAGGTCACACTTCCTTTTCCCCGAATAAATATTGCATTGTGGGAAATCTGTAGATTAGATTATAAACCACAATGCATAGTAAAATTGTTAGAGGTTGTGTCTACATGCGATCTAATTTTTTAACCCAAATCAACAGGAATGTAAAAACAGTTTGAAGCAACTTAGGGGTCAAGTGGTAGGTCAGTGCACCTGTGTAGATGGATAGAAGTAACCTCTTATGCCAATGAAAATGCATGTCCCCATCCCCATTACACCCAAAATGCAGTGCTTTAAAACGTCCAGTAAATCACTTTTAGGCCTCTTGCTCATGTTGGTAAAAAGAGCAAAAACTTTAACTGATCTGGATATAGATGAATTGTTGTCTGCCGAACCATACTCAGCATAAACACAAGGTGGGCTTCATTCCCTCAGCCATAAAAATGTTATTGATATTACACATGTGGTTTTTTTAGGAGCAAAGTTACTGCCTAATCAGTAAAATACTTGAGTATAGATGCATTTAAATGTGTAAGGCCACATACACTGTATTACCAAAAGTATTGGGATGCCTGCATACACACATACACACATACATACACACATACACACATACACACACATACACACATACACACATACACACATACACACACACACACACACACACACAAACTTTAATGACATCCCAGTCTTAGTCCATAGGGTTCAATATTAAGTTGTCCCACCCTTTGCAGCTATAACAGACAACTTTTTTGTAAAGGCTGTCCACAAGGTTTAGGAGTGTGTCTATGGGAATATTTGACCATTCTTCCAGAGGCGCATTTGTAAGGTCAGGCACTGATGTGAATGACAAGGCCTGGCTCGCAGTTCTTCTCAAAGGGATTTTATCAAGTTGAGGTCAGGTTGCAGACCAGTAAAGTTCCTCCACTCCAAACTTGTTCATCCATGTCTTTATGGACCTTGCTTTGTGAGCGGGTCCTAATCATTTGGTGGAGGGGAATTATGGTGTGGGGTAGTTTTTTATGGGTTGGCCTTGGTACCTTAGTTCTAGTGAACTGAACTCCTAAGTTGTCAGCGTACCAAGACATTTTTGACAATTTCATACTCCCAACTTTGTGAAAAAAGTTTGAGGATGGCCCCTTCCTTTTCCAACATGACTGTGCACAAAGCAAGGTCCATAAATACATGAATAAGCAAGATTGGGGTGGAGGAACACGACTGGCCTGCACAGTCCTGACCTCAACCTGATAGAACTCCTTTGGGATTAAGTAGAGCGACGACTGCAAGCCAAGCCTTCTCGTCACATCAGTGTCTGACCTCACAAATGCACTTTTGGAAGAATGGTCAAACATTCTCATAGACAAACTCCTAAACCTTGTGATCAGTCTTCCCAGAAGAAGCTGTTATGGCAGCAAAGGGTGGGCTAAGATTGAACTCTCTGGACTAAGAATGGGATGCCATTAAAGTTCATGTGTGTGGTCCCTGTGGCGATCTCTGTGTGCTTGGTGGAGGAGGTAGCACCGCAAAGAACCATGCTCTCTCTTTGTTTTACGCACGCAAAGCTATCTTACTATGTTGGAAAAAACCTGAAGCTCCCTCACTGGCTTACTGGAATGGCATAGTGAATAAGGCATTGCCCTTTTACTGAGCCACGTACCTGAGCAGAGGTTGCCCCAAAATGTTTGAGACAGTATGGCAATGATGGCTTTTGATCAGATGACACTCTATGCATATATATTGTAATACTGGCAATGAAGAAGAATTTTATGCTTGTATACTCTTGCACGTCTTTACGCATGTTTACATAAGGTCTTTAGTGAACATTTTCAGCCTCTTTTACACGGGGCGGAATCTGCGCTGATCTCCACTAAGCAGGTGGATGACTAGTCCATGTCCGCTTCGCTATGCAGAGTTGATACGAATACAGCCCACTCTTCTCTAGGGGGTGGTCAGGTAGAAACGATTGTCATCCGATCCAGTCTGCCAGAAGGATGGCGAATGCCTGTTTTTGGCAGACCATATCGGATAGTGGTGGGTGACAGCGGACATGTGTCCGCTGACATCCACCACCCCACCCCAGAGCGATGGGTGGTCCAATCGGGTCCGCCTGAAAAACAAACAGGGGAACTCGATCAGTCCGCTGGTATGAAATAGGCCTTCTCGCATCCATGTGCAGCTGCCAATAATAATCTTTTATGTAAAAGGACTTTGTCTACTTTCAGGACTGTAGCAGGGACTGAGACAAACTCCCCAAATGCCACACATCCCACAAAGCCTGACGATGTCTATAATAAAAGAAGCCTCAGCTGGACACCACCCATGCCATGCCCCCAATGTAGTTCACCCCACCTACAGGGCATAATCCTGATTAAAGGGGTTGTAAAGGTAAATGTTTTTTCACCTTAATGCATTCTATGCATTAAGGTGAAAAAACATCCGCGTATTAGCGCCCCCCCCCCGATTACTTACCTGACCCCTCGAAAGTCCCGCTCCGTGAACGAGCAGGCTTCTCGGCCGTCTTCCCGGCTCATTCATTGGTTGATTGAAAGCAGCGCAGCCATTGGCTCGCGCTGCTGTCAATCACATCCAATGATGCCTGGGCGGGGCTGAGTGATGCAGTGAGCGGCTATGGCTGCCGGCTTTATCACGGGAGAGTGCCCGCAAGCGCTCAACAGCATGCGAGCTTGCTCGCATGAAGGTGTTGAGTCTATGTGGGGGGGAGCCGAGACAGCTGCCGAGGGACTCCAGAAGACCAGGTTCGGGGCCACTCTGTGCAAAACGAGCTGCACAGCGGAGGTAGGTATAACATGTTATTTAAAATAAAAAATCCTTTTAGTAATCCATTAAGCCCTGTGAATGGGTTAAAACGTGTCATCATGCCACGCCCCAACGCCTTTCACCCTATCCGCTGGGTCTAATCATAATTAAGCCCTGTGGGTGAGGTAAAACATAGGTCTGGATGGTGTCCGGCCTGAGGCTGCTTTTGTTCATGTAGTGGGGGGGAAAAAAACTTGGTCGTAAAGTACAACTATATTGGGTTAATAAAGTTCTTCTGTAAAGGACATTTCTGGTCTTATTAAAAGCCAAGATATTGTTTTGAAATAAATTGAAAATTGTGAATAGGGCCTATTTTTCTTGCAGCTTTAAAACAGTTAATATAATCCGGTGTCTGATTCTGGAAAATTGGATGCCTCTTGTATAGCTCTTGACCTTTACAATACACTGTAACTAGTGGATTTTTCATATCTATATGGAATCTAGCTTTAATGTATGATAGCATGAAAGCCTTTACCTTTTCACGGTTGAGGGCTTTTATAGGTAGTTTGGATAAATAGGCAGGTAAAGCAGAAATCTCATGAAAGGGTCAGTAGGCACTAAAAAATAAAAGTGAAGTTATTATACTAACGTGCATGAAATATTTTACAGTTATTTATTTTTTTCTATATCTCTGTTACCTGCCATTGAACTGCTGTTTTTTATTATTTATTTTCTTATCTGTGTGTTTTGTATTTATTTTTTCATTTTTGTTGTCTGTCCCCTTTTTGTCACCATATTGATTTGTCCTGAAGAGCATGGTCATTAACCTCTTTCCCACTCGGCTATAGACAAAACACGTCTACAGCGCGCTCGAGTTGTTCCAGGAGAACGTCCCTGCGCAATACTCTGCAATACCACCAATACTCTGCAATACCACCAATACTCTGCAACTCCCCCAATAGTCTGCAATTCCCCCAATAGTCTGCAATACCCTGCAATACTCCAATACCTTGCAATATGTCGCCTATGGGGATTTTTAAGTAGCAAAGTTTGGCGCCATTCCACGAGCATGTGCAATTTTGAAGGGTGACATGTTGGGTATCCATTTACTCGGCGTAACTTCATCTTTCATATTATGCAAAAACATTGGGCTAACTTTACTGTTTTTTTTTTTGTTTTGTTTTTTTGTTTTTTAAGCACAAGTTTTTTTTTTAAAACACACGTTCAAAAAATTGCTGCGAAAATACTGTGCGAGATAAAAAGTTGTAATGGCCGCCATTGTATTTTCTAGGGTCTTTGCTAAAAAAAAGAATATATAATGTTTTGGGGTTCTATGTAATTGTCTAGCAAATTATGATTTTTCCATGTAGGAGAGAAATGTCAGAATTGGCCTGGGTGCTCCATAATGCCTGATGGTGCTCCCTGTATGTTGGGCCTCTGTATGTGGCCACGTTGTGTAAAAGTCTCACACGAGGTATCGCCATACTCAAGAGGAATAGCAGAATGTGTTTTGGGGTGTAATTTGTGGCATGCGTATGCTGTGTGTAAGAAATAACCTGCTAATATGACAGAAACGAGAATTTTTTTTTACAGAATTTTCAGTCTTTTTTCTTTTATAGCGCAAAAAATAAAAAACCCAATGGTGGTCAAATACCACAAAAAGAAAGCTCTATTTGTGTGAAAAAAACAGGACAACAATTTCAGATGGGTACAATGTTGTATGACTGAGTAATTGTCATTCAAATTGTGAGAGCACCGAAAACTGAAAATTGATCTGGTTAGGAAGGGGTTTAAGTGCCTAGTGGTCAAGTGGTTAAGATAGAAGGTGATTATTCAAGTTGCCGCTTGAACAAGAGGTTCCAGAGACAATGGTCAAGGATGGTATTTCTTTCCACTTTGTAGAGATTTCCTCTTGCTTTCCATTGTGTGTCTGGGACAGGTGGTGATGGGAAATCTCCCCAATGGGATCCTCCCAAAATAAAAGAAAAAAACAGTTTTTTTTCTTTTTCATACTTTACCCAAAGATAAAACAAACTAAATTCACTTTTTTCCCCACACTTTTGTTTTAGCATATTTAAAAAAATTGCATATTACACATTCATTTTGATCTGTTTTGCTTTTAGTGACGGACTAAAGTTGGTTATACACTAGTAGATTTTGTGTGAATATTCTCACCTGCATATTGATGTCCTTTTGGTGAGACTTTGCCAAACAAAAACCACATTCACCGAAATTTTGTTCAAGAAATTGTTTCCATCCTGCACCTTTTGAATTTTTATTGTCATAGTGGATGAAAGGCGAACATTGATTTGAAATCACTAATGAAAAGAAAATGAATGTTTGTAAAATTAAAATTTTTAAATCCAATTCTACTAGTCTGGCTAGCTTAACACAACTCTTGCGATCAACATCAATTATTTTTAATCCTTATGCTGCTAGAATTAGTAAATAGATAGGAAGGTATATTATATTAACTTTTTTTTTTTTTACATTTCAGTTGCTTTTTGGTTTCTGACCTAGGCCAAAAAATTATGTCATACATCACATGACTTGTGAAAATCGTGTGCGTTTTTCGGTGGGCATTATCAGCATTTTTTTTTATTCCATTGGCAAAACGCCAATTGCCCTATTTTCTGCCACTAATTTTCGGCGGCCTATATATCCTTACTTGACACCTGAAAAAGGTTGTAAAAGATTTAGAAACTTTTACAAGTGTCAGGCATTTTATTCTGCAAAAATGCTGCTGGCTTCTAGGAGAGTTAAAATAAATATCCTGTTTACATGAGGGCTTAGAGTTACGTAGGAGGTCTGGCGCTAGATTTATTGCGCTCAAACTAACAAGCCCATAGATAACTGACGTGTGGATCGATTGACGTTTACATATGCACACAGGACAAACGTGCATTTCCGTTTTTATTAGAATTAATTATTTTGTATACTGTCTGTTTCCATTTTTTTTTTTTATCCGTTTTTTTGCCATTACAAGGGGTGAACATTTACTGAGAGATCTGGGGTCTATTCGATTCCAGTTCTCTCCTCTGCCCTCAAAAGCATCTGATCAAACACAGATTGGTTTGATCAGATGCTTTACAAGCCAGAAACTACTTGCAAACAACAAATTGAAACCAGTTTGACAAAATCCTTGTCACTTCTGGTTCCATAGAGATAATCTGATCAGGGGATGGAAGTTCCTCCATCTCTATGGTGTGCCATCCCAAATGTGTGCAAGTGAAGCTTCTATCTGTGATGTGAACTATTAGAAAGGGCTAAGTTTTGTTTTTTTGCAGGCTAGCTGGTAAGTGTGCCAGGAAATTTGTTTTGTTTGTAATGTGCTTCCCCCGACCGCCGGTTCCAGTCCCGGGCTCCCTGGTTGGGTACCAGCGCTAGATCGAAAAATAAAAAATATCAGGGTTATGATTGCAGCTGCAGCCTTGAAACCTGAGAATGTACGAGACTGGATGGGTTCCCCATTTAGAGGAAGTGGTTAAATTGTGTTTTCTATTTGTGGTGCTCAGATACCGTTGAGTTCCTCTTTAAGTTGAAAGGCTTTAGGTGATACTTAGCCATAGACTTCTGGGACAGGAGCCAACACTTTAGAGGAGGCATTGGTTATGTGACTCTTGCTCCCTACTACAGCTTCAACTTTACATGTAGTCCCTCTGCATTGCACTGTGTATGATGCTCTGAAATGGCGGGTCAGCAAGCCGAGGCAGCAATCAACCAGTCACCTGTCTGCGAGCTACAGGTTGCTGATCCCCGGTTTTAAAGTGTTTACTTTATGAACATTTACCTTCATTTCTCAACTCGCTTCAAGTAATGTGTTTTTTTGGGGGTTTTTTTGTCTATCTCGTGTAGGATTTCTTATCTAAGCTTTGTTTTCCTTCTTTTTTTTTTTTTTAGTGCGAAAGTGGCAATACCTTTGTATACATCCTTGTAAAGTTCCAGAGACGAGTACCTGTTGACCCTAACTGAACATAGGTGAGTTTGTGACGATGAGCAGAACAATGAGTTGATGTACAGTTGCATATTTCATGTTTGTCACATTTGATGTCCATTCAAGCCTTTCTAACCAGAGCAGTGCAGCGTGTGTTTGGAAAATACCCTGCATTTTTAGTTGTGCAAGTTGGTTGAAAGGAGACCTTCAAAAATGCTCTGCAATATATCTAAAAACTCATGGAAAACACATTCTAGCACAGACGAGTTCAATAACGGCTGTTGTGGATGAGTCCTTTCTATTTTTGTGATATAAATACATTTTTTTGTTAGTAAAGAAACAAAAATGTCTGGTTATCAGTGTGCTATAATGGTTTTAAAAAAAATGTAAAAATGAAATGCATTTCCCTGGTTTGGCCTGTCATAAATTGTAAACATCTAGTGGAGGCATCACTAAATAGCGGGCCTCATGCGGACGGACCCGCTGCTCCATCCACCTGTGATCGAATCATTTCGGAGTCTTCCCTCCCAATGTCATCCACCGCTGTCATTCTCAAGGCAGCATGGAGAACGAGAGACAGGGATAGTAATGAAGGAGTCGGGAGGCACCGCCACACTGGATGGAGGGCAGGGCATTTAAAGGGCAGGTTAACTTTTTCTAATAACTAGCAGGTGATTTAAAGTGGAGTTCCACCCTGAAAAAATCTTTCCACCAAAAAAAATGAAAAGTAAAGAAAATATTTTACTTGCCCTAAATAGCTGTTGCTATGCGGAAGTCCCAAATCTGCCTCTTCATCTTCTACGGTGGATTTTCTTCCTCCTCCTACACTCGGTTTCTTCTTGTGAATGGTGCGCGCTGCATTCTGGGAACTGTGTGTATCCCAGAAAGAAGCCGAGCCATTCACATAGCGCCGCGCTGCTCGCACATGCGCAGTAGGAAACGGGCAGTGAAGCCGCACGGCTTCACTGCCTGTTTCCCTTACTGTGGATGGCGGCGCCTGGAGCTGCCAGGATCAAGGGTCGGCCTCGGTGGGGGCCGACATCGCTGGCGACTAGGACAGGCAAGTGTCCTTATTAAAAGTCAGCAGCTACAGTGTTGGCAGCTGCTGACTTTAATTTTTTTTTTTTTTTTTTACCGGACCTCCGCTTTAATGCTAGGACACTAGCAACCAATCACCAGCTTGTTAATAGAAAAAGTTAACCTTGCCTCTGCCCTTTATCCAGTGCTGCTGTGCCTCCCGACTGCTCTCCACTCTGTGCAAGGTAGGCAAAAGGACATGGCTTAGGATGGAAAGGCATGGGTGACATGAAGGCACCAGTGCTGTGTGTGATGGGGGCAGAGCACATTATCGTGATACGAGTAAGGAAAGCAGTGCTGTGTGGGGGTAAGGGTGCAATACAGTTTTAATAAATGTAATATTGTGCAAACTGAACTTCACTATGAGAATTGCTTTGTTTTTATGTGGGCTGTTTTATGAGATCTGGCCATGAACTGTTGCTCCTTAGGGAAGAAATAGGGATCCAGGATACATATATTGACACTCTGTGATCAGAGAACATTGTGAATCCTACACCGATCTAATGTGGGTCTGGCCATCATTTAGTGGTCATACATTTCTGGTAAGCCTCCAACTGCTGCACAAGAGTGGTGTGCTTTTTCTATCTGGATGGCATTGCTGGGCATCACTTGTTTGTTTACTAATGTGTGCCAGTCCGTGCCCATGTTGCCAGTCAGTGCCCATTTGTGGGCACTGATTGGCATCTACTGTGCTTATTTTTTTTTACATGTGGATGGTCATGGGGGATGTACCTGGCCATCCACATGTTGCCCCCTTTCTTGGTGGTCCAGTGTGGGCATCCGAGGGGGGGCTGCGCTGATAAACAATCAGAACGAACCCCCCCCTGTCAGGAGAGCTGCCGATCGGCTCTCCTCTACTCACTTCTGTCAGACGCGAGTGAGGAAGAGCTGATCAACTGCTCTTCCTGTTTACATCGTGATCAGCCGGAGGTCGGACGTCAATAGACGTCCAGTCAGGATAACACAACCACTTCCCGGACGTCAATTTACTATTGACCGGCCGGGAAGTGGTTAATAACTAACTGTACTCCAAAGTGATATTCTCATATTGGGTCTAATGGAATGACTTTGTAGTGAGACTCCAGGGCAAGATTTCAGTTTTTTTTTTTAGTTCCCACCACAACGCAGTAACCATGGTTGTTTCTGGATTTCCCAGTTATACATTATACAATATGGAAAATCTGTAAGGGACTCAATTCTGCTAGGGAGGTTTATTCAGTGAAGTTTCCTTGAGATATAACAAACCAGCATTTGTCAGCGGCCATCCTAAACTGAAAAATTGGTTTAGAATTACCCCTTTGAAGTCCTAGAATATCAGACCCTATTTTAGACGAATGTCTAAAATATGTGTTTATCTTTCATTATGTAGGCAGGAAATGTATTTTCAGCTTCACTTTGTGTCCCTTTCATTGTCCTTCCTGAACACACACTTGGCAATGCTGCTAGACTTTTTTTTTTCAAATACACTGTTTTTGTTTTTTGTTTTTTATTTACAACTACTAAATATGTGCCTCTTTAAAAATTTTGTGCAGGGGCTGTGACTGCAGGCATATATGGGATATGACTGGGGGTAATAAGTGCAGTAAAGGAGTGTATAGAGTGATTGTGTGCAGAGTGTGCAGGGACTGTGACTGAAGGCAGTATGCACAAAAGAGAAATGCAGGGGGTATGACTAGGCGCAGTATGTGCAGAATAGGCGTGAAGGTGGAATCACTGCAGGCAGTGTGTGCAGGAGAGAATTACAGGGGGTATGACTGCAGGCAATATGCGCAAGAGAGGAATGCAGGGGGCATGACTGGGGGCAGTATGTGCAGGAGGTATGATTGCGGGCAGTAGTTTCAGGAAGGGAGTATGAGTGCAGGCAGTGTGGGCAGGAGAGGAGTGCAAGGGGTATGACTGGGGACACTGCAGGAGAGGAGTGCAAGGGAGTATGACTGGGGGCAGTGTATGCAGGGTGCTGAGACTGCAGGCAGTATGTGCAAGAGAGGAATGCAGGGGGTTTGACTGGAGGCAGTACATGTGGGATAGGAGTGCAGGGAGTATGACTCATGGCAGTGTAAGAGGGTATGACGGCAAGGAGTGTGTGCAGGGGGTATGACTGGGTAGTGAGTGCAGGAGAAATGACTGTGGCCAGTCTGTGCAGGAGAGGAGTGTAAGAGGGTATGACTGTGGGCAGTCTGTGCAGGAGAGGAGTGTACGAGAGTATGACTGTGGGTAGTGAGTGCAAGGGAAATGACTGTGGGTAGTCGGTTCAGGAGAGGAATGCAGATGGTATGTTCAAGTATTGACATGTGTACGTCCTTACACACAAATACTATATTATACACATGTCTATATACCATATTTTCTGGCGTATAAAGACTAACCTTTACACTTAAAAAATAATGCCCTAAAATCAATCAGGCATCGTCTTATACGCCGGGTATAGAATGCTGCCCGCTGGATGTTGGCCCGCTGGATGTCTGGTAATACTGTATGTGGCTTCCGCCACATACAGTATTTGCCGCTAAGCCAATCCCGGCGAGCGATGTATTCTATTAATGAATACAGAGTCTGCTCGGATTGGAGTAACAACCTCTGCCAATCCGAGCAGGCTACTTACAGAAGCCTGCTTAGATTGGCTTAGAGCAGTGTTTCTCAATTCCAGTCCTCAGGCCCCCCCAACAGGTCAGGTTTTCAGGATTTCCATTATTTTGCACAGGTGATTTGATCAGTTTCACTGCCTTAGTAATCACCACAGCCTTTTCATCTGAGGGAAATCCTGAAAACCTGACCTGTTGGGGGGGCCTGAGGACTGGAATTGAGAAACACTGGCTTAGAGAGAGAGAGAGGGGCACTGGCTGATGATGCTACAGCCTCTGCCAATCCAAGCAGGCTTTGTATTCGTTAAAAGAATACATCGCTCGCCATACTTCAGAGTAGATCCATTCACTGACCTCTCACTACAATACATCCTGCTGTTTGCCTTTGAGGTCCCAGGCATCCAAGAGGAACAGGTGAATCTGGAACATAGGACAGGGGGTGGTTGTATTACTAGTGAACTTTAATACATTTATTAAATGCATTTTGGTGGACAATTCCCATAGAATGTAACCCAGAAGTGGCATAGGTTTGGTTATTGAAAAATCTACTTTCCAGAGGTGTGGCATTCAAGAGATCTCTGTCTGTGTTATTAATGTTTGATTTACTGTATGACATATCACAGCATGGCAGATAAGTAGCGGACATTCTTGCTTTGTGTTTTTTAATGTTTCTAATGTTTTTTGCTTTTTTTTTGGTGTTGCCTCAGAAGGGGGGGGGGGGGTAGTCTTATACGGCGAGTATAGCCCAAAACTTATGTTTTCACTGGAAAAATAGGGGGTCGTCTTTTAGGCCCAGTTGCTTTATCTGCCGGCAAATACGGTACACAGCACACCAAGGGAAAACAAAGATTGTCACAGCTGCACACGGTACAGTATATGCTTGTAGCGATCATACAGCTGTCTTTCACTGGGATCCAAGCACACCAGGATTGTATATCCAGATGCCAATAAAAGATGTCACAAATATGCTATATATAGTACAGCGATGATAATAGGACACTATTGGCCCAGTGAGAAATGTCAAATTGGCACTCGGTTCCGGTCTAAAAAAACGGATTACTCTTCTCTTTGATATCACCGCTTCCTATATAAAACTTGTAAAAGGATATCTGACATAAAAGGCTAAGTTGTATATGGGTCAGTGCACAGAGGACTATGCTGTATACTGGTCACTTGGGGCTTTTAATATATTCTGTAATAGTGAAGTTTATTACTGCAATCATACCCTCTAAAGACCTGTTATAAAACAGATTGAAAGCCTAGCTGGATCATTATGAAGAAAAGCATTACATTTTCTAGGAATGACACTTCATCTGTTGCTTGCTATCAATTTCATTTGATCTCTACAGGGAAATCTTTCTCTGTGTAAGTGAAAGTATTCGCAGATTGTGTTCTGTATTGAAACATTTTTCATTATATACAGTAAATGTTTTATAGAGCGAGAAATTAAATGTAAGGAAGAGGAGGGTATATTCTATCTTGTAAGCAGCCACACTCCGGCTCTAATAGCCAAGGTGCTTATTAGTGATGATAATCGTGGCTGTTGCATCTGTTTGCAAAGATGATAGGCTGTCAAGCTTCTGCTGATATATCAGCTATGTGAAGAGAGACGTGCAGGCATCCCTTTGAATCCTATTGTTTGAAGGAAATGTTGTATGTCTTAAAATAAAAGCTTGGCTGTTCCCAGCGGACGTGTCCCTTGTATCTCACTTCCTCTCGGACACTTGACAAAGTTTGCTGCTGTAACCAAGAAATGATCTATTAAAGGGAGCCTGTACATTTCCTCTGAGGCAAGGACTGCCATGCAAAACTGTTAGGTTCACTTAAAAGCATGCCTGGACTAATCTCACCCAGAACTAGGAACCAGCTTTAAAGCTGAACCCCAGATTGGGAAAAAAAACACCCTTGCAATGGGATCCCCCGTACTGCAAGGGTAAATGCTTAGTAAGTCTAGGAGGTACAGGAATTATGGAGTAATACTAATGCAGGCTATGCATGGTCGAATTTTAAAAGCATTTTCTTTCGAAAATCAGAAAATGTGCGTTTTCTGATCTGATGATGCCACTATTAATTTCGAAATTCGACCAACCAAGCCTAATTTCACCTCATGATGCTACAGAAAATAATTTTCTTGGGTGGGAATTCTTTTCTTTCCGGGAATTTTATTTTCTTGCACATGCGCATTTCTTTTAAGATTGCATTTCTCACACGATTCCCCCATCATTGATTAGAAAATGGTTTGTTTTTTCAAAAAATTTCCAACATGTCCGGACACTGCAAGGTGTTTTTTCACCTTAATGCATAGGATGCATTAAAGTGGATGTAAACCCGATTCATGAAATTTGAGCTGGGCACATATATCTGCAGTATTTTGTTATCTCTTTTCAATGAGCTAAGTCTTCTAGCTCTCTTCTTAACCGTTCCTCTGTTATCAGCCTGAGAACTCCTGACATATTTTTTTACTTTTTAAACGAAAGCAGACAGAATCTTTTGTCAAAGGAGGTTGCTAAAATAGAGTAGCAGAGAGCAGGTCCTATTACAAATCAGCTCTGAGAGTCTCTACCTATGAGGAGAGGGGGTGTGTGCCTTTCCTCCAATCAGCAATGTTAGCTATCTTGGCTGTATGCCCAGACATCACACTCTGTGTTCACCCAGAAGTGAAAATCTCCTAACACGATCTCAACTTTCTAAACAGTATATAAATGTGAAGACAGCAGCTATACATATAAAACCTGTAGGGAGATTTGGTTAATCTCTGTATCATCTGAAGCTGTTCACTTCACTTGGTGTTTGGAGGGTTTACATCCACTTTAAGGTGAAAAAACTCAAGGGTTTACAACCCCTTTTAATCCAAAGCTTCTTCAGGGTCCACTTGCTCTTACTATCAAGTAGGGTGCAACGGATCAAAAAACTCACGGATCGGATCGATCCTCGGATCAGGAGTCACGGATCGGATCATTTTCGGATCAGTAAAAAAAAAAAAAAAAACACAAGACAAACAAAAGTTTTGTCTTTTTACATTTTTATTAATATTTTTTTTTTTTTACTACTAATGTCGGCAATCAGCGATTTTTTTCGTGACCGCGACATTATGGCGGACACATCGGACAATTTTGGGACCATTACAGTGGGAAAAATGGCAATTACAGTGTTACTGTTTTACTAGTGTGGGGGCAATGTTGGCTATGGCTATTATTAATAGCCATAGCCAACATTGCCCCCACACTAGTAAAACGGTAACACTGTAATTGTAATTTTTGCCACTGTAATAATAGTCATAGCCAACATTGCCCCCACACTAGTTAACAGTAACACTGTGTGTATAGCCATTTTCCCACTGATTACAGTGGGAAAAATGGCTATACACACATTGTTACTGTTTCTAATGGTGGGGGCAATGTTGGCTATGACTATTATTACAGTGGCAAAAATGGTAATTACAGTGTTACTGTTTTACTAGACCGAGTACATCAGTACAGTGAGTTGGCTAATGGCTATTAAGCCATTAGCCAACTCACTGTACTGATGTACTTGGTCCGCCTCACTGTACTCAGGTTGCATGCAGAGTCAGCGGCGCAGCGCGCTCTTGCAAAATAGAAAAAATCCACGAGCAGAGGGAGGGGTGATGACGTCAGCGCGCACCGCCGCCGAGTGTACCAAGATGGCGACCGCTCCGGAGCTAGGCCGAAGCCGCGGTCTTTCCTAAGGCCACGGCGGTGCGTTCCGCGGATCACATACTGTACCAAATCGAACAGGTCGACCCGTACGGATCGGGCACGATCCGTTGCACCCCTACTATCAAGATATATGGATATAATATCTTAAAACATAAAATTTTGAGCTGCCAGCCAATGTATCCAGAGTGTATCCAGGTTGTATAGGAAATATCTAGAAAGGGGGGGGGGTGTGTTTTCCCTTTCATAATATAGTTGAAAGTGTTCCCATATAGGTGGGGATAGATGTAGATATGGCCCAATGGCGCAAATCAACAGTGACCAGCGGTCGGTGTATGTGGTGTCAGAATGGATTGACATACTGTGGGAGGTAGGACTACCGATTTCCGTGAGTCTTTTGACAGTTTTTTGATTTGGGCCATATCTACATCCATCTCCAACTATATGGGAACTCTTCCTACTATATCATATGAAAAACTAGGCTTTTCTTTTTCTTTCTGGCTAATTAGACATCTATCATATACCACCTGATACACTCTGGATACATCGGCTGGCAGCTCAGTATTTGATGTTTTTAGATATTATATCCATATTCTACACAGTGTGCAGCTTTTTAGTAAATGGACGATCAAACAAAAGCGCTAAACTGGCATTATCCAAACAGTGAGGAAGTATTAAAAGGTCAGGCCTCGTACACACGACAGAGAAACTCGACGTGCAAAGCCCGTCGAGTTCCTCGACGAGTTCCTTGTTGAACTTGTCGAGAAGCTCGGCAGGCTTGCTTTGCGTACACACGTAACATACCAAAATCTGGTCGTTCTCCGGCGCGATGACGCTCACGACGTATGACGCGACTATAAAGGGGAGGTTTGATTTTGTTGGCGCCACCCTTGGGGCTCCTTTTGCTGATTCCGTGTTTACGCGTGTTAGTAAAAGTTTGGTGAGTGACGATTCGTGCTTTTCAGTCTTTGTGCTTTCAGATTGATCTCTGCCGTTCAGTTTGTACTTGTGTGGGTCGTATCTAGGCAATCGAGACGTGCGGTCAGGTCGTATTGTTTTACATTGCGGTCCTGTCCCCGCGTTTTTCATTGTCAGGGTCGTTCTTCATAGGTCTTGCTGTTCTTCACTGCGGTCTGTTTAGTGCAATTCTGATTTGTCGTTCGTAACTAGCCTTGTAGCCATGTTGCAGGCACCTAGTCGTCGCCGACTTCGTGCTAAGCATCTTCTGTCTATAGGTCTGTTTGTTTATGACCTAGACAATGAGGAGTTCATGAACAGGAGGAGGACACGTTCATGGACCAAGAATTGGTTGCTCCGTAGGAACCAATTCTCTCACATGCCTTTGCTGCGGGAGCTTCAGGAAAATAATCCTGTTGATTACAGGAATTTCCTGAGGATGTCTGATCCCGTCTTTCAGCACCTGTTGGCTTTGGTGTCCCCCTATATTACCAGGCAGGACACCGTTATGCGGGAAGCCATCAGTGCTGAGCAGAGGCTAGTTGCCACCCTCCGTTATCTGGCAACTGGGAGAAGCCTTCAGGACTTAAAGTTCTCCACGGGCATCTCCCCCCAGGCTCTGGGCCTCATCATTCCTGACACCTGCTCTGCCATCATCCAGGTTCTGCAGGAGGAATATATGAGGGTAAGTTTTCTCCTTTAATATCACATTTTATGTCTATAATGTATGCTAATGTCTTGTAGTTATCTCCTCCTTCCCTAATTACCATGTCTGGAATATGCTGTGAATGTCCCCTTTGCCCCCATGCATGATGTAAACTTTGATGCCCCTTTTTTGGCCTACATGCATATTTTCCATCACTTACCTCCCCAGCATGCTATCCTGGGCCCCAACCTACCTAGTCTAGTCACTTCCCAATGTATTGTGTTATATCCATTGTAATGTCCCCCCCCTCCCCTCCAAAATGTGTTGTAAAGTCTATGTTCACCAATATTTTTTTTTTTTTTTATTTTAATTTTAGGACTCCCAAACTCATCTAGCCCTCCCCTCCAAAATGTGTTGTAAAGTCTATGTTCACCAATATTTAATTTTATTTGATTTTAATTTTAGGACTCCCAAACTCATCTAGCCCTCCCCTCCAAAATGTGTTGTAAAGTCTATGTTCACCAATAATCAAAATTAATTTTTTTTAGTACTCCCAAACTCATCTAGCCCTCCCCCAAACTTGGGCATTGGCCCATCAGAGGGGGTGTTTAATGTGTTAATTGGCTAAATATATTTAGATATAATATGCTAGTTCCCAGAAATGTTATAATGCTTATAATGTCTTTGTATAATCTGCTTGCAAGGTTATGTGGCTAATTTTTTATTTTTTTCTTCCCCAGCTTCCGTCCACACCACAGGAGTGGCAGTCTGTGGCTTTGGACTTCCAGACCCGATGGAACTTCCCCAACTGCGGGGGAGCCATCGACGGGAAGCACGTCCGCATCGTGCCTCCACCCCGTTCAGGATCCCAGTTCTTTAATTATAAGGGGTTCAACAGTATTGTGCTGATGGCGGTGGTGTCAGCACAGTATGAATTCCTTTTTGTGGATGTCGGGATGAATGGACGGGTATCGGATGGGGGAGCCTTCAGGCAGACGGAGTTCGCGCTTCGCCTTCAGGATGATGATCTGTCATTGCCACCGGATGACCAGAATGTAGAAGGCCTGCCATTTGTTTTCCTGGCTGATGAAGCGTTTGCCCTGGGACCCCATCTTATGAGGCCATTCCCTCAGCGCACCCTCACCCCAGAGAGGAGTGTCTTTAATTTCCGGCTGGGCCGAGCACGTAGAGTGGTTGAGAACGCTTTCGGCATCATGGCCAGCCGGTTCCGCCTTTTCCTCACCTCTCTCCACATGGCGGAATATAAGTGGAATACAATTATTTTTGCCTGCTGCATTCTCCACAATTTTTTAAGGAGACAATCTCCAAATTATATGGCCCTGGTTGGGCCCGAGGCACAACATTTGACCCCTGCAGAAACTTTGGCGGGCCTTGAAGCTGGCCACACAGGACTGCCCCCCCAGAGTGCCCGTGAAGTCCGGGACAAATACATGGACTATTTCATGGGTAGGGGGGCAATACCATCTCAATCAAATTTGCCCTAATTGTAGCTTTCTTAAAAATAAATCATAATTTTTTTTCTAAACTTGTTATGTCTTGCTTGTGTTGTTTGGAGTTCTTTACTAAGTGTAACTAAGTGTATTTTCATTATCAACTAGCAAACATTTCCCAGGTGACCCCCAAACCAAACACATAGAAAATTTTACGTATTTTAGTAAAAACACCACACACTTTTTTGATGTTCAAAAGCTCTTTATTTTCTAAATTTTTTTATTTTTATTTATTCATAAATACCCTACAAATTTTTTTGTTATATTTTCTCATACAATATACAATCATTTTTGTGGGTGATTTTTCTCATACAATATACAATCATTTTTGTATTTTTGTGGGTGATTTTTCTCATACAATATACAATCATTTTTGTATTTTTGTGGGTGATTTTTCTCATACAATATACAATCATTTTTGTGGGTGATTTTTCTCATACAATATACAATCATTTTTGTATTTTTGTGGGTGATTTTTCTCATACAATATACAATCATTTTTGTATTTTTTTGGTTGATTTTTCTCATACAATATACAATCATTTTTGTGGGTGATTTTTCTCATACAATATACAATCATTTTTGTATTTTTGTGGGTGATTTTTCTCATACAATATACAATCATTTTTGTATTTTTGTGGGTGATTTTTCTCATACAATATACAATCATTTTTGTGGGTGATTTTTCTCATACAATATACAATCATTTTTGTATTTTTGTGGGTGATTTTTCTCATACAATATACAATCATTTTTGTATTTTTTTGGTTGATTTTTCTCATACAATATACAATCATTTTTGTGGGTGATTTTTCTCATACAATATACAATCATTTTTGTGGGTGATTTTTCTCATACAATATACAATCATTTTTGTATTTTTGTGGGTGATTTTTCTCATACAATATACAATCATTTTTGTGGGTGATTTTTCTCATACAATATACAATCATTTTTGTATTTTTGTGGGTGATTTTTCTCATACAATATACAATCATTTTTGTATTTTTTTGGTTGATTTTTCTCATACAATATACAATCATTTTTGTGGGTGATTTTTCTCATACAATATACAATCATTTTTGTATTTTTGTGGGTGATTTTTCTCATACAATATACAATCATTTTTGTATTTTTGTGGGTGATTTTTCTCATACAATATACAATCATTTTTGGATTTTTTTTGTTTTTTTTTTTATTAAATAAAGTAGAAAATCTGGTTTTATTATTTTTTTGGTTTTTTTTTTATTAAATAAAGTAGAAAATCTGGTTTTATTTTTTTTTTGGTTTTTTTTTTATTAAATAAAGTAGAAAATCTGGTTTTATTATTTTTTTGGTTTTTTTTTGATTAAATAAAGTAGAAAATCTGGTTTTATTATTTTTTTGGTTTTTTTTTAATTAAATAAAGTAGAAAATCTGGTTTTATTTTTTTTTTGGTTTTTTTTTAATTAAATAAACATTAAAATCTGGTATATAAAAAATTTTTTTGTATTTTTTTTAGATTCAGAGTCTCCCCAAAACATCAAGTAAATTTTTTAATTTATTTTCCACCCTCCTTGTTCTTTCTTTAATTTGTCGGTTGGCCAGATGAATCTCCTCCACCTCTTCTCTGCAGGCCCAGATTTCAGATATAACCATCTGTTTTGTATGCCTGTCCAAGCCACCACCTGATCCTGAAATGTGGGACAAAACCATTTTTTAAAATTAGGCAGGCCTACATCTACATTACCTGAAGCTGGGTTAGTTATATGTTACTTTACCTGATGTGGTGGCAGGCTGCGCATCATCACCATCCCTCGGGGGTGTGGCTTGCTGGACTTCTTGCTCCCGTGTCGAAGCTTCATGACGCCCTACGAGAATGAAGAAAATGGAAACAGGTTTTTTCTAGCTTATAGGCCTGAAAGAGGAATATGATTCACTTTAGACAATTTCTGGGACTATTGATGTTTTGAAAAACCCCTCAGGGCAAAACACAGGATTGAAGGCATTCACAAAGATCCTGACAAATCTTGTAGCTTTGGTCTACTTTTAAACATGTAAGCCAACAAAGTATACACTGGATCACCTCAGCTCTGTGTGAAGCCCAAAATGGGTTATTAAAGGGGACAACAATTATGCAAATGAGTCCACATGTGTCACCGACTGCTGAGCAGACTCTCCTTTTACTGTATATTTAATTAATAAAAAAAGTTTGGTGGTTTTAATAGCACATCTACATTATTTTCACGATTGATCTCACCACAATTTTAAAAAAATGTCCTAATTTCTAGGATTTTAAACACAATATTTAGTCGTTCCGAATGGACGTCCAGTTTGACGACAAATTATTGTGCCTAAAAAAATATTACAGTACAACCTGAAATCAAAAACACATGGCGCGGAACAAATCTTACAAAATATATAACAAACTTACTTCTTCTAATCACTCTCCTGATCCTCTTCATTTGTTCCGGCTCCCGTTTTTTAAGGTCACACCACCTTTTCCGGATCTGCTCCTTGGACCTTTTCACCCCAAATTTCTGATGGAGACTCCTCCTCACCTTCTCCATTATTTGGGCCTTGACCTTATTAGGGTACTTATATGGCCCATGCCTCCCATCGTAGTCCTCTGCTTTGAGGATGAGGACCATCTCCACCATTTCCTCAAAGGTCATGTTGGAGGCCTTACACCTGATTCGCCGTGCTGCCATCTTCTCCAACATGTGCTTCCAACAAAAAAAAGATGGAAAAGGGGCGGGGAAAATACGATACCATGAACGTCAGGGGCGGGGAGACGTGCGTAAAGTCCCACATGCGCGTGTATAAAGGGCTACCACGTGAGTAAAAGGGGCGTTCACAGTTTGTGGAAGACGGCGGAGATAACGATCGGGTCAAAGACCGGTATGTAACTACATTTTACATGTTTTTCTTGATTGAATGATTTTGTGGCCTACATCTTAGGTTCAGAAATTACAACATAGCCAGTTTTTAATTTGAAGGTAATGGTCCGCTATAGTGCCGTCGTACGTAAACAACGCTTTGATTATGCATTTTGATCCAACTACTGTTGTGTGGGCAATCTCGGTTCTCATCAGGATGTCTTCTAAAAACAAGTCGGTTTAAACATGATGCAAATGGTCGCTTTTATGTCTTGACCAAACTATATCGGAGTGCTTTTATCTAACTAACGTTTCATACACAAATGAGGATGAGATCTGGCTTATTAGTTCGACACAACTGGTCATCTGTTTCCTAGGAACTGACCCAACATGATCTCTTGCCAATTCCACCTTGTCGTTTTTGCGACGGAAGATAAGGGGCGGGGGGGAAACATCAATTTTTTTTAAGCATGGGCGGATGTCGTGTGCGGAGTGTATATAAGGCTCGAACACATGTAGCGTCCATACGACCGGGTTGCGTAAGAAAGACGTTTGAACGACAAGCGTGTAGGTATGCTTCGAACTTGGGACAGCAGTGGCATATTCAGGAAAGACAGACATTTAAAGGAGCACTAAGCCAAAATTGTTTGGGGCAGAAATAACTAACTTTACATTATATCAGTATTGATTTCATGTCCTCATTGTCCCTTTTTGCTTTTAAGCAGCTGTAATCATTTGCATAAATCATCACTTCCTGGTTCTGCTCCCTCTCAAATTTATCAGGGGAGCTTGTCACTGTGGTCTAAGCTGTGTGTTTAAAAATCAACCAAAACAATGCTAATAATTTTTGAAATTAAAATATGCCCTGCTTTTATTTTTTTTTGGTTCTGTGTGTCTCTTTACTTCACAGAAACAATAACTAAATTTAAAACCAAAAGTGAAACTAGAGGCACATTATATGTATGCACTTGTATGTCTCTAGACACTGTAAACAGTAATTTCCTCAAAAAATATAGTTATCCATTAGTGACCCTTTAAGGGCTAGCTTGTGAGAAAGAGTAATTGACTTTCTAGATTGTGTAGTGACATTATTTTTTTATCCTTGGTTTTGGACAGGAAAAGATGAATCGCTTTAACCAACCCGACTTCTTGGAGATCTTTATTGATAGGTGGCAAGAACTTCCTGTTCTGTGGGCCACCAAAGACCCCATCTCTCGAAATAGAGAATTGCGCAAAACTGCACTGGAGAGCCTGCTCCCACTTGTGCGGAGACAGGTGGGGTTTGATGTGACAACTGACCAGTTGGAGGTCAAAATTGGGACCTTGAGAGGCACCTACAGGAAGGCACGCAACAAGGTCTTGGCTTCGATGAGGTCTGGAGCTGGAGCAGGGCGGGTATTTCAACCCAAGTTGTGGTACTACAGCAAACTGAGCTTCCTGGATGAACACCTGGAGGTTAGGGAGTCACTTTCTAGCCTTCGCCCCAGAAGCCACAGAAGCTCCAGCCTTCCCTCCAGCCAACCTGCTGCTCCCTCTGCAGAAGAACCCTCTCAGCAGCCTTCCATCCTGGATGAAGATCCAGATTTGCCCAGCTGGAGCCAGGTATATAGTACTTTCAATGTGCAAATATGTGGTGTTCAAATGTTGTTAAAGAGATGTAAATTAAGATATTAAAGGTAAAAAAAATTTAAATCTAAAAGTGTTATTCCTAAAATTTGTCAGTATTGGCCATGAATTTTTGTGGTGTGATTGACCATAAAACATGGGTCAGAATGATTGGCTTAGCTAAGTCGTGACCAAAAAAAATGCTACAGTCAGGAGCTTAAATAAATAAACCAAAAATTTTAAAAAATAGTAAAACTTTACTTTTTTTCCATACACAGGACGAGACCAGGCAGCAGGAGGATCAGGAAAATGCCAGGCAGGAGGAGGACAGGGTGAGTGGCTTGGAGGAGGCTGCAGGCCCAAGTATCTTGGACGTGTTGGCAGGCCCAAGTAGCAGTAACGTGGTGGCAGGCCCAAGTGGAGCGGATGAGGTGGCAGGCCCAAGTGGGTTGCAGGAGGTTGCTGGGCCAAGCACGAGATGCCAGGTGTCTCCTCTTCATCTGCGTCCGAGAAGGCAGGTGAGGGATACAAGGGTGCGTGACGCCTCACTAGCCCTCATTCGGGATGCCCATGCAACCCTGCAACAGCCTCCCACTGCTCAGGAGGGATTTGTCACAGTTGTTTTGGCCAAAATGTCAGAAATGACATTAGACCAACGCCTCCTCTTTGAGGGCCTCCTCATCACCCTGGCAAATCAGGGGGTGAGGGGTCTTCTCACAGAGGACACTGTGATTTGCCGCCATCCCCATCCTCACACACCACATAACTCACAAGCTCCCCCACCTTCTTCTTCTTCTCATGCTCCTTCTCAAGCTCCCCCACCTTCTTCTTCTTCTTCTTTTTCTCATGCTCCTTCTCAAGCTCCCCCACCTTCTTCTTCTTCTCATGCTCCTTCTCAAGCTCCCCCACCTTCTTCTTCTTCTTCTCCTGCTCCTTCTCAAGCTCCCCCACCTTCTTCTTCTTCTTCTCCTGCTCCTTCTGAACATTCTTCTTCCTCTTCTTCTCCTGCTCCATCTGAACATTCTTCTTCCTCTTCTTCTCCTGCTCCATCTGAACATTCTTCTTCCTCTTCTTCTCCTGCTCCATCTGAACATTCTGCTTCCTCTTCTTCTTCTACTACTCCTCCTCCTTCTACTGCTCCTCCTCCTTCTACTCCTCCTCCTTCTACTGCTCCTCCTCCTTCTACTGCTCCTCCTCCTTCTACTGCTCCTCCTTCTACTGCTCCTCCTCCTTCTACTCCTCCTCCTTCTACTCCTCCTCCTTCTACTGCTCCTCCTCCTTCTACTCCTCCTCCTTCTACTGCTCCTCCTCCTTCTACTCCTCCTCCTTCTACTCCTCCTCCTTCTACTGCTCCTCCTCCTTCTACTCCTCCTTCTACTGCTCCTCCTCCTTCTACTGCTCCTCCTTCTCCTCCACCTCCTCCTCCACCACCGTCGGCTACTCATCCTCCACCACCTTCGTCTACTCCTCCTCCTGGCATGAGTACTACCCCTGTGGCACCACCTCCAGCCAGGCATAAGAGGAAGGCTGCTGAGAAGGCTGCAGAGAAGGTGAAAGAGCAGGCTGCAGGGAAGCCACCAAGGAAGGCCTTGAAGAAATCAAGAAAGTGACTCCCTTACTTCCATGTGGTGTACCAGAGTTCAGGCTGCTGTAGTACCACAACCTGGTGACATCTGCCTGCCCTGCTCCAGTTTCTGACCTCGGGGAGTCCAAGACCTTGATGCGTGACTTCCTGAATGAACCTCTCAAGTCCCCATTTTGGCCTCCAACTGATCACCAGTCACATCAGGCCACACCTGGCTGTGCACAAATGGCAGCAAGCTCTCCAGTGCTGACTTTTGCATATCAAATTTTTTTTTATTACCAAAATAAATGGTACATTTTTTTTTTACAGTTCATACTTGTCCTTGTATTTTTTTACATTTCAATTTTGCAAGTGAGAAGGCAGGTTCTTATTTTGTAAAAATTGGATATAAGGTGTAATTTGAAAGGGACACATGAGATAAGACAAAGCAATAAGGTTTCTATGGGGGGAACTTGACATTACAAAAAATAAAAGGATTAGCATTTTCTAAAAATTTAAAAATAAGGTGATTAAAAGCAGGATTTAAAACACACGACCAAAATAAGGTGACAATAAAAAAAAAAAAAAATATTGAGTCCAGTAAGAAAAAGGTTCCACCTAATTTTAAGGAACTCTGTGTGAATATCGTAAAAAAAAAAATAGTATATTGCAGTTTTGTGCCCTTAGGAAAAATTGTGTAAAGCGCTGCAAATAAACGATTAAATAATGTTGGAAGCGACACGAATGTGCTATCTCCAATCCAAACGCTAGTTTTACCTATGTTGGTCTCCAGTGTCAAGTTTTTGACAAGTTTCTTAGCATACACACGACCGAGTTTCTCGTTTAAAAAACAGCCCGATGAAGAACTCGTCGAGCCAAAATCCACTGCCATCGAGAAAATAGAGAACCTGCTCTCTATTTGCTCGACGAGTTCCTCGGCGGCTCCATCGGGCCAAAAATGTACACACGACCGAGTTTCTCGACAGAATCCGGCTCTTCACCGAGATTCTCGACGAATTCTGCCGAGAAACTCTGTCGTGTGTACGAGGCCTCAGAGCAATGTCTCATGTGGAGACGTCCATCCAAGCTTTCTGTCCGAGTATATTATACGGCTCCAGTGTTGAGAATTACAATTTCCTGTCTGTCCAAGGAAGAAGTGATGTGTAATGCATGTTCTCAGATGGGAGGTGCAGGGCTCAAGTTAAAGAATCAATACTCATTAACCCAACAACCCACTTCAGGGAAAATCCACTTTTGTCAGTGTAAAAAAATCTCTTCTTTATATGTTGAGAGGAGCAATTCCATTGCACTTGGCTAAATCTTTCCTAATGAGTGGATAGGAGCTGCTTCTTATGAGTTCACAATTTGTCCCAGTATTTTAATTAAGAAGCTCGGCATCCTCAGCTTTTCTTGGCTGTGCAAGTCTGTTATCAAGGACGAAATGCTCATAGCCGTAAACTGAAGGACTTTACTGGGGATGTCTTATGCCATACAGTAGGCTGTTTATAATAAGACCTAAAGCTTTGTTTAAGATTATTGCAGAAGCGCTGGCCAGTTTTATAAACCTTGTGTAGCTTGTAAAAGCCATTAAATATTTTTGAAGGGGTAGAATTGTATTTTTATTTCATGAAAAAAATAACTTTTTTTTACAGTACCATGTTGTGCTTATCCTTGATCCAGAATTGTCAAATATAAAATGGCTGCCTACACTTAATCTAAGAAGAATGATAGGTCTGCCATTGCTGGCCTTGAGAAAGAATGCTAGTTACCTCTGTTCCTGGCTGCAGTATTTCTGAGTCAGTCTTGGACCAAGCATGCAGTAAATGAACCTGCTGGAATTGTTTAGTTGATAATGCCACTTCATAACGAGTGTGTAGCATGGTAACAATTCAGATAAAACCTGCAATGTTAAAACTGTGTGGATTTGATTTAAATCACAATTTAAAGCAGTGTTCTGCCCAAAAATGGAACTTCCGCTTATCCGATTCCTCCCCCCCTCCGGTGTCACATTTGGCACCTTTCAGGGGGAAGGGGGGAGCAGATACATGTCTAATACAGGTATTTTCTCCCATGTCTAATACAGGTATTTTCTCCCACTTCCGGCAATGGATCGCTGCAGAATCTGCGGCGATCTACGCCATGTCTGGCCCCTCCTCTGTCCCCTCTGCTGTGTTCTGGGAGGCATACAGGTACCAAAAGACAGCAGGGACCAGTCAGGACATGCCGCGTGATGCGCACATGTGCAGTAGGGAACCAGGCTGTGAAGCCGCAGGGCTTCACTTCCTGATTCCCATACTGAAGATGATGGTTGGCTTTGGGTGAGGACATTGCGGGCACCCTGGACAGTTAAGTATCCTTATTTTAAAAATCATCACCTGCAGTATTTGTAGCTGCTGACTTCTAATTTTTTTTTCCCCAGACAGAAATCGGCATTAAATCATTAGTAAAAAGGCTTGATTTATATTGGCTACATTTCCTGCAGCGGCTCCTCTGACTCGCTGTTGACTCACCGACAGTCCTATTCACTTTAATGGGACAGCTAGTGATGTGGCAGTGACACAACAAGGTGAGGAACATGGGGGCAGCAGGTGAGTGGGTGCCCACTAACAAGCCCTACCTTGATGGATCTAAAATGACAGGTGCTTGTCAGGTCACCTTTGGCCAGGTGACAGATGCACCCCGTTGGTCAGGAGTGCACCACAAGGTAGTGAACCCTATGTCAGACTGCTGCGGATGGAACACAGAGTGGATATGGAAGGCAGGTCCACTGGAGCACAACAGGGATCCCAGATGGAGCTTGAGCCCAAAATTCTCCAGGGTGCGGAGTCTATAATTCAGCAGGTATTCACCAGAGCCTCTAGTGGCGAGGATGGCCTTAGCTGCAACTGAATCCAGGTCGCGGCCCCCAGAGTCCCCCAGCTCATGCTCCGTAGGGCATAGAGGAGAGACGGTCAAGCAGCCACTCACACAAGAGATAGTGAGGGTTAAGCCAAGGTCAGGGCGACAAGCAGACTAGGATAAACAAAGGACAGGGTCACAAGCAAACAGGAATAGTCGGCACAAGCCAAGATCAGTACACAGAGATAAACGTAGCACACGGCAAGCAGGGTCACAATGCTTAACAACGTTGATCAGTAAGGCAGACCTGCAGTGCACTGGTTAATATAGAGTTCCTGATATGGCCTGGGGTGGAGCCATACAGGGAGGAGAGATGATAAAAGCAGCCAGGTGATAGTGTCTGGCCTCTAAGGTGAACACATGGAGAGGAAAGTAAGCTGCCAGACATTACTGCATATCCATGACGGTGCTCTTTAAATGTAAAGCCTTATTCTTGCTGGTAGTTAGAATCTTTAATATTTGCAAACAAAATTAAGGTTTCCTAATTAGATTAATAAGGTTAGGTCAGGTTAGTAAAACATCGATTTCAGAACCAGTTCAGTCTTATAGTTTGTAATATACATAGATTTGCAAAACAATGGGATACAGGAATATTCATGAAATTTGTTTTATCTCATTGTTACTGTATAATTGTGTGAAAGCATCAATACAGTGCATGTTATCTCAGCTTGCAGAGCTTGGATTAATTGAATGAGTTTGCCAAAAATGAAAATATTGCAGAATATACAGCCTCATGCTCCATAACTAAGCTCCATTTCATGCTGAATAAACTAAATTATTAATGTATCTTAAATGGAAAACTATCCTTTAGACAGATTTTTACTCCAAAAGCATTTTATTAAAAGAAATGTAATAAACAAACTCTGCTTTAAATAAAATAAAAAAATATTTTTATTTTTAAAAATGAATAATACATTTTTATCCACCCTGGGTAAAAAACATAAACACCACCAATTCCATTAAAGGGCAGACATCACCAGTTGCCAGTACACACATTTGTTTGCATAAAAGGCACTTCCTTCTCTTTCAGGCCACTTTGTTGTCCAATTGGGGCCTGGGCCGCCTCCTGTCGGAACACAATAAAACAGCAGGGGAGATCGCCGTACTAACATTGGATTGTTAGTACAATGGCTCCCCCTGACCATTTTTTTCTGTTAAAACCGATGAGTTTAACGGAAAAAAAATAGCAGTGTACTAGGCATGACGTGCTTTTTTTTTTTTTTTTTTTTTTTTTAGGAATCGTACTTTCGGTCCCCTCGGATGCAGCATCGGTCCGATGCTCTCAGCAGCTCGCTGAGAGACTAAGCCAGGTTTCAGTGCAGGCACCTGGTGGATCCAGACTTTATTGTCGCAATGACATGGTGCCTGGACTAACTTCAGTGTTGTCAGCAGAGAGCGGACTTCAGCCCGCTCTCTGCTGAAAACGGGTCACAGGAGTGCAAAATTAACTGCTCTCCTGTGATCCATAGAAGTACAGCCAAACAAGCTTTGGCTGAACTTCTCCTTTTTTATATCGCTTTAATCGCTTTAATGTTGTGTGGTTAAACATTTTCTAGTTACTAAGAATTCATGTTTTGCTGCATTTAGTATGTGGATTACTAAAGACTTCCTGTATTTTCTCATCGATAAAGGAGTAAGATGAAGAAGTAAGTGCTTTCAGGTTCTTAGATGAGGAAATGCAGTAGCTGTAAACCGATGTAGCTTTGTGGCAAAGCCGACAGGTATCGTGTACCTGCAGGTAGATCTTTGCAAGAGGGGATCCTTTACCACCTAGGCATTAGGTGGTATGGGGCAGATTAAGGTGGTATGGGGCAGATTAAGGTGGTATGGGGCAGATTAAGGTGGTATGGGGCAGGTTGGGGTTGGAAAGGGCAGGTTGGGGTTGGAAAGGGCAGGTTGGGGGGTATAAAACAGGTTGGGGTGGCATTGGGCAAGATGGGGTGGCATTGGGCAAGATGGGGTGGCATTGGGCAAGATGGGGTGGCATTGGGCAAGATGGGGTGGCATTGGGCAAGATGGGGTGGCATTGGGCAAGATGGGGTGGCATTGGGCAGACGGGGTGGCATTGGGCAGACGGGGTGGCATTGGGCAAGATGGGGTGGCATTGGGCAAGATAGGGGTGGCATTGGGCAGGTTGGGGTGGCATAGGGCAAGTAAGGGTGGCAAAAGGCATGCTGGGGTGGCACAGGGCATGCTGGGGTGGCATACAGGGCAGGCTGGGGTGGCATACAGGGCAGGCTGGGGTGGCATACAGGACAGGCTGGGGTGGCATACAGGGCAGGCTGGGGTGGCATACAGGGCAGGCTGGGGTGGTATAAAGCAGGCTGGGGTGGCACAGGGCAGGCTGGGGTGGCACAGGGTAGGCTGGGGTGGTATACGGCAGGCTGGGGTGGCACAGGGCAGGTGGTATACAGCAGGAGGGGGGTGGCTGGACACAGCTGTATTATATACAGCTAGACCACCTTGCATCCCCCTCCCCCTCCCCCTCCCCCTCCTTTCGTTATCAGACCAGCACAGCACAGGTTCCATGGCAAACCCCCCCCACCACCTATCACATACCTCACCCCCTCGCAAGCTGAGTGTCACACTTTACTAGTTAATTTCCCCCCCGCCTGTGATGTACTCATACCTGCTTTGGGACCGGGAGTCTGGAGAGGAGACGAGGACAGCGTCACAGCATGCAGCCGCGCACTTCGTGTCTGCAGTGTGAGATGTTGCAGGCTCACTGGCTCAGTAGGGAGGAGGAAGAATGAGAAGCGGGCACACCAGGTGTGGCGCTAGAAGTGTTGTTCCAGCGGGGTGACTGTGGTCAGCTTTAAAAAAAAAAATACCAGGGCTTTCCTCACCCTCGGGATAGTCGGGGTGTCATCCTCTAGCGACGCCTCTGGTAAAAGGAAGTCAGTATGATGTAGGAAGGGTTCCCCTTATTGTGCCTCTAGCCTGACCTGTCGCTTCAAAAGTGAGACAGGTCTGCGAAAAGAATCAAGTATCAGAATTTTGGATTTTCTTCAGTAGTCTAGTAGGGCCATTGGCCCTGAATAACTGGTTGATATTCCAAGCTCTAACCACAGCATTAGCCAGGCTGGGGGGAACCCCATGTGACCTAGAATAGGGGAAAGCAAGGGAGGGCAAGCTTAATTTTGCCAAGCTAACTGTCACATGAAATGGGTTCAATCAGGGGGTATTTCTTTAGTTCAGACATTGCTGCATCCCGTGCTCATGGAACCCAAAGTTCTTTGCACTGATTAATAGTCCTTGCCATGTGGTAGGCTGTAGGATACAAATTTTGATTTAGTTTTTTGGGAATCATAAGATGTCTTTTACCTATTCTTGCTGGTTTACCCTGCCAAACAAATGTAATAAAGTCCCATCTAAGACTTTGGAGATGTTGCAGTATGTGAGCCATTAGAGCCTGCAAAAAAATAGAGGAACTTGGCCATAGCATTTATTTCAATACATTACATCTGCCAAACCAAGTTCATGCTAAAGTTTTTCACTTTTCTTGCACTTATGTGGACTAATGAGAAAAAAATTCAGCATCAACACTTTTGACATGTTTGCCAGTATCTGGGTTTCCAGATATCAAATTGCTTTGTCGACTGATTTAAATTGGAAGTATAGCTAAAGTATAGTTGAATGCCCCTGATTTCTGCCAGTTAATTAAAAAATTGGTTAAGGTTCCACAGATTCTAAATTTCTGCAGCAGTGAGGGGAGGCCATGGCTCTGGTAATACAGTACAAAAGTTAATTGGCATAATCTGCAACTTTATGATGGTGATTGTCTACTGTCCCAAAATGTTATAATTCTGCCTGACCTTTTGAAGGCATAGCTGCAAGGGAAGAATGAAGATCAAAGGGAATAGGGAACACTCCTGTTTGGTACCATTTTGTATGCAAAAAGGAATTTACAATGTACCATTAACCTAGATGGAAGTCTGAGGGGATAGGGATAAATGGGTAGATATAATTTATCCATAAATGTATACGAGAAGGAATGCCTATATAGACCAAGGTTGATATTATGAAGTCTCACCCAACCTGGTCAAAGGTGTTCGCTATGAATATTGATTAAACTTATGGAAGACCTCCAACTGGACCCTCTTTTTAAGTTTAGGGTTCTGATAGTATTATCTCTGGATTGTCTAGACGATAAAGCCAGCCTTTTCAAACTAATTTCTGTGCTGTGGGGCAAAATCTTTAAGATTCAGATTTTGAGAAAAGTTTGTCATAGTTGAGCATTACAAAATGGGGGGATGCAGAAGCCTATGGTACTGTATGATAACGCCATCAGGACCAGGAGCCTTACAATACATTGCTACTGTATAGGCTTTTGCCATGGGGAACATTTAACAAGGCTAAAAAAATACAGCAAGGGAAGAGGCTCCTTGAAATGCAACTTTGAGGGCAATATGAAAAAAACACAAATTCTTCAAATTACATACTTGGAAGATGTCTTTTTTTCTGTATGTCAAAGAACGGTATGAGATGCGTCATCCACCCACTGAACTCCGATCAGCAAGGGATCTCCACGCCACACAACCCCACATTCTTGAACCCCCTTTTGTTTCCTCTAGTGTGGTAAGCAACTGCTGGCACATTATGTTCTTCAGGGCTTCCAGTGACCAGAACCTATTACCATAATTTCTGGATCGGGTTCTGTCTACCATGTCTCAATTGTGCAGCTGTGCAGGGCTGGAAACTCGAGCAGAGAAATCTCACCCTTTGGAAAAGCTTGTTGACATCAGGAACCTTTCTGTGAATTAACATTCCAGGATCTACCAGAGACTGAAATACCCGTTTTGGGTGGACTGAACCTTTAATTTTTTTAGGCATCTCTTTGCCAGCATAACTGTTTTGGAAATAACACTTTCAAAACAAAAGAAGTTTTATAAACACCAAGTTCAAGATTGTTGAACATTCTCAATGTTTGGGTCTTTTTTTAGTCTTCGGTTTACATTCCTTGGATAAGGTAGGCAGTTGGTATGACTACTCTTGTGTTTAACTCACAAATACAAAAAAGCTGCCCAGTGCTGCTTATCAGGTTTTGTTTCATTTGGTTGTAGTCGCATAGGGCCCCTTATAACACCAGCCCAGCTGACTGTAGTTTTTTTTTTTTTTTTTTTATAAAACATTATTTGGATTGTTTTTAACAAGTTTTATGATGCACCAAAAAATATATTTAAGCAGTAGTGAACTTAAAAAAATAAAATAAAACATTCTCCATGCAAGGTAAGGGAATAATGTGCTAGTATGCATGAAGCCCTCCAGCGGTGTGCTGTCACCACTGCAGAGGCTTCCATCTTTACATAGTCTTTCTTCCGGGTTCACAGGCTGCGACTGTTTGAATGGCCGAGCTGTGATGATGTCACTACGGCGTATATGCATGGAAGCCACAGCACACAGCTCTGAAGGAACAGCACGGGTATGCCGTTCCTTCAGAGTGAATGCACCGGTGATATTAGTTTGGATATTTATGTAACCTACAGGTAAGCTTACCTGTAGGTAAGGTAAAAGTGTATTTCCAGAGTTTACTACCACTTTAATCAAAGGCAGCCAGCATAGTTTTGAGAAAAGAAATGGCTGCACATCCAGGAATTCCGATTGCCTTTTATTGTTCAAAGTGATAACACCAAAGACACCAACACAAGGTCACGTATACCCAACCAGCATAGTTATGTCAAGACCATTTGTTGAAGCGTAGATTTCTTCCCAGTATCTTAATTACTTTGAAAGGCAATCGCACCTTTAAAAGTATAAAACAAGTGCACACTCCACCAAATATAATTTCCCGTCCAATGACTTCACACTTTATAAGTACATAAAATAGTTCAGATCAAAGAAAATGATACAAGAGGAGAGTAAAAATCTTTCTAAACTCTGTTCGAAAAAGGGTCATGTATGTCAGACACGAACTCCCAACAATGAACTGCTTGTTTTGTGACTTTTTATTGAGAAGAAAATAAGGATTTTCTTGTTTATTGCAAGTCCCTTCTGCCAATATTTGTGTATTTTTTTTTTTTTGTCCATGTAAACTTTTGATGGAAGGTACGAGTGAAGAACCTCCATTTATTGCGGTGTTGTAGCTGGTGCAAAACACTGCACTGCTGCAACATGTCGAGGTTACATTTTCCAGTTCATATACAGTATTTGTCAATATTATGAGCCTATTCATTTGGGAAGTGTGATGTTCTCACCGGGGCCTTTTTTAAGCTATAGTTAACTTTAAAGAACCCCCCCCCCCCCCAAAAAAAAACACCTTCTCCCTACAAGTCAAAGGCATAATGTGAAAGACTTGCCATGAAACAAAGCCCTCCAGCATTGCGCTGTCACCACTGCAGAGGCTTCCATCTTCACACAGTCTGTCTTTAGGGTTTGCAGGCTGTGGCTGGTTGAATGGCCTGTCTAAATGTATATTTCTAAATCAGTACTGCATGCTATATGTGAATTCCATTCCATTCATAACCTCTGTACTTAAAATGGTTCCTATCAACTACACAAACTGCTTTTCTTTGCATTAGGTTACCTTCATAATACATATTATTGTATATATGCCATTTGCACTGTGTACTGTAAAAAAGATGGCAAGAACTCTTCGTTTGTACAGGGTGTGTGATAGTGGAGAGCGTGTGGGTGGAACTACTGCAGTTTTTAAATCTAATGACCTTTCATTAGTGGTGTTTCATGAAGTATTAGTAGATCTCATTATACTTTTAAAATTGCGAGCGTAATCCATACAGTAATTGAATACTGCTTCCTTCGGGAAGTATAGACGGCTGTCCCTGGACATAATTGGGTTTATTAAATACAAAGAGAGAATTGCAGTATCTCAAGGCTGCCATACTCTGATTAATGTAGTTAGGTCAGTGCTTTCTACTTTGTTGTCCTTTTATAGCACTTTGCAAGTTAGTTGTAATCCATTATAGCAGTGGTCTCCAAACTGCTGCCGAGGGCGGGATGTGGCCCTTTGCCCTTTTCTGGCCTTTGGGGCACTATTCTTCTCACTGATGCGAGGCAATTATCTGCCACCCGACACAAACAATGGGGCACCATTTCTCCCACTGACACCAAAAATGGGGGTACTATATTCCTCCCTATGATACCAATGATGGAGCACTATTCCTCTCCCTAATGCCAAATGTAGAAATGCTTACTCCCACTAATGCCAGGAAAATGTCCACTCTCGCTGGCCAATGTCCGGCCCTCCTAGAGTCTGAAGGACAATAAACCTGCCCTTTGTTTAGAATGTTTGGAGACACCTGCTTTAAAGGATAAGTAAATACATATATCACTCCATGTCTGAGTGATATATAATTGACAGCCTGCATCACTAGTTCTTCAATGTATGCATCATAACTTTGAACATTTTACATACATGTTGATAGAAAGGATAAACTGAGTTAACCAAAAAATCTGGCCACTAGAAGAGACGGTGGGAATTTGATCAGTGGTGTTGAACTTAATACTTCCTAGGTTGTTTAGTCCAGACTTTCCAAACAAAGGGACATTTTACTGTTCTTCAGACTTTAGGGGGGCCAGACTGTGGCCATCAGGAGTACAAAATACCCCGACATCAGAAGTAAACAACCCCCCCATCATTGGGAGGAATTGTGCCTTATCATTGTCATTGGGCGCCATTGTTGATGGCATTGGGAGAAATTGTACCTTTTCATTTGTGTTGGTAAATAAATTGGTGCTCTAAGTATAACTGCCACATCCAGCTCCTGGGCTGCAGTTTGTGGACCACTGGTTAGGACCATTGAGTTGAAGATTGCATACTGAGAAAATGGTAGGGAAAGGAAGAGTTAAACAGTAAACGGCGTGCTCGCTAGATCTGTAATACAAAGGCTGATCATATTTAATAGAAAGAAGGTGGTCCTTCAATGTAGAGGTTAGGTGCTTCAGTTTTGTGTGTAGGTGATTGTGTAGTTTTGGTGAACCATGGTGAACCATGCACCTGGGTGGTGTATCCATATTGACCAAATTGCATAACATTTATCATATCTATCTTTCTAGAAAAGCACCAATGTTCAGCCTCCGTAAAAGTATTAATTTTATCAATCTCTTCACCAATGATTGGCAGATGGGTTCCCCATTGTGCTGGGATAAGGCTTTTGGGCAACATTAAGAAGATGTGATGCTATACTTTTTCTTACAAAATGTTTGGGGCCAGGACATGCTATGGAGTAGAAAAGTCTGTAGAACTAAAGGCAGGTGTTCGTCTTCATGTGTTTTTGTGTATGTGACCTTGCTTTAAAGTAATAAATATAAACTTTTATGAGATAACCTTCTACTGATGATAGGGAAAAAATGTGTAGTCAATAATACACAAAAAACAAATTTTGCCTCTTCCACTTATAGATGCATGCCTACTCTGCCCAGTGGTAAATCGGGCTCTGGGTTTAGCCATCCTTCAACATCTCAGAAAATCACCAGACATTGGAACTTTAGGGACACTATGCTTGTCATGTGCAATGATGCCCACAAATTGGTTATCACTACATAATCAGTATGCTATAGATCCATTTGAATGCTGCTCTTCAAGATGTATTGGCTTTAAACACCCAGAGAACAATAAAGGATAATTGCAGTTTCAGTGAAGATCCTTTAGGGTCACTGACTTCCGGTTGCAAACAACTAGAAAATTAGGTTCTGCGTTTTCCTAAAAAATAAATTGGCGCTTTTGCGTCACTGTGGCTTGCAGCCTTTTACCTTCTGTTAAAGTGATCTAAACCCTTTTCTCCTTTATAGCCAAAGAATCTGCCATTATAGCTTATGTTTGATTTATAATTGCTATGGTGCTGCATGTGATATTTAATGACACCAGCCAAAAGTCAAACTTTTTTTATTTCTTTTTTTATTTTTTTTATGGCACATCAGGACAGGATTAGAACATGCATAACAGAGGTTATGAATGGAATACACATGTAGAATCTGGTTTCAATTCCAGTCATTATCCTTGCTGAAGAGAGATCTACCTTTTTTAATATTTGTTCTGCACATTTTTTCCAATGCAAATGCAAAAAGTGATTGGTAATCCAACATTTTTGAGTTGTCATAGGAACAAGATGTGAGGGAAAATATTCCAATTAGTGGTGAACCCAAAGATTCAGGATGCACTTGGCTGAAACCGAAATTGGCAGTTTAAAAAAAAAAAAAATATAGGTCAATGGGGAGGTGCGTTTTGCCAAATATGCACCAAAAATGCAGCAAGCAGGATTTTTAACACTGCTTCAAAAAGGTGCCTATAATGACAGACAATACATTCATATTCATTTAAATTATTGATATTAAAAGTCAAATACAAGCATACCCCACTTTTAAGTACACAATGGGACCAGAGCATGTATGTAAAACGAAAATGTACTTAAAGTGAAACAATACCTTTTTTCACTTCTAGGGTGTAGTGGGGGGTCAGGGGCTGTAGTGGGGGTGTCAGGAGCTGTAGTTGAGGTCCCAGGGGCTGTAGCGGGGGTGTCAGGGGCACACTGGAACAGGGCAGGCTATACTCACGGAGCTTCAGCTCCTTCTACTGTGGCTGCAAAATGTCTGTACGGTACTTGTAAGTCACTTTACATACACTCGTGGGTATGTCCTTACTCGCTAGTGTATGTAAAGTGAGTGTACTTAAAGCGGGGTATGCCTGTATATACATATACACACATACATATATTAAACTGCCAATTTCGGTTTCAGCCAAGTGCATCCTGAATTTTTGAGTTTACCACAAATTTTTTCCCCAAAAAGTGCGCTTGTAAGACCGCTGCGCAAATATGGTGTAACGACTGCCATTTTATTCTCTAGGGTGTTAGAATAAAAAATATATATAATGTTTGGGGGGTTCTAAGTAAAGATTCCAGAAGGAAACCTAGGACTGCAGAAGGCCGCAAAGCCATGGCCTCAATTTCCGGCCGGTTGCGGCCCAATGCAATCGCACCGGGGGGGGGGTGCACGGAGACTGAATCGGAATACCCCAGCTGTGCTGCCCCAATCTGCCAGGTCACTAATTCTAGTCGCAAATGCGACCTGGCACCCGGGATTTGTCGAACCCCGACCTAGAGCATAAAATGGCAGTAGTTACAATTTTTGTCAAATGATATTACTGCAGATGTCTAGGAAACACAAAATTTCAGTAAAATAATGTGAATTTTAGGGCTAACAAACGCAATAAATTACCCAATATAAAAGACGAGGTTGCGCTGAGCATAAAGATGCCCAACATGCCAAACCTTAAATTTTTGTGCGCCCCGTGAAATGGTGTAAAATTTCAGTACCCTATATTTTCTATAGGCGACGCTTCAAAAGCCCCCTATAGGCATCAGTTTAGTGTTACGGAGGAGGTCTTGTGTTAGAATTATTGCTCTCACTCCGGCGTGCGCAGAGATAACGTGCATTGCAATCAACGTTTTCACGTGTAGGTTTCCCAATGCATGCGTTTACGGTTGTATATGTGGGGGGGACCTTAAATATTTTGGGGGGGATGGGTGGAGGGGTTTATGTGCTTGGGTGTAACTATTTTTCTGCATCACATAAAAGTCCCTGTGTGTCTCCCCTGCGCTCCGATGCAGATCGCATTGCAAAACATTATTTCCGAGTATACGGAGAGCTTGACCCAGAGGGACGTCGGAGATGTCGCTTTCTGGGTCACAAGAAGAGAGGGGAGGAGAGCGGGGGTGGCACCAGTACCAGGGGTGTGATAGAGCGATCGGGTGGCAACGCCGCCGCATTAATGCTCTCTTACCTGACAAGCAGAAGTCTGCCTGTCTGTTTCAAACACAATCCTGTTGGCTGTAGCCACCGGATTGTGTGCAATACCCCCTGCTGTGAGGTCCGTACTATGTACAGACCCGGCGGCGAAAGGGTTAAAGAATAAGTTTGCCTTTAGTAACATGTTTCGTGTTACACCCATCTACTACTGTCCAATACAAGAGGTACTGGCAGACAGCTGTACTGCGTGTTTGCAAGAGCCTGACATTGCACCCACAATCTATGCTCTGAAGGCTCCTAAGAAAAAACAACTTTTTTAATTAAAAAAAATAAGACGATGGTAAAGTTGGCCCAATTTTTTTGTTTTATATTGTGAAAGATAATGTTACGCCAAGTAAATTGATGCCCAACAAGTCACGCTTCAAAATTGCGCCCGCTCGTGGAATGGTGACAAACTTTTAACCTTTAAAATCTCCATAGGTGACGTTTAAAAAATTCTACAGGTTGCATGTTTTGCGTTGCAGAGGAGGTCTAGAGCTAGAATTATTCTCCCTCCAACGATTGTGGCGATACCTCACATGTGTGGTTTGAACACCGCTTTCATATGCGGGTGCTACTCGAGTATGTGTTCTGCGTGCGAGCTAGGCGGGACGGGGCGCATTCCTGACTTTTTTAGCTGGCTACTAGATTCCAAGCAAATTTGTCAAGCCCTGCTCTAGGTTGTCTGCTTTCAGAAAATATATTGTATTTGGGTTTTGTATAAATTTTCAGTCTTAAAATTATTATTTTTTTTTTGTTTAACTAAACTTAGGCCCAGATTCACAAAGGAGATACGACAGAGTATCTCAGATACTCCGTCGTATCTCTGAGTATCTATGCGACTGATTCATAGAATCAGTTACGCCTAGATATCCCTAAGATCCGACAGGTGTATTTGTTTTACACTGTCGGATCTTAAGATGCAGTACCGCGGCCGCCGCTGGGGGGAGTTTGCGTCCTAAACCAGCGTCGGGTATGCAAATTGGGAGTTACAGTGATCCACGACAGTTTTTCGCGTTCGCTACGTCGCCGCTAGTCTAGTTTCCCATCGCAAAGTTAGTCGTCGTTTTGGGTGCCTTAACTTTACACAGCACGCGTATGTGCTGTATAAAGTATGGCCGTCGAAAATTGAAAAATTCACGTCGTTTGCGTAAGCTGTCCGGGAATACGGAATTACGCTACGCGCGTCGCCGTTCGAAAAAATTACGTCACTTCGCGCAAAGCACGGCGGGTAATTCAAAAGGGAGCATGCGCAGTAGGTCCGGCGCGGGAGCGCGCCTAATTTAAATGGCACACGCCCCTTTGAATTACGCGGGCTTACGCCGGAGGCCGCCGGCGTAGGTTTTCATTGCAAGTGCTCTGTGAATCTACAATACGTTACGCCACCGCACTTTTACCTGAATCTGGCCCTCAGACTTTAACATACTGAACACCTTGTCCATGCAGGTCTTTCACAAAAAGTTCCGTTATACATTGTTCAGGCCTACGTGGCAAATTGTCAGGCCCAAACACTGTATTCTGAAAGAGACGTTGTCATCATTAACCCTTTGTAAGCTTCCACACTATCCGACAAGGAGTATATTGGGTTGGGGATGGACTAACAAGAGACTCGCTTTGCCCATTCATAAAAATTCCAGTAAAGCCAAAGGAAAAATATGGCAGATGTTAAGAACATTTGGCACTTCCCCATTTTGATAATTAACAATATTATGTGAAAATATCGCTCGATATGCCACTTTTAACTAATGTCTCAGCTTGGTAAATCAGACCCGTTACGTCCAAATATATTTTTAATTAAGTTTCTTCCACGTGCTATATATGGTTATAGCACATTGAGTTAATGATTTTTCTCTCCATAAACCTTGCAGGCTTCACAGAGTCCTCTAATCTTCCACCCTGGAAATTTCAGTGCTGTAAATCCTCTGAGACACAGAATGTAAATGTTTGTTAGCACTCGGCTATTACCGTCAGAGTAGAAATTAATTACATCATTAATGTGACTTTCTGGACAGCGTCTTCCTCTGCCAGCTGATACCCAGTTGAACAAGTTTTGATCCTGAAGGATTATTTTCAGCTCCACCATGACCTTTCAATAAATTTACATTTAGCCAGCATGTGTTATGGTTTTGGCACCTCCATAGGTTATGTGCAGGAATGTCATATTTTTAAAGGATAAATCCACTTGAAACCCATTTTTGGGCTTTTGGTGCACACTTACAAATTCATTCAAGGGTTTATTTTCCCAGTGTCTCTGATGGAGAGATGTCTGCATGTTTGCTGTAATGGTTACATCGCAATTCAGAACGCCGGATACTTGATTTATTTTCTCGGGAACTCTGCAGGAGGAATGTATAACACAACGCAACATCAAGATGTGTGGTAACAGAGCATGGAACTGTGACAGGCAGCTCACATTCCTGGAGAGATACAAGAAGCCAAAGTAGGACTCAACCTATCCAAATGAATCTACATCAAAGTGTCATTTATGGGTAGACTGACTCTTCAAACTGAATGTACAAGATGAATGGGATCCCACAGCATGCTAAAAAGAATGGTACGACCTTCCTCATTTGAGATGAACTTTTTAGCTGACTAAAATCTGACCACTAAATTGCAATTGTTTCCATGTGCTGAAATTAGCGACAATGTGGAATTACAGATCACAAGTAAATCTGTAGTCCTTCAAAAGAGGAACTTTTCCATGTCTATTCACAAACGAGTTCTGAACATGTTTCCCAAAGTGTGGACTGTGTAACTTGTGCATGGAAAACTTAAGGCATTAAATATCCGGATGGGGCAGAGGCACTGGAAAAGACCCTTACCGGTCCGCCATTTAAATGCTGGTGTGTGTTCGATGGTTCAGCAGCTATCACACGAGTGAGGATAGCTGCTGGATTGGATTGGTGCGTGTTGTAGTCTGTATCCAAGGGGACAGTGCTAGCTGGTACTCTCAATATATATAGCCCCACAATGAAGATTGCGATTCCTAAAGACCTTTCTTTGAATTGTGAACCATGTGGTTACCGGTGACTCTTGGATGTGGTAAGGATTTGGTGATTTTGGACCATAATTTTAGTACATTTTTGAAAACTAATGAAGAGCTCTGCTTGATTGGTTTATCATGATTATGTAGTGGTGGCTTAGACAGTGTAGGTGCCACTGATGATTGTATGTATGATTTAATGATTGATGGAGTAGCTCAGACAAGTTTATTGTTTATTCAGGTAATTTTGTATCGCAGCTGCCCTCCAAAACTCAAACTGATATAGAATTATTGGCAGGTTATGTAATTATAGATGCAAATAGAACCAAGATTTAAAACTATTGAGATGCCCCAAGCTAGCGAGATACTGGACTGAGGTTGCCCGAACCATTTCTGAGGTAGCCCGGCTCCCTATCCCCTTTACCCTGCTGGTATGCCTGTTGGGAGCAATAGATGAGGAGATGTACCCTAGGGGTATTTATCTTATGGTTTCAAGATTGTTGTATTTAGACAGGAAGATGGTTGCTAGATTATGTCTGTCTCATGCAGCGCCTTCCAAAGCCCAATGGATACAGAATGTCAACACCATTCTCCTCAGAGAGCAACTAGCATATCGTCACTGCAATGCAGCTAGAAAGTATAATCTTTTTTGGCAGAACTGGTTAGATAATACTTCTGTGGCCCCGGGGCATGGTTAGAGATAGACTGCTGCTATTGTAAGCCCTATGGGAAATACCTTAGATGGCTACCTGAGTTTAAAGCATCAACCATTTTATACATATGTGCATTGAGGAAATAGTTACCCCTAACAAGCACGCTTATAAACTTTGGTAGAATTTCTGGTTCACTCACCTTATAACTTCTTCGTAGTTGGCGCCAGGGGCGGGGAAAGAGAAAAGGAAAACGCATGTTTTGTTATGTTTTGTTTCTCTTGTTTTATATGCCACCATACGCATTATGTATCTCATTGCAATGTTGTATACACTGATATGACTAATGCACGTATTGTATTCTTTTCTGACGGCAATGTAAATAGTTTTGATTCACAAAAAAAATCAAATCTGCATATTTCTTAGGATATACACTATAAAAGGCGAATGCCATGTAGGATCAACTTTGCTAAAAAAAAAAAAATGCATAATATGTGCATTGGATGGAGATGGATTAAAAAATATATATATATATATATATATATATATATATATATATATATATATATATATATATATATATATATATATATATATATATATATATATATATATATATATATATATATATTTTTTTTTTATAGTGACTTTCAGCAGTGCTAAACACTACTATTGTGCTCTGGCATATGGATTGATTGCGAGAAATCACAACTGATAGTGAAACCCGAGCACTGTTTTTGGATGCCCATTTAGTGTGAGCCCATTCTACACACTACCTGCTTATCCACCAGCTGCATTGATGGGGGGCGGTTCGAGCAGCATTGAAGGAGCAGCGGCTAATGTAAAAACAAGACTTCAGGCGGTCCACGGGTTACAAACAAGATAGAGGCTGTAGGTTTGTTCTTAAAGTGAATGTAAGCTTCCATCATTTGCTTTTACCTATAGGTAGGGTTAATATCTCCTAAATGTGGACCGTTTATGATATATGTAGTGTACCTGCAGCCAGTGGCATCACTGGTGCATGCGCTCTGAAGGATCCATGCCATTTCTTCAGGGCCTTGTGCCCATGCGCAGGACTGACGTCATACTAGCACATTATGCTTTTACATTACAGGTACAAAAAAAAATGTCCAGCAGTTTACAACTGCTTTAAGGTGAATTTGTATAAGTTTGAACAGGTACATTTTTAAATGCAACACTAGCCAAAATTGTTTTCATTTTTTTTTTTTTGGATAGCCTAGGGAAGGGCTAACACCCATGTAATGTTTGTTTTGCTGCCTGTGGCCTTGTTCAGAAGATTTCACCTTGCTTTCTGTCTTTGTAACAATTGGATTTTGAACATTTTGAGTTGAGGTGGAAACAAGGATTGATAATAAAGCTTCAGTGAAGACACTTTTTTCCCATGATAACTCTTACAAGAGTAAATGTACCATCCTAGGGGTAGATTTCCTCTCACTTCCTGTTGTCTCCCTCTGGAAGTATAGATTTTTTGTAAGTCGGATATTTGTAACTTAGGGACTGCCTGTAAATGGCGCAGTGGGAAACTGTGGTACCTATCCATTATGCAAATACCTTTTCTAATTCATAATTTACAATTTCAAAGTTTTGAACTTTTGGTACACCTATGCTTTGACTTTGTTCATCTTGTAAAAAAAAAATTCAAACATTTGTATAATTGATCAGTCTGCCTATAGCAGTCACTATTTTTTAATTTTTTCTTCGGCTCCAAAAAGCGTGATGGAATTTGTTTTATGGGCTATGTTTTAACTAGTATCTGTTTATTTAACTCAGGGGTGGCCAACCAGTGGCCCGGGGGCCACATGTGGCCCCCTGAGCCCTCTGATGTGGCCTGCGACCTCCTGCTCTGGAATGGCAGGTTGGCAAGCCCAGATCGCAGGTTGCTGATCCGCCATACCGCAGCATCAGTGTTGTGAATGAAGCTGGTGGTAGAGGAAGAAAGCGGCTGTGGAGCAGAACCCCATAAGCCGATGCTTCCTCTACTGTGACGGCTTTTGCCACAGGTGGAGTCTATGGCAAAGTTCAGCTAGCCCGCAGGATAGACCCTTTTCACACGATCAGCCCGACCAAATGGAACCGTCAATTCACCTCCTATAGAGCGACAGATGTCTGTTTACGCCCGCCTACCTCCAATCCGAAAAACAGAAGGAAATGTGTCCCCTTTCACCTGGGTGGATCTGAGGGCCTATAGAGTAGACGTGACCTGTCATCCGCCCGCTCTTCTTATTGTGGCTCTCGACTGGTTACCAAGTTGCTTAAGTGGCCCTCGCTTTTCAAAAGGTTGGGCACCTCTGATTTAACTCAACTTTCCTTAAGAAAAAAGAAAACCTTTCCCTTTCCCCAGGTCAGGGATGGCAAACTCAATTTCATCATGGGCCGCATCAGCATTATGTTCTCCCTCAAAAGAGCCCGTTGTATCTGTAAGATTAGATGTCCTGCGCATCCCCTCCCCTTTACATTAGATGTCAAGAGCCACCCCACCATCAGTTGAGTCCCCCACTCTGCCTTACATCACAGTACACCCCCCTTTCCTTATGCTGCTACTGGGAATAAGCTGGATGCATTGTATGAAAGCAGAAAATAAGGGTCTGGAGTAGGACCAGAGGAGGGCTGGAGCTCTCCTGCAGCTGCAGAAGAGGTGCGAGGGCCACATGTAATGGCCTGGAGGGCTGGATTTGGCCCGCAGGCCTTGTGTTCGACACCTGTGCTCTAGGTGATCACTGTACATTACAAGGTTTTTAACAAACTTTGTTGCAGATTCCTACTGAAGAAATAGCTTTTTGTATTTGTCCATACACAAAAAGAATATAAATGGAACTGACTTTTGCATTAGTGATCAGCTGCTGCACTTGCAGGGTTCTAATGAAGAAAATGGCAGGGTCTGAAGAACTTTAACATGATTAACTCTTTGAAAGTATCTCTCAAAAACTGAAATGTTTGTTGCAAAGGATACAAGGATGCCCAAAATCTAATTTTGTATCTTAGTGCAGACTTCTGGGAGAATCAGTGAGGCAATCGCACAAGCAGGAAACTACTTTTCTGGTGGGCATTCCGTGCCCCATTCATTTACAGAATGCCTCTAGGTTGCCATATTGCTCATCATCTAACTACTTACCTACAGGGCACTTACACCCCCTTCCTGCCCGGGCCATTTTTTAGTTTTCAGCACTGTCAAACTTTGAATGACAATTGCGCGGTCGTGCTACACTGTACCCAAACACATTTTTTTATAATTTTCTTCACACAAATAGAGCTTTCTTTTGGTGGTATTTAATCACTGCTAGGTTTTTATATAAAAAAAAAAATAGATCAGTAAATGTTGTAACTAAGTAATTTTTCTCCTTCACTAATGTGCACTGATAAGGCGGCACTGATGGGCTGAACTGGTGGACATTGATGAGGTGGCACTTATGGGCACTGATGAGGCAGCACTTATGGGCAATGATGGGGAATCATTGATAGGCGGCACTGGTGGGCACGGATAGGCGGCATAGGTATGCGGTACTAATGGGCATTGATGGGTGGCACTGATGGGCAACACTGGGCATTGATCAACAGCATTGATGGGCAGCACTGATAGGTGGCACTGATAGCCAGCACTGACTGGCATCGCTAATGGGCACTGAACGGTGGCACTTGTGGGCAGTGGTGGGCACAGATTGCTGCCACTGGTAGGCACAGATTGCTGCCACTGGTGGGCACTGATTGGTGACACTATATTGCTATATTGTAATCAGGGAACTGATGATCAGTGCCCTGATTACATGTGTAGATGTCGATGATCGGCTCTCCTCACCACACACACTGTCAGTGTGAGGCGAAGAGAGACCATTACCAGCATCTCCGTGTTTGCATGTGACTGGCTGTGATTGGACACAGCCGATCACATGGTTAAAAAGTTGCGGATCTCTTTACAGAGATCGGGGTCGCGCCGTGTCCTAGCAACACGGGGTGGCGGGCAGAGAGAGTGGCCATTCTGGGACGCCGACATATGATGGCATCCCAGAACGAGAAACACACCGCCCCACTGTCATTTGATGGTGGGTGGGCGGCAACTAGTTAAAGAAAATATTTAACAAAGATATATTACAATATGGCTTGTGTTGCACATGTATACCTTTCTAGTACCGGGCTTGACCCCCTTTTGCCTTCAGAACTGCCTTAATTCTTCCTAGCATAGATTTAACAAGGTTTTGGAAACACCAAATATATTGCTTATGCCTAACAAAGCCAATCCCTAATATCAAATATAGACCAACAATACTGGGAAGGGGGACTTTGTAGGCACCAATGACCTTAACTAAAGTATTTAAAAAGTACAAAAATCTTTATTTAAACAGAAGTTAAAAATGTCAAGAGGAAATAAAAATCAACACCTTCAATATGTGAGAAGAACCTGACCTATAGAGCTCTTAATCTGTCACAGGGACAACAGAGCCCAATGGTAACCCCTATGCTTTTTCAGGGTGTTCTAGTGGACAGAAACAGCAGTGGATTAAAAATCGATAAAAGATTAAGCACCTTTTTACCCTGACAGGAAGTATCAAGGTGCCCATATACCACTAGGAAGCTCAAGGGATAGGAGCTCAGTAAGGAACCAAGGGCCAAAAAGGATCAAAGGTTTTTGTTATGCGCAGCTTGGTAGAGACAGATAGCATTCACAGGTGGATCCTAGAGATCATATAGCCAGGGGATCATACATCCTATAAAGCATAAGGCCAGATCTGCTGTGCAAAACCTTGCAAAGAATGGTCTCAAGGTGCTTGATTATGATCATCGGTGTCTACAAAGTCTCCTTCCCAGTATTGTTTGTCTAAAGGTGTTGGAAACATTCCTCGGAGATTTTGGTCCATGTTGACATTGCATCACACAGTTGCTGCAGATTTGTCGGTTACACATCCATGATGCAAATCTCCAGTTAAACCACATTCCAAAGATACTCTATTGGATTGAGATCTGGTGACTGTGGAGTACAGTGAACTCATTGTCATGTTCAAGAAACCAACTTGAGATGATTTGAGCTTTGTGACATGGTGCATTATTTTACTGGCAGTAACCATCAGAAGATGGGTACATTGTAGTCATAAAGGGATGGACATGGTCTACAACAATATTCAGGTAGGTCGTGGCATTTAAATAATGCTCAATTGGAGCAAAGGGGCCCAAAGTGTGCCAAGTAAATTACCACCACACCATTACACCACCACCAGCCTGAACCGTTGATACAAGGCAGGGTGGATCCATGCTTTCATGTTTACACCAAATTCTGACCCTACTATCTGAATGTCACAGCTGAAATCAAGACTCATCAGACCAGGCAATGTTTTTCCAATCTTCTATTGTCCAATTTCGGCAAGCCTGTGCGAATTGTAGCCTCAGTTTCCTCTTCTTGGCTTACAGGAGTGGCACCCGGTGTGGTTGCCTGCTGCTGTAGCCCACCTGCTTCAAAATTTGGATGTGTTGTGTGTTGGTATTCTGCATTCCTTGGTTGTAACGAGTGGTTATTTATGTTACTGTTGCCTTTCTATCATCTCTATCCAGTCTTCCTATTCTCTTCTGACCTTTGACATAAACAAGTTATTTCCGTCCAGACAACCGCTCACTGGATATTTTCTCTTCTTTGGACCATTCTCTGTAAACCCTAGAGATGGTTGTCCGTGAAAATCCCAGTAGATCAGCAGTTTTTGAAATACCAAGATCAGCCCGTCTGGCACCAACAACCATGCCACATTCAAAGTCACTCTTTCTTCCACATTCTGATGCTCGGTTTGAACCTCGGCAAGTCATCTTCACCACGACTAGATGCTTAAATTCATTGAGTTGCTGCCATGTGATTGGCTGATTAGCAATTTGTGTTAACAAGCAGTTGAACAGGTGTACCTAATAAAGTGGCTACTGTGTGTGTGTGTGTGTGTGTGTGTGTGTATATATTTTATTATTATTTAATTTTTTTGCAATATTTTTTTTATCATGAAAGTGGAGTGCAGTTTTTTTCATCATATTTTTGCTGCCCTGTGGCATGTCAGTAAATACTGTACATAAAATTATCTCCTATGAAAGAAATGATGGAATTTCTTTTAAATGTAAAAGGATATACGTGCAATGGAGGCAAAAGTTTCTAAAATGTTGTTTTTGCAGAATAGGCAAACATTTGGGAACCCTCTAATGTGGTTTAAAAAAGCATTAACAAGTCTAGTGTGAATAAACCCATCTGTGTGCGTAAATATTCTGATATGTTGACTTGGACGCCAAAATATATTTATGGATATTCTGTGAAGTTGCAACCCCCACACCAGAATCGGACCGTTATCTCTCATCTGCTCCCATCCCCGTGTCCTGGAAATAATGCTTTTAATGTAAAAAGTCAGGGAGAAAATACTCCATGTAATTTGCCTGATTCTTGGCTCCGGGATAATGCAGGGCTCCGTCTAGTGACTGGAATTGCTTCATACGGTGTACATTAACTGATGTCCATGTTTTGTGAAGAGCCTCATAGGAGACATTTCAGTATTGTCCCTATAAGGTGAGGTGACTCTTCCTCTCTGTTCTTCTATTGTGTAATGGGTTCTTTGTTGCATTATTTGCGTTGGATGTAAATGGAAGCTCGGTATTGGTTTGGGCATGAGAACACTAAGCCCTAAAGAAGCTTTGTGTTGACAGTTAAAGGACATCTGGCATGAAAGGGATACGAAGATAACTATGACCTACTGAACAGATTAGATTTGCATAGAAACATTTATTGTGGCTGCCAGTGTAGTTTTGTGCCACTTGTCCGTTTGGATCAAAGTATACTTATTCATTGAATGGTAAAGAAAAAAAAAAAAGCTTGCGCATGTGGAAAAAAGGATGCCTCTGCATGTGTTTTTTTGTTGTTGTTTGTTTTTTGTTTTTTCTTGCCTACTTTACATTTTAAGTGAATATCCCACTCCTGGCTAGCGGTGTTAATTTTGACATCAAATTTTGATTTTAGTTTTAGTCAGTCTTTTGACTAAAATGCTATTTTAGCTTTAGTTGTATTTTAGTCTTCTGAATTCTTGTCTTATTTTAGTATGGATTTATTTAAATTGTAGTGCATTATTTTAGCATTTCTCTAGAATTGCCTAACTCCTTATATACTCCTAAAGTAAAAATCTAATAACGTAGTGCAGGGTTTGACAAATTTGCTTGGAATCTAGGAGCCAGCTAGAAAATTTAGGAGCCAGAACCCCCCCCCCCCCCCCCCGTCCCACCAAGCTTGCGTGCAGATTTGTGAGTAGCGCCCGCATATGTAAACGGTATTCAAACCACATATGTGAGGTATTGCCATGATCGTTAGAGCGAGAGCAATAATTCTAGCTCTAGACCTCCTCTGTAACTCAAAACATGCAACCTGTAGAATTTTTTTAAAGTCACCTATGGAGATTTTAAAGGGTAAAAGTTTGTCGGCATTCCTTGTAGGCCGCAAATCCGCGGCCTCAATTACCGGCGGGCGCAAGGTCACAATTTCTTGTTGCAATTGCGATCGGGCGCCCGGATTTTGTCGAGCCCTGACGTAGTGGGTGTCATGGATCTTGAGATATTAAAGTGTTTCTACTTGACATCTGTTACACAGGAGAGGGACATTCAATGTAAGGACACCGGCTTTTGAAATGCTAAGTGGAACCAGCTTGTGAAATACCTTTTATTGTGTTCTGCAGGTTAAGAGCGGGTGTCGGAGCCAGTCTGTCTGGCTAGAATTGGGGATTGAAGGTTAATTGAATCTATTATGTATGTTTGAAGATGTATGTGTTTACGCTAAGGGACTTTGTATTGTTATAAAGGTTAGAAGCCTGTCAGCTGTATTGAATTAGCATTCTATTGTCTAAAAGGAATGTAACCTCTCAGAGGTAGTAATTAAGTAGACCGGGTTATTGTGTACATTGATTACCCCCTGGGGCTTCTGTCTCAATACACAAGTCTTTCTATCCAAGCTATTGGACCAATCCCGGTTGACTATTTCAAGTCCTCATTTGCATGGTCAAGGAGGACCTGAGTGAAGACTGCATACTTTACAATTGACCAATAGGAAAGCGGTTGTTGGGAGTGGGATGTTCCAAATTCTGTATAAAAGTGTGCTGTGTACTTGAAAATAAAGAGTCCTGTTTGAACTTGCATACAGCCTGCCTGGTGTTTGTTCTTAATGGGTCTGAACGGCACATAGCTGTAGTTCGGACCTCGTAACCTTGGATGACTGGACCATCAGACGCTGCAATCTGCAAGCTGACTCACTGGTAGCAGAGGAGTGTCGAGAGAGCAGAACTGGGCGAGAAAGGATCTCGTCACATTGGTGGCAGCAGTGGGATTTGCTCTCCAGTTACTGGGACAACTCCAAACCACCACCATGAATGACCAGCTATGCAGCCTGCAGGAGAACCATGCTAAAAGACTTGCTTGAGAGCCGTGGAGGGACCGGTGGGAAGAACAAGGCCACCCTGATCATTGCGCTAGCCGAGATGGATCAGAGGGATGGTGATGCAGGACCCCAGTCAGTTGAAGACTTGTTCCAGCAACGAGTTCGACAACGGTTGGCATTATATGGTACTAACCCGTCAGAGACCGTCATACAGGAGGCCATTAGAGACATCCAGCAACAGGATAAGCGGCAACAGAGAACGAGAGCGGCAAGAGGAGCTGGAGACCACCTACAGACAGCTGCTAGACTCTGCTCAGCAGCAGGGTGGGGCTCCCGTTGCCTGGGACTGTCTGGGAGAAATAGCAGACAGTCAAAAAGATGAGGAGCAAATGGGGCCAGGGGTGACCCTACGTTTTCCTGTCCTAACCGCACTGGAAGAAGCAGCGATGATACAGAGGGCACTGTGAGCGCTAGAATGCCGGAACGCACCGGAGGTCCCCCAGGCAGCGAGACAAGCTAATAGCGTGAAGGTCTCAGAAAGGGGAGTTGAGACAGCCGCTGGAAGGCTGGGAAATAATGCTCAGCAGCAAGTCCAAAGTATCTCATCGGGTGCCCCAGCAGAAGCGCTGGCTACGGGGCAGAGTGCCTCTGGCATCAGAAAAAGAGGTGGATCCGGAGAGTCTGAGAGAGGATCTGCGTGAGCTGTTGCCCCAACAGCAGATATCCCCACCGGGAGTAGAGGAAGCAATTCTCCCTCCCCAGCAATTGGACACTACCCCAATGTTCATCCCCCCAGCAGAAGTGCTGGCAACAGGGCAGAGTGCTAGCAATCTCTGCCCAGCACCGGAACCAACTGTGGAGTTCCAGGGAGCCGGGGCAGTTGGCCCCCCTCCCCAGCAACAAGCTGAGGTAGTAAAGCTGTTACTCCCAGCTGAATCACTGGCAGCAGGGCAGGATGCTACTGGCTGCTGCACACCACTACAGCTTGAGCGGATATCGGTGGATGGGACTGTGGTCTCCACTCACAGCAGCCCAGCGGAAGAGCTGGCAACAGAGCAGAGTCCCCCGGGCCTCTGCTCTCAACTAACAGGAGAGGGGGTTCCTGTGGTAGTGGATGGGACTCTGATCTCCACTGACACAACCCCAGAAAATGGTGCGGCACTGAGACAGGAGGATGTCGGCTTTGCTTTGCAAGCACCGGGGGATTTTCACCTAGCATCAGTGGATGGGACTTCAGTCTCCACTGGTTGTTGGGAGTGGGATGTTCCAAATTCTGTATAAAAGTATGCTGTGTACTTGAAAATAAAGAGTCCTGTTTGAACTTACATACCTGCCTGGTGGTTGTTCTTAATGGGTCTGAACGGCACATAGCTGTAGTTCGGACCCCGGAACCTTGGATGACTGGACCATCAGACGCTGCAATCTGCAAGCTGACTCACTGGTAGCAGAGGAGTGTCGGGAGAGCAGAACTGGGCGAGAAAGGATCTCGTCACAGTGGGAATGGGAAAATATATGGGAGTGAGGGAGTGCACAGGGCAGAGAACTGATCTGGGGAAGCTGTTATTTTACCAATTTCCCGCCCGGCCTACAGCAGAATGTGAGCCTGGCTGGAGATCCATTGTCCTGACTGGACATCATATGGTGTCCTTCAGAACAAGTGCGGCTGTGCAGCATGGCCAGACACACTGCATCTCTAATCACCGTAAAGAGCCTATGATGTAGGCTCTTTACCATGAGATCATCTGTGTCTAATCACTGTGTAAATAGGAAGTGCCGGTTATCAGCATTCCTCTAGTCGCACTGACAGGGCATGAATAGAGAAGAGCCGATAAGTGGTTTGCCTAACAGAGGGGGTCTGTACTCATAGTCGGTGCATTGAGTATTAGTGCAGCCCCATCAGCAAAGTCTACCAGTGGTGCCTAACAGTGCCCATTATTGATGCCAATCAGTGATGCCTGTAAGTGCCTCCTCATCAGTGTCCATCAGTGCTGCATATCGGTGCCACCTATCAGTGCCTCCTCATCAGTACCCATCGGTGCAGCAGAAAAATTACTTATTTACAAAATTTTGTAACAGAAATTAATTAGTTTTTTCATTTGTGTAGCAAAAAATAAACTTGGTGGTTATTAAAATCCACCAAAAGAAAGCTCTATCTGTCTCCAAAAAATGATAAAAATGTTGTTTGGTTACAACATTGCATGACTGCGCAATTGTCATTTAAAATGCGACAACTATGAAAGCTGAAAATTGGACTTGGCAGGAAGGGAGTGAAAGTGCCTGATATTGAAGTGATTACAGAATGCAAAGCACTGCTACCTTGCTGGGAGGAAAAAGACTCACCCCGCGGTTTGCAGGGCATTGTTCCAGAACTCCCAGGCAGCAAGCAGGCAGAGGCAGCCTGCGTGTCTCGGCTAATACAGTTTGTCAGGGGGCTGGGGCTTTGATAGGTGGAGCTTTGAGAAAAGCTGAAGTTCAGGTGGATAAATATCCCTCCCTCACATTTTTGTTCCATTTTCGTTTGCTGACAAAAATTATAATTGATTTTCGTTTTCGGCAATTGACTTCATTCAAATTTTATTTTCCAATTTTTTATTTTATTATGAAAATGACAAAAATATTTTCGTCCGCTAAATTAACATTGCTGGCTCGCCAGCATATAGTGCCCGGAAGTCTCCTTGCCCCAGTTCTCACTTCAATGGTGAAGCATCCCTGAAAATATCCTTCTCCAACGAAAGCCTCGTACACACAATCAGATTTTACGACAGGAGATTTGTGATGACAGGTTGTTGGTGGAAAATCCGACCGTTTGTGTGCTCTGTCGAACAATTGTCAGATTTTCCGCTGACAAATGTGACAAAATGTTAATGGCAAGCTTTAAAATTTTCTGTGAACAAACGGTCTGTTGTCTGATTTTCTGAGCGTGTGTACACAAGTCCGTCGGACAAAAGTCCAAAGTAAAAACGCGCATGCTCAGACTCGGTGCTCACCAAACGCAACATTAGCAGAAAAACCACATCGTTTTGTGTTTGTTGGCCGACAATTGTGTGCTGTTTGTATGCAGGACAAATTCCTGGCCAACGCCCTTCGGACAAAAGTCAGACGCTTTGTCTGTGGAAAATCTGATCGTGTGTGCGAGGCCTAAGGGCATGCACAGTTGGCAAAGTGCCCCTGTGCACAAACAACTACTACCCAAATAAAACTATATCAAATCACTGCAAGTGAAGATTTGCATTAGCAGCTGTCTAATTGTTTCATAATATGCATTTGGTGTCAAACGGCGAAAACCCCCATCGATTTCAAGAGGAAAGATATGGGTCAGATCAAGAGGTGCTTGGCGAAAAGCTCTAAGCAACAGCAAAGTCGCTCTTTGGACTACTTGGGCTCCATGCACACTGAAGCTGATAAACTGCAGTTTATTGGCGTTTTTTTTTTTTTAAAGCCCATAAACTGAACTCTGTTAGCCTATGTGCCCATGCACACCTGGGCGTTTTTTAGTGTTAATGAGCTTTGGAGTTTATTGGCTTTTTTCTGAACGCCCGAAATTTGCGTTCAAAGTGACGTTTTTCGTCGGGAAAAAATGCAAAACGACGAAAAACGCTCAAAAAGTAACTAAAAAAACACATTGAACTCTAGGGTGAACCTCCACTTTAATGAAAACATTGCATAAGAGCCGGTTCACACAGGGGCGGCACGACTTCGGGGGCGACTCTGCCAGGCGACATGAAGACGACATCTAAGGCGACTTGCAAAATGACTTCTGTATAGAAGTAGTACAAGAACCTTTTTCTAAGTCGGACACGACTTGTCAGGCGGCAGTGTGAACCGGGTCTTAAGGGTTCACTTTTTCATTTTTTTCTGAAAATGTAAACAAACATTGTACACCCTTTCCAACTCTACCATCACCCCCTGCTGTAGTTAACTCCATGGGTGATGAGCTGTCGGTGTCCACGCAGCCAGTGTAGAGGCCGCTCTTTTCTCCCCCTTCTTTCTGCGGAGCTTCCACAATGGATCAGAGAGATTCTCTGTACCAATGCCAACCAATCAGAAGTGCTCTGATCCGTCCCAGAAGAGGGAGAAGGGCGGGGATTTCAAATCCTTAGACTGCTACATCGGCTCTGTGGACGGTGCACTATGGTGTTGGTCAGTGGCGGCTGGTGCTCAAATTTTTTGGGGGGGCGCAAACGGAAAAAAAAAAAATTGCAGCCTCACTGGGCCCATCAATTATCACCACTGTGCCATGCCATCAAACGCAACCACTGTGCCATGCCATCAAACGCAACCACTGTGCCATGCCATAAAACGCAACCACTGTGCCATCAAAACGCAACCACTGTGCCATAAAATGCAGTCACTGTGCCATGCCATCAAACACAGCCACTATGCCATCAATTGTCACCACTATGCCATGCCATCAATTGTTACCACTGTGCCACCAATTGTCACCACTGTGCCACCAATTGTCACCACTGTGCCACCAATTGTCACCACTGTGCCCATCAATTGTCACCACTGTGCCCATCAATTGTCACCACTGTGCCCATCAATTGTCACCACTGTGCCCATCAATTGTCACCACTGTGCCCATCAATTGTCACCACTGTGCCCATCAAGTCCCAGCAGATTATACATACAATATGGCTCTGAGGTGGATGGGTGTGGATTGCATGCACCTATCAATCCCGGGGATTGATAGGTGCATGCAATCCACACACCCATCCACCTCAGAGCCTTATTGTATGTATAATCTGCTGGGACTTGTAGTTCTCCAATCTCCATCTTCTCCATGAGAAGATGAACTACAAGTCCCAGCAGGTTTCATATACAATAACAGGCTCCAATCGGGATGGGGATCAAGTAGTGCAGGATTGGCTTGATCGCCCCCAAAGTCATCAGCCGTGACACAACAACCCAGGCAGGCATCCATCGGCTTACCGTTCCGCTCGGGCTGTATGAAATGATGTGCGCTCCCGCGTGACGTCACTTCCGCTTTTCGTCTAAAAGACGAATGGCCGGAAGTAACAATGCTCCCGCCTCCCAGCGCCAATAGAAGCACTGTCAGGGGGACGGGAAGCTCATCAGCGCTTTGCAATGCGCTCGATAGGCGGGGATTGAAAAGCCGCATATGAAGCACCATGTATGCAATCTAAAGATTGCATTGACACGGCGCTTCATAGGGCAATGGTGGCCGGCGCTCAAACATGTTTTAAATAAAGGAAAAAAAAAAAAAATGTCAAGTTTCTTAAAGGGGCAACTGAAAAAAAAAAAAAATATATATATATATATATATATATATATATATATATATATATATATATATTTTTGCCTACAGGAGGGGGGGCGGCGCCCCCTATGGGCGGGCCGCCACTGGTGTTGGTCCACCTCTCATTTTTCTAGACCGAAAAAGAGAAAATCTGCAACAGGGAAAAATACATCCGTAAAAGCTGTCGGAGATCCTATTCCTTCCCTGCACTTTTTAAAAAGTTTTGGCTATTGATTTAGGCGTTTAATCAAAGTTGTTTACAATCTATTGTAGATCGTTTCAGTTTGATTCATCAGATTGTACAGGCTTGCTTTAGAAGGTCTGGTCCCCTATGTGAATATGAATTGTTATGGTCTCCACTACATTTGAATGATTCACCTACAGCTATGCCCAGTGCCAATTCCATTCCCTGAAAAAAGTTTCCAGAACTCAAGGATCCCTCATTAAATCCATGTGCAGTCTGGCAGCTCAATTGTTTTGGTTTAATCCAGGATGTAGTTCATATAACGTATGCCTTTTGATGTTCTGTTTGTATGTAATCATATCTTCCTAATCTACTCAATGAGAGAATAAAACTGCAGTAATTATTTGAAAGGGAAGTGGTTCATTGCAATTTTTTTTTTATTAGATTGCAGTTGTGCTCTTAACAAACCATTTTCCTCTTAAAATATTTTTGCTTTACTGAAGAACTAGTTTTTGGTAAAAGGCTTGAAGTGGTTCTAAAGGCAGAAGGTTTATTATCTTAATGCATTCTATGCTTCAAAAACCTATCTCTATCCAGCGATGTTGCACGAGCGACTCGGCTGTCACTCTCCCTCCTGATTGGCTGAGACACACAGCGGCTGCCATTGGCTCCCGCTGCTGTCAATCGAAGTCAGTGAGCCAATGAGGAGAGAGAAGAGTCACGGGCCGAGCCGTGGCTGAATAAACGCACAGAGCAGCAGCTTGGCTCGGATGACCCCATAGTAAGCTGCTTGCTGTGGAGGCAGGAAGGAGGGGCCCAGAGTGCCAGTGAGGGGACCCAAGAAGAGGAGGATCTGGGTTGTTCTGTGCAACCACTGCACAGCAGGTAAGTATGACGTGTGTGTTCATTTGCATCTCAAAAAATCAAGACTAATCACTTGCCAACCTGGACAATTCTGACATTTCTCTCCTGCATGTAAAAATCATAGAACCCCCAAACATTATATATGTTTTTTAGCAGAGACCCGATATTTGTGCAGCAATTTTTCAAACGCGTTTTTTTGGGGAAAATGCATAAAACAAAAACAAAAAAAAACAGTAAAGTTAGCCCAATTGTTTTGCATAATCTGAAATATGAAGTTACGCCGAGTAAATAGATACCCAGCATGTCACGCTTCAAAATTGCACACGCTCGTGGAATGGCGGCAAACTTTGGTACTTGAAAATCCCCATAGGCGAAGCTTGAATTTTTATATTTTTTTATCACTTGCATGTTTTGGGTTACAGGGGGTGGTCAAGGGCTAGAATTATTGTTCTCGCTCTAACATTCGTGGCGACACCTCACGTGTGGTTTGAACACAGTTTTCATATGTGGGCGGGACTTGCGTATGCGTTCGAGCACACAGGGGCACTTTAAAAAAATTCAAAATACATTTATTGTTAATTTTACTTAAATTTGACACTTTTATTCCTATTAAAAGGAATGTATACATCCCTTGTAATAGGAATATGGCATGACAGGACCTCTTTACAGTGAGATATGGGGTCAATAAGACCCCACATCTCACCACTAGGCTGGGAAGCCTGAAAAAAAAATATCTTGGTTTCCCAGCTGAGGCGGTGCTGTTTGTTTGAATGCAGAGGCCGAGAGTGACGTCATAACATCGTGCCCGGCATCCGACGATTATAGAGACTCCGGCAAACCATCTGGTAGCTACAGGCATCATTCAGATATACCCCCACAAAGCCAAGGACGTCATATGACGGCCAGCCGTTGGCAAGTGGTTAATAGGGTCTCCCGCCGATCTCCGGTGCCCTCCACCGCCTACCGGAGCCATCGGCGGAGGCGATCGGATCCTTCTCCTGGGCTGATATGGAGTTGAGTGAGGGGAAGATGGCCCCCACCTGTCCATGTCATTGCAGGGTGGAAGCGACGTCAAAACGTCACTTTTGCCCAATGCTCATATTTTTTTATGTCATAAAAAAAAAAAAATGTATTGCATGTTAGTCTAAAATTTAAGAGGACTTGTCATTCTTTTTCTATTACAAGGGATGTTTACAGTTACATCTGTTTACAACTTAGACAATGCTTTCCTATGTCTACATTCACACACTGCGTTTGGTGTGGTTAGAAAAAATAAATTTGACTGCGTCCAGGAATGATTTATTGCAGCTATCTGTAGCTATCTGCCCATAACTGCAGGTAATCGCAGTGTACCATTTCACCTGCAGGTAGCAGCGGCAACAAGGAAAGAAAAACGTGAGGCACATCATAAATGGCAAGAATGGTCCAACACAGCCACGCGTAAGCGCAGAGAATCGCGATGTACAACTGCAAGTAAATGCTGTGCCAGGATTCTCTGAATTTCAAAATAACAAAACATGCTTTTAACTGCTGCAGAACAGCCGCACGTGTGAAAGGGGCATTAGTGCTTAAGAATAACTACGGATAATGAAATGCATTGGTACACTGCTAATGCCATCCAGGAAACCATGCAATTGTGTAGAAATGAAAGATCGACATTAAAATTGGAGATCTGACACTAGATGGGGCTCCATGTTTGCCTTCAGCCCAGCATTAAGCACTGTACACAAGGGCCGAATGTCAGATGCCATCAGCCAGTTCAATTAAAACCGGCGATCATTCGGCCCTCAACTTGCTCTGAAGGTGATTTATGTATGTGATTGCTTTTAAAGTGATGGTCAGCTGTCCGACAAGCCACAGAGTTAGGTGTGATCCGTTTACTATATTTTAAGGTGACGGCGAGTCACTGGCAAGTCACAGAAAATAAGCTACAGTTTTTTTATTAACCCAAGTGTGAACTAGAGATGACATTTTGAAAAAAAAAAAAAGTTGGAGACATGCTTGCTGCATCTACTACATCGATGATCTAACATCACCCCATGTACATACCCTGTTGTGGTACCACCTGCTGTTCACTACAGCATGTTACAATCATTAGTAGAGTCATACTGGCCACCTGGCAGTTCTGGCATTTTCTAGTGTCTGAGAGCATGTGTGGGCTTCTTCGCCAACTGGAAAAAAGCCACTAGGCCTTTTTAGCCAATGCTACATAGAATTATATAAACCTTACAGTGCATCAGCCCATGTAGACAAACAATGGTATTTGCCAAAAAGTCTTGCAGTCACATAAAACAATTATTATGTCCTCATATCTCTCCGTATGTGCCTGAAGGGTACTCGCCCACAGATTGAGTCTCTGTAATGGGATTTGGAAGTATTTAGCTAGAATTGGAAACTGACTATCAGCAGATGTAGGCGCCTGTGCAGAGCCAATATTTCATGATGTTCCTTGCTAGAACTGTTTACAAACAATTCCCCTCTTAATACTTTGTATCAACTTTTTTTTTTTTTTTTTTTTTTAATGCCCTTTGATTAATTAAAATGCCTCCAGGCTGATTAGTAGATTGACTTTTTTCTTCATAATTACTATTGTGAATGTAAATAAGTTGCCTTAACAATGTTGCAACATGTAAGCACCAAATAAGATTTGCATAGTATCTATACCCCTTTCATGACTAAGCCTGATATTTGGTGTTTACAAGTTAAAGCGGAGGTTCACCGGTAAATTGCTATTTTTACCCTTAGATGGATGCTCATTTAGTCTAGGGGAATTGGCTAGTTACCTTTTTAGAGAGCGATCTTCTCCGCCACTTCCGGGTATGGGCTGCGGGACTGGGCGTTCCTTCTTGATTGACAGTCTTCCGAAAGGCTTCTGACGGTCGCATCCATCGCGTCACGATTTTCCGAAAGTAGCTGAACGTCGGTGCGCAGTATAGAGCCGCACCGACGTTCGGCTTCTTTCGGCTACTCGTGACGTGATGGATGCGACCGTCGGAAGTGTGTGTGTGTATATATGTATATGTGTATATATATATATATACATATATATATATATCAGAGAATCTAGAGAATAAAATGGCGATTATTGCAATATTTAAGGTCACACGGTATTTGTGCAGCAGTGTTTTTAAACGCAACTTTTTGGGAAAAATACACTTTCATGAATTTAAAAAGAAAACGAAACCGTAAAGTTAGCCCAATTTTTTTGTATATTGTGAAAGATGATGTTATGCCGAGTAAATAGATATCAAACATGTCACGCTTTATAATTGCACACACTCATGGAATGGCAACAGACGACGGTACCTAAAAATCTCCATAGGCGGAGAAGCAGAAGCAGCCAATCAAATATAGTGCTGTTTATAGTGTGGTTTAAATAAATTAAGTGTAATAATGTGATTTTTTGCAACAAGCTCATTAAACAGTACACATTCAGTGAAAGTTCATGTACTGCAAAATTTGCAGTACATGAACTTTCACTGAATGTGGACTGTTCAATGAGCAGGGGCAGACTTGCCCATCGGGCACTGCCCGAGGGCTGAGGCCATTAGGGGGGCCCCACGAGAGGCTCTGCAAGACTGCAACACATACAGTCTAGCACAGGCAGCGGCTGTAATAAGACCTCTCACGGCGCATTGCATCCCGCCAGCCCCTTGCACTGTATATTGCATCACACGGGTGAGAAGCGAGGATGGACCGGCAGGGATCAGTGCGCTGTGAGAGGTCTTATTACAGGCATCGGGTGCTTTTTTTTTGGTTAAGGTTATCTGAAAGATGGGTTTTAAATGTATTGACTGGGGCAAAGTGCTTGCCATAGCCGCCATTTTCTAGATATCTTGCGTGCTGTCGATGTAAGCACATTATGTTTGTCTATTGCTGTGAATTGGATGAGCATCAGATCAGTTTATGGAAAACTAGTTGATTCCAAGTGGTTTACATACATTTTCGTGTCACTGTAAAAAAAAATAAAAAAAAATGTTTTTGCTATACATATCCTTTAAATTTACATATCCTTTAAATTTACATATCCATTAATGGAAAGAGGTCAGCAATGGCATCGATGCCAGGTTTCCTTTGAAAGCGAATGCACTGCAATTTTAGTGGATGTTTTCTTTAAGAAGCTTTTTCACGTCGGAGGATACATTATTCCCATTCCTACCGCTAAGAAGAAAGCATGCAATGGCAATTAGTGATGTAAAACCCTCATGTTTCATGGATGTACATTTTCCGCATTATGGACACTTTGGCATTTGCTGTTTGACAGCCCAACAAATGATTAGCCTGTCTATAGAGCGCAGGAGTGAAATGCTGCCTTGTCTTGCTAGCGATGGCCCTCTCAAACATACTCTATCAAATTAGTGGCTTCATTTGAGGTTTTCGGTGTCCACTCTATTTGCAGATTCACTGCGCTGGGAACAAATCCTGTTGCTTTTCAATTTTCTAATGGTAAGATGCTGCCAAATACACATCCTGTTCTGGGGCTGCAAAACGGCCCTTAATGCAGAAATACACAGCTGCTCATCAATAAAATAGAAAACATACGAGCAGGAAATTGGACCCTCCGTGGCCATTAATTAATTAAAAGAAGCCAGCTGCGCATATGCAAATATATCCGAACCTGTGTACAACCTCCGTATAGTTCAGCTACATTTAAATGGAGCTTTCGTTTTCTTTTTAAAGGTGACTGAATATTTATACCACGTTTTGAGTAACAGGATTTCATCCACTTTACTTTTGATTAAAAAGTGATTATATACTGCAGCAACTTTGATGTCCTAGTCATAATCTGTTATGACTTTAACTCAGTCCCTCAATTTATCTTCTGATTGAAACTTAGTTGATGTTTTTCTAACGGCTATAATTGGATGTGCCAAAGTGTCCACATGAGAAACTGTCATTTGACACAGCCACCAATCAGAAACGTTCCCTGTTTGTAGTCTCACACAGCCACCTTCACCAAAGCATTACAAAATTTACTTTTTTTTTTTTTCTTGCGCAAATGGAAAAGCGAGAACATCCAAAGGGAGCACCATGCTGCTGTGTAGTGACATGAATTGAGCGTCACTATGACAAGTGACACTTCAAGTAAAGTTAAAAAGGGGCGATGCTTTGTAATGCACTGAAATGCCAATGCCTCAGTAGCCTGCTTGGTAAAAGGCTGCATTTTGCAGGATGGGCTAGCGGGGATAAGCAATTAGCGGACCTCCAGCTGTTGCCAAACTACAAGTCCCATCATGCCTCTGCCTCTGGGTGTCATGCTTTATGCTGTCAGAGTCTCGCTGTGCCTCATGGGACTTGTAGTTTGGCAACATCTGGAGGTCCGCTAATTGCTTATCCCTTGATCTTAGCCTTAAAGTGACCACTTACACTAATGGTCATTGTAAAAGAGACCCCCTCAGATTGGTGGTCAGTGTAGGCAGGAGATTAATCTGCCACTTCTTTCTGAGGATACTATCACACCAACTGTTGTGTTACACACAGAGACTGGTATGTGATGGGATGACAACAGTGCTGATCACAGTACATCGCAGCATTAACTTTTTTTTTTAAACTGACTTTATTGAAATGTCATTGTGACATTTCATTAGCCTTGGTTCACAATTTAGCGATGCGGGAGCCAGCGCGATTCCAGCGCTGGTTCCCGCATCGCACCTTACCCGCAGGCAGTTCACAGATCGCTTCACAGATCGCAGTGCAAATTGTGGATTTGGACAGGGATCAGATAACCTGGGTGTGAACACCCAGGTGTCCTGATTCCAGTGCAGGGAAAAAAATAACTCCCTGCACCTTTTTTATGCAAATCTGATGCGAGTTTGCGCATTGCACAGACATTGCATGTGATCGGTACAGCAGTGCGGGTGCGAATCAAATGCGGTGTCTGTGTTCGCTATAGTGTTGTTCCACACTTACATTTCTATTACATTCTATTTCTATACAAGGTATAAGGTAGTGGATTGCCTTGCACTGCGCTGAAAAAAAAAATGGTTTATGCCAGTACTTTTTTATTTTTCAGGTGTAAACCAGCCAAGTAGGAGACAAGGCATTGTCTTTTAGTAGGACTGCACTGCAATGGTTGCCCACCTGCACTAAGACCCCTTTCACACTGGGTCATTTTGCAGGTGCTATTGCGCTAAAAATAGCGCCTACAAACCGACCTGAAACATCCTCTGCTTTGTCTCCAGTGTGAAAGCCCTGAGGGCTTTCACACTGGAGCGGTGTGCTAGCAGGATGGTAAAAAAAAATCCTGCTTGCCGCATCTTTGGAGCGGTGAAGTAGCGGTGTGTATACTGCTTCTCCACCGCTCCTGCCCATTGAAATCAATGGGGCACCATGGCTATACCGCCGGCAAAGCGCCTCTGCAGAGGCGATTTGCGATGGTTTTTAACCCTTTCTCGGTCGCTAGCGGGGGTAAAACCTGTGAAAAGGGGTCTTAGTGAAAATTTAGCCTAAAGGAGCACTTCGCAACCTCTAGAATAGGCTTCCATGGAACCCTAAGGTTGATCAAGAGGAATTGAGAACAAAAGATAATTCGGACAGCTGCACTCCAATCCAACGTAGCTTTATTGTAAAATAATGAAAACAGGCACTACAAGTCACGGCAACGAAACCCAGGACAGCTGACACATTTGCTGTGAAAGAGAAAACTCCAGGGTCCTACGGAACTTTAAGAAATACTGAACTAAACTGTTAGGAACCATATATATATGCTCAGAAAAAAAAATTGGTTGGAAATGTTGTATATTTTTTTTGTTTCCCTGCATTGATTTGTTCGCATATCCATGACGTGATGAATGATGAAATATAATAAACCTCTAACAGCTCAAAGAAATCTCACCTATAATTGTTCTCGGTGTTTTCTCCTGGAAATCCTGCTAATTCCTCCTGTATTCCTCTAGGGAGGGGATCTTGCAAGCCTCACTAATTGTCCCTGTTGTTTTATCTGCAGAGTACGGCTTGCAGATCTCCCTTTCTCCGTGTTGTCTTAGTGAGGCTGTCTCCATAGCACTTTACATGATAATCATTACAACCCATTCTACAGTGATGAGACCAAGTGGGAGTGAAACCGCTTGTCTCTGGATCTTCTAATCTCTGAGGGTGAAGTATTGACTACAGTTTTATGTCTAATGATATTTATCTTGGGTCATATTTATGTGTCTCTGTAGTATGATATACCAAAACTCCAAATCGGTTGTAAAATGGTTATTGATTTTTGTAAATACCGGTAATTTTGCATTGAATACTGGATTTTTCTGAAGTATGTTTAATGGTTTTGATGTACCTCTCTATCGCATTATTACAAGGAGGTCGATTCTGTTGCATGTGGTCAATTCGTACTTTGCAGCCACATTAGCTGTCGGCACCATAGAAGTCTATGCGGAATTTGCCAGCCACTGGTTGCTTGCAGAATAGTGTATGGAGAGCATAATTGTGCTGCCTCCTGAAGATCTCTGGATTGGGCAAACAGACTGATCATAAAGAGCATAATTACACTTCCCTTGTCTATTGATACCAACTTGAAGTGCAAAAAAAAAAATCTGCTTGTTGCACCATATACATTAGCTGGAACTTCTAAATGCTTGCAAATTCTTGTACATCCGTTCAGCAGCCATGGTGTTCAAAATCCCAAGGTGCTTTGGTGTGCACATAGTGACCCAGCTTCTTGCCCTAAGTCTCATATTCACTGTAATTTTTCTGCTGTTAATTGTTGGGATTATAGAGGCTGGAGAGCTTAAGGGTCAGCCTCTTACCCTATGTTCACACCTTTGCATTTTTTTATGCGTTCTGCAGAAACTCACTACAGTCCATTTAACATGTTTCCTATGGTACACGTTCACATCTATGCGTTTTGCAGCTGGTGCATTTTTAGAAAGGGTCTAGGCCTTTTTTCCTGAGTTTTTATGTGTAATAGACTTCAATGGAATCGCACCAGAAACACAAGTGTCGTGTTATATGCGATTGTGATGAGTTTTGTATTTATTTATTTTTTCAGGATTTTTTCCATTTAAAAACACTGTATATAGCTATTAAAGCGGGGGTTCACCCTGTTAAAAAAAAAAAAATAAGTTTTTTTTTATTAGACCATTACATTCGGCATCGTAGCGCGAGCTACGGTATGCCGGTCTTACATTTTTTATCCCCGTACTCACTGTGCTATCGATGATTGAAGAATCCGGGGAATGGGCGTTCCTATGGTGAGAGAAGGTGATTGACGGCCGGCCCTGGCACGTCACGCTTCTCCGGAAATAGGCGAAATAGGCTTGGCTATTCACGGCGCCTGCGCATAGCCTGTGCGCAGGCGCCGTGAATAGCCGAGACCTACTCCGGCTGTCTTCGGGGAGCGTGACGTGCCAGAGCCGGCCGTCAATCATCCTCCCTCTCCATAGGCACGCCCATTCCCCGCGGGAGTCGGATTCTTCAATCATCGATAGCACAGTGAGTACGGGGATTAAAAATTTAAGACCGGCATACCGTAGCTCACGCTACGATGCCGAATGTAATGGTCTAATGATGGAAAGGAGGGTGAACTACCGCTTTAAGCTGGCTGCTGCGTCTTTAACAACCAATGAGTCATCAACTGTCAGCAGGGTTTACCACTGACTGCTGAATGTAAAAAAAAAATTGTGAAAAAAAAAAATGCGTGAGATTTCCCCCAGGTCTATATATTTTTTTTAAAATCCATACCAGACCCTTATCCCACCACAAATTCATACCAGAATCTTATCCAAGCATGCAGCCTGGCAGGTCAGGAAAGGGAGTTGACAGGCGAAACATACCAGGCCACATGCCCTCAACGTGGGGGGTGCTTTGGATGCAAAGCACCTTCTCAGGGATCTTATCGGAATCTGAAAAAACACAATTATGACTAAGCAATAATGATGTTGGGAAACAAGTCAGCTGTTTGTCCTGCTCCTGTTGTCACATGAACGTTGACTATTCATTAAAAAAAGGGCATTTATCGGAGTGCGGCTGTCCAAATTCCATTTCTTCAATATTGCTTGTATGCATTTACAGCGAAAACAAGCTCTGCTTCCCTTGTAGTACTTTGTACCTTTTGTACATCTTAAGAGCTTTGTCATGGTGGTGCGTATTTTCTTTCCTTCTTTCATATTCATTGATTAATTTCCCTTTGACATATTCCAGTGTCTGTTCCTGCTCGGGTCTTGTTTCTAAAGAGTTTATAAGAGCAGTATATGTCTCAGGAAGGTTGCAGAAGAGCAGGGCAACAATATGGTTATCTTTTGATGTCCTCTCCGATAGCAAGTAGCTGCTCTATGATCTCCAACATAGCATTCAGGTGGTCGCACATTTGCTGTCCGCCTTGTAGTCCCATCTTGTACAACTTTCTTAGCCAAAACTGTCTGCTGTTTAGACTTGAACGCTCATGCAGCTTATGTAATGAAGTCTACATACCTTTGTCTGTTTTCTTTGTGCCCATCTGCAGCCTCGCCATCACCATGCATGCAGCCTCGCCATCGCCATGCATGCAGCCTGATCTATGCCCATCTGCAGCCTCGGAGGGGACAGGAAGGGGGGGGGACGAGCGCCAACAGATTACATACAGGAGAATCCCTGTTTACTCAGCAGCCTTTTTAATACAAAGTCTTGCCTCATATGATAGACAGAACAGTGATCCAATGGTGGCCCAGGAGACAGGACTTCCTATTACAGAGGCTGCCGAGTAAACAGGAGATTCTCACTGTATGTAACCTGATGGCACTCGTCCCGCTCCCTCTGAGGATGCCAGAACTGAACGATACATACCCCCCCCCCCCCAACAAACCCCCGAGCGCCGCTCAGGGATTTGTTGGGGGCCACTATATATATATATATATATATATATATATATATATATATATATATATATATATATATATATATATATATATATATATATATATATATTACAGACCAAAAGTTTGGACACACCTTCTCATTCAAAGAGTTTTCTTTATTTGTAGATTCACACTGAAGGCATCAAAACTATGAACTAACACATGTGGAATTATACATAACAAAAAAGTGTGAAACAACTGAAAATATATTTCATATTCTAGGTTCTTCAAAGTAGCCACCTTTTTGAAGCAGACACATCTCTAGAACTGTTAAGAGGAGATTGTGTGAATCAGGCCTTCATGGTAGAATATCTGCTAGGAAACCACTGCTAAAGAAAGGCAACAAGCAGAAGAGACTTGTTTGGGCTAAAGAACACAAGGAACGGACATTAGACCAGTGGAAATCTGTGCTTTGGTCTGATGAGTCTAAACTTGAGATCTTTGGTTCCAACCCTTGTGTCTTTGTGTGACGCAATTGAAGGCATACTGAACCAGCATGGCTACCACAGCATCATGCAGCGGCATGCTATTCCATCCGGTTTGCGTTTAGTTGGACCATCATTTATTTTTCAACAGGACCATGACCCCAAACACACCTCCAGGCTGTGTAAGGGCTATTTGACCAAGAAGGAGAGTGATGGGGTGCTGCGCCAGGTGACTACCTCTTGAAGCTCATCAAGAGAATGCCAAGAGTATGCCAAGTAGTAATCAAAGCAAAAGGTGGCTACTTTGAAGAACCTAGAATATGAAATATATTTTCAGTTGTTTCACACTTTTTTGTTGTGTATAATTCCACATGTGTTAATTCATAGTTTTGATGCCTTCAGTGTGAATCTACAATTTCCATAGTCATGAAAATAAAGAAAACTCTTTGAATGAGAAGGTGTGTCCAAACTTTTGGTCTGTACTGTGTGTGTGTGTGTGTGTGTGTGTGTGTGTGTGTATATGTATGTATTAGAGGTCGACCGATATGGGTTTTTCTCTGGCCGATACCGATGCCGATATTTAGAATTTGGGGCGGCCGATGGCCGATATATGATGCCGATTTTTGCGGCCGATATTTTAGGCCGATTTTTTATTTTTTGGCAGGTGGCGCTAATTGGCACTGGCAGATTGCACTGGATGGAACCAATTGGCAAAAGCAGATGGCACTGATTGGCAGGTGGCACTGAATGGCACTGGCAGGTGGCACTGGTTGGCATGTGGCACTAAGGTGGCAGTGGCAGGTGGCACTAATTGGCACTGGCAGGTGGCACTAATTGGCACTGGCAGGTGGCACTAATTGGCATGTGGCACTGGATGGTACTGGCAGGTGGCACTAATTGGCAATAGTTAGCACTGGCAGATAGCACTGGTTGGCACTGGCAGGTGGCACTAATTGGCAGGTGGCACTGGATGGCCTTGGCAGGTGGCACTAGTTGGCACTAGCAGGTAGCACTGGATGGCACTGGCAGATGGCACTGGATGGCATTGGCAGGTGGCACTGGATGGCACTAGATGGCATTAGCAGGTGGCACTGGATGGTATTGGCAGGTGGCACTGGATGGCGTTGCCACTGGCAGGTGGCACTGGATGGCATTGACAGGTGGCACTGGATGGCATTAACAGATGGCACTAGTTGGCATTGGCAGGTGGCACTGGCCGGCTTGGCATTAGCAGATGGCACTGGCAGGTTTCACAGCACATAATGTAGCGGATAATGTGTGAAACTCTCTATACAGTTTCACAACTGCTGCAGAGAGAAAGAGGAGCTCAGATTCATTGCGATGTTGAAGGTGGGCGGGACCCGGGTTGGGCAGGGCTCAGCTGTCCACCAGCCAATGGGATGAGATCATTGGCTGGATAGCTGCTGAGTCCCGCCCACCCCGGGTCCCGCCCACCTTCAACATCGCAACGAATCTGAGCTCCTCTTTCTCTCTGCAGCAGTTGTGAAACTGTATGAAGAGAGAGTTTCACACATTCAGCTACATTATGTGCTGTGAAACTGTGAGAGCAGAGAGAGAGAGGAGCTCAGATTCATCGTGATGTTGGAGGTGGGCGGGACCCAGCAGCTATCCAGCCAATGATCTCATCCCATTGGCTGGTGTTGGACAGCTGAGTCCCGCCCACCCCGGGTCCCGCCCACCCCGACATCAGCCCGACAGCTCCATTCTCCTTCACACACACGGCACTGCTCTGCAGACAGTGTGGAGAAGGGAGGGGGAACCCCATGTTCCTCCTTCCTTCTCCACACTCTGCTGATGCAGATCTGCTAAATATCGGCCACATTTGGATAATAATCGGCCGATGCCGATTTCTCCAAAATGACTGAATATCGGCCCGATATATCGGCCGGCCGATATATCGGTCGACCTCTAGTATGTATGTATGTGTGTGTGTGTGTGTGTGTGTGTGTGTGTGTGTGTGTGTGTGTGTGTGTGTGTGTGTATATATATATATATATATGTGTGTGTGTGTGTGTGTGTGTATGTATGTATGTATGTATGTGTATATATATATATATATATATATATATATATATATATATATATATATATATATATATATATATATTCTCCAAATCATCAGTGGGGCTGCATTAAACCGGAAAGGGGCCGAACTTTGGACATGCCTGGTATATACTGTATAAGCAGATTGCTGCTGTTCTTTTAAAACTGACTAGTATTCCAATGTTTCTCTTCTTCCTCAGTTTCTCTCTATCACTCAGCTAATGTGGCCCCAGTTCTGATGGAGTGGATTGGGGAGGGGCAAACAAGGATGCTGTGCAGGTGAATGTCATCCTTATCAACTGATGATGTTGTTTGGATGCCGACAGCTAGAAAGTCCTAATGGTGCACAATGAAAACCTGTGGCTTTGTGTATCTAAAAGGCTGGCCTGATCCAAATGCTGGCTTGTATACAATATCTGGGAAATTTTTAGGCAATTTGCCAAGACACCCCTGAAGAAACCTGAAGGCAACCTGGTTAAAAGGCTGGGTTAGAAGATATGGATATGACACATGAAATTGAAAGCTCCATGAGCAGGGTCCTCCTATTCCTTCTCTATAGTACTGCATTGTAGTTGTACTGTCCCCCTTTATATTGTAAAGCGCTGCTTAAACTGTTGGCGCTATATAAATCCTGCATAATATAATAATGACATGCAAACACTAAAATTGTATGTTGCCCATTCACACAGTATTCACATACAGTACATTTCAGTTGGTTTGAGTGAGAAGCTATCCGTATATGTTTTTTATTAAAGGAGAAATAAGAGCAGCCAAAGGACATCTGCAAAGAGAGAACATACAAACTCTGTGTAGATGGTGCCCCTAGTGACTTAAACTGAGAGAAGGCAGCCATTTCTGTTTCCATGGTATTCTGCTGACCGTTCATTTCGATATATTAAAGTCACTGACCTGGCGTGAGCATGCGGCAGTTGGTTCAAACATTTTGCTCAAATTACATTTTTATAAATGATTGATGTGATTTTTTTATGGTTTCCAGATTTCGCATCTAAAGAAGGCTCAGCATGGGAAAACAAAACAGCAAACTGCGACCCGAGATTCTGCAAGATCTGCGGGAAAATACAGAATTCACCGACCATGAGCTGCAGGAGTGGTACAAGGGTTTTTTGAAGGATTGCCCCACCGGGCATCTCACCGTAGAAGAGTTCAAGAAGATCTATGCAAACTTCTTTCCCTACGGTGATGCGTCTAAGTTTGCCGAACATGTATTCCGCACCTTTGACACAAACGGAGATGGGACGATTGACTTTCGGGAATTTATAATTGCGTTAAGTGTCACTTCTCGGGGGAAACTAGAACAGAAGCTGAAGTGGGCATTTAGTATGTATGACCTGGATGGAAATGGATATATAAGTCGTGGAGAGATGTTAGAAATTGTTCAGGTAAGGGCAGCTGGATGATCAAATGTAGGCTAAATCAAAGTGATTGTCCGTGAAAAGTCATTATTATTTCATTTCCATATGTTACACTGCTTGGTGTTGCACTAGTTCTAGTTCCCAGTTTTTTTTTGTTTGTTTTTTTATGGAAGTTCTGCACCAGACCAGTCCTTGCTATTAAATGTGGTAACTAGAAGAAGAAAATGTATTTAGCTTTGTTCTAGGGACCTGGCATCCCAACAGGAGCAAGTGTTTCCAAGTACCATCCTTTTCAGTGAGAAAGTGTTTCTTGCAAGCCAGTGCAGAATGGCAGTTCATGGGGTTTAGTTTCCACCAATACTTGCCATATAGGAAATTGTTGGAAGGAGATATTCAAAGCTGGGGGTTATTCAGCCGTCTATCTACCCACAACTGAACTAACCCTTTGAAGTGACCTTGTCAGCACCCACTGACAGCATAGTGCATATTCTTACCTTTTCGGTGGCCTATCTCTTGAAAAGTTTGTTTTACTGCTCATTGTCCTCTGTTAGTATTGTACCAATCTATTTGGTAAAGACATGCTCCCCCTGGCGCTCATCGTGGTTCCACCTGCTGGCTCCTATATTCTGTAGCAATGCACGATCTGGTGGATGAAGCCACCATGAGCAGTAGGGTGAGCAGGTATTTGCGCACATACAGTATGGAAATACTGGAAAGGTATTTGCAGTCTTTCATGGCTATCACTTTAAATAGTTTGTTTGGGCCAAACTTCCCTTTAGTAATTGCTGCACCTGCTGTCAGCACTGTATAAACATCAGCTATATACAGTATTCAGAAATGTTTTTTGGCAGCAGTACAGGGACTTCCTATCCTGCTCCCAGGACAAAATCATGTCAGACTGAGCACTGCTCATACATTCACAGGAAGCTTTGTCAGTCTCCACCTCAGCCAATTGGAGGAAGCCTTGTATTCATTCATAAAAATACAAGGTTCCCTACAAATGGTTGAGCCCAACTCAATTTTGTTCTGGGGATGGGACAGGACGTTCCCCTACTGCTGCCAGAACACAGCATTGCATATTGTATGTGTAGTTGATGCTGGATGCTGTTTATACAGAGCTGACAGCGACCACAGATATTAGTAAAGTAAACGGTTTGTGATGGCCAGCTTGGCCCAAACTAAGGATTTAAAGTGAAAGCAAAGCTGGAGTTTGGATTTAACCACTTAAGACCAGGACCTTTATGCAGGTAAAGGACCTGGCCAGTTTTTGCGATTCGGCACTGCGTCGCTTTAACTGACAATTGCGCGGTCGTACGATGTGGCTCCCAAACAATATCAGTCAGGTCGGTGGCCTCTTTTCATTCTACTGCAGATCAGCTCACCTCTCTGTCCTTGGCCTCTGATTGGAAAGTGAAGAAACCGTAGCAGACACAGGTCGTCATCTCTCTGCTCTCTCCTCCTGTTGGCATGTTCCTTCTCAGCACATGAACATGATTGGCTTAGAGTACGGCTCTTCTCTTACCACCCTGAGGTGCTCTACAGGGGATAACAAGAGGTTGATGCCAAGGCAATTTCAGGAACGGACATTAGTTGCATTCAGAATACTGTCAATGATTTAATAAATATTTAAAAGCATTAAATTGCATTTGACCAGTAATCCGTGACCATGTGTGGCTTTCAAACGTTGCTGCTTGCGGGAGACTTTAAGTAGATGTACAATGGCTAGATGTCTTGCTACCGATTTTGTATTATATACCTCACACAGGCCTGAAGAAAAATAAAAAGATTTTATATATTATAATAATTATTTTACTACAGTTTCCAGGTAGTATTGACCACCATGTTCATGTGACAAAATTTTACTTCACTGAGCCTGTTCATTGATGTTGGTTTTTAACTTGTTACGTGGGCTAACGCTGAGTAGTCTTTATAGGAATAAATATCAGAATAGTCTGTTGCATTGTGCTGCCATCTAGCATGCAAACAAATCATAGCATGTTACATTATAACAAATAAATCTGAGGTCTGAAAATGCAGGAATTGGGTTTGATCTGAGGTATAAAGGTGCATGAGTTTGGGCTGATCAAGAGGGGTGAAGATGTATGAATTGTGGCTGATCAGAGGGTTGTGAAGGTACATGAGTTGGGACTGATCTGAAGTCTGTCGCGTAATGCCTGAACAATTCATTTAGTCCGCTAAAATAGATCAAAACACATTTCCTCCAATACAAGAATAATTTACATGACTTATTAATTAATTTGGGTAAATTTTAGCCAAGCATAATCCTATAAGAAAACAAAAAAGATCAATGTAAGTATAGACTGAGCTATTAAAAATAAGTCACACACACCGTAAATAACAGGCAGATTTTGATATACATGGACATAATTGCGTAAAAGTTCCAATATTGTAGAAATATTGTGTGTGTGTGTGTGTGTGTGTGTGTGTGTGTGTGTGTGTTTTATATACACAGTATCTCACAAAAGTGAGTACACCCCACAAATTTTGTAAATTTATTATAACTTTTCATGTGACAACACTGAAGAAATGACAATTTGCTACATTGTAAAGTAGCGAGTGTACAGCTTGTATAACAGTGTAAATTTGCTGTCCACTCAAAGTAACCCAACACACAGCCATTAAAGTGGTTGTAAACCCTAGAAGTAAAACAAAAAACAAAACAAAAAACCTGCAAGACAAAGGCATAATGAGCTAGTATGCATAGCATTGGAGCTGCACGATTCTGGCTAGAATGAGAATAACTATTTTTTTGCTTGGAATAAAGATCACGATTCTCGCGGTGTAACATCTTTCACATTATACAAAAAAATAAACCACCATTTTATTCTCTATGGTCTCTGCTTAAAAAAAAAAAATTATCACGTTTGGGTGTTCCACGTAATTTTCTAACAGAAAATAATGATTTTTTTACTTGTAAGCAACAAATGTCAGAAAAGGTTTGGTCTTTAAATGGTTAAACTTCCTTCATCTACATGCCAGAGTTTCTTTCCTTTGATAAAAGAAGAGATACTTTGTTTACACTTATTTGCGTGTTGTATTAAAACTTGGCAGTCTGAGATTTTGTTCATCCAGCTGTGAGAATTCTCTGTACTTGTTGGAGAGAATTGTGACATGCTGTTTTGAAGATCGGGAAGTGTAAAAGATCGCGATTTCGATTCTTCACGATTTAATCGTGCAGCTCTACATGGCATACTAACTCATTATGAATTACTTGCCTTACATCGAAGCCCCCGCAGCGGTCCTCGTACCCCCCTGCGGCCGGTGACATCTCTCCCGCAGTTGCTTCCGGGTATCATGGGCTCCGGCGCTGTGATTAGCCTGAGCCGCCGGTAATGGTACACACATACGTGCCATTGCTTCAGTTTCCTTCAATGCGCATGTGCCAGTGACATCGGCACATGCAAATACAGGGGATATCTCCGTGCAGGTTTAGGAGATGTCCTGGGTAGCTACAGGTAAGCCTTATTATTGGCTTACCTGTAGCGCAAAATGGTTGTAAAGGGTTTACAAGCACTTTAATGTCTAAACCGCTGTCAACAAAAGGAAGTACATCCCTAAGTGAACATGTCCATTTTGTGTGGTCACCATTATTTTTCAGCACTGCCTTAACACTCTTGAGCATGACGTTCACAAAGGCTTCACAGGTTGCCACTGGAGTGTCCTCTTCCTCTCCTCCATGAAGACATCATGGAGCTGGTGGATGTTAGAGACCTTGCACTTCTCCACCTTCCATTTGAGAATGCCCCACAGATGCTCAATAGGGTTTAGGTCTGGAGACATGCTTGGCCAATCAATCACCTTTAGCCTCGGCTTCTTTAGCAAGGCAGTGATCATCTTGGAGGTGTGTTTGGGGTAATTTTTATGTTGGAATACTGCTCTGCGGCCCAGTCTCTGGAGGGAGGGGATCATGCTGTTGTTCAGTGTGTCACAGTACATGTTGGCATTCATGGTTCCCTCAATGAACTGTAGCTCCCCAGTTCTGATAGAACTCATGCAGCCCCAGACCATGACACTCCCACCACCATGCTTGACTGTAGGCAAGACACACTTGTCTTTATACTCCTCACCTGGTTGCCGCCACACACGCTTGACACCATCTGAACCAAATACGTTTATCTTGGTCTCAGACCACAGGACACGGTTCCAGTAATCCATGTCCTTAGTTTGCTTGTCTTCAGCAAACTGTTAGCGTGCTTTCTTGTGCATCATCTTTAGAAGAGGTTTCCTTCTGGGACGACAGCCATGCAGACCAATTTGATGCAGTGTGCGGCGTATGGTCTGAGCACTGACAGGCTGACCCCCCACCTTTTCAACCACTGCAGCAATGCTAGCAGCACTCATACGTCTATTTCCCAAAGACATCCTCTCGATATGACGCTGAGCAAGTGCATCGACTTCTTTGGTCGACCATAGCGAGGCCTGTTCTGAGTGGAACCTGTCCTGTTAAACCGTTGTATGGTCTTGGCCACCGTGCTACAGCTCAATTTCAGGGTCTTGGCAATCTCCTTATAAGCCATCCTTATGTAGAGCTAAAACAAATTTCAGATCCTCAGAGTTCCATGAGGTGCCATATTCAGCATCCAGTGACCAATATGAGAGCGATAACATTCACGTCTGAGACCTTATTACACTAACGAGTCACATGACACCAGGCAGGGAAAATGGCTGATTGGGCCCAAGTTTTACATTTTAACTTAGGGGTGTACTCACTTTTGTTGCCAGTGATTTAGACATTAATGGCTGTGTGGAGTTATTTTGAGGGGACAGAAAATTATATAATAAAATATCTACAAAAATGTGAGGGGTGTACTTACTTTTGTGAGATGCTGTGTGTGTGTGTGTGTGTGTGTGTGTATGTATGTATGTATGTATATATGTGTGTGTGTGTGTGTATATATATATATATATATATATATGTGTGTATGTGTATGTGTATGTGTGTGTGTGTGTGTGTTTATATATATATATATATATATATATATATATATATATATATATATAATTTAGGACATTTTGGTACCGGAAAAAAATAAAGGATGCATTTAGCTGAAAACGACAGTTTTTTTAAAAAATATTTATATTTTTATATATAATTCTATTATATTCCACTTTTAATTAACCACTTCAGCCCCGGAAGAATTTACCCCCTTCCTTACCAGAACACTTTTTGCAATTCGGCATTGCATCGCTTTAACTGACAATTGCGCGGTCGTGCGACGTGGCTCCCAAACAAAATTGATGTCCTTTTTTTTTCCCCCACAAATCTTTCTTTTGGTGGTATTTGATCACCTCTGCGTTTTTTTGTTTTTTGTGCTATAAACAAAAATAGATCGACAATTTAAAAATAAATTCAATATTACTTTTTGCTATAATAAATATCCCCACAAAAACATAATTTTTTCCTCAAGTTTAGTATTCTACATATTTTTGGTAAAAAAAATCGCAATAAGAGTATATTGATTGGTTTGGGCAGAAGTTATAGTTTCTACAAAATAGGGGACTTTTTTATGGCATTTTTATTAATAATTTTTTTTTGTACTAGTTATGGCAGTGATCTGCGATTTTTATCGTGACCATGACATTGGGACGGACATATCGGACACTTTTTTGACACATTTTTGGGACCATTCACATTTTGTACAGCGATTAGTGCTATTAAACTGCACTGATTACTGTATAAATGTGACTGGAGGGGACAGGGTTAACACTAGGGGTCGCTGAAGAGGTTAAATATGTTCCCTAGTGTGTAATTCTAACTGTAGGGGGAGGGGACTCACAAGGGGAGGAGACCGATGTGTGTTCCTCTATACTGGGAACACAACATCGGTTCCTCACCTCTGACAGGAGGTGTCACGGGGCACGCGCACTGGGTCCCGCACGATGCCGCAGGTGCGCGCGTGCCCCTTAGACGCCCGGGAAGCCCAGGACGTCGTATGACGTCCACCCAGGATGGGATATCCCATCTGTGGAAGTCATATGACTATGGGCGGGTAGGGAAGTGATTAATATCATCAATTAAAATGAATATGAATTTATTGTTGGACATTATTGGCACCTTTAGTGCAAGAAAAGCTAAAAGAAAATTGCAATCTCTGACTATCTCTTGCATCATGTCTGCAATCTCTCATTGTCAAAATTTCCATTTGGTGACCCTCTAGCAGACATGATACAGGAGCTTGTCAGAGACTGCAGACATGATACAAGAGATCAAATGCAGCCTCAGTGCCCATGAGATGTAGCCCGCCAGTGCCTGGTAGCGTGATCTTATGCGGCAACAATATCCCCCCCCCTCCCATGACACACGGCACAATGATTCCCAGCAATGGATCAAGAGCCGGTCTAGGAGGTGGGACATTGTTCTAGTGCTGCCCGGTGATTCAATCCAGCTCTGTGACACAGCGTGAGATTGCGTTACCAGGCACTGGTGAGGCTGCATCTGGCACTCGCAAGGAAAGGAGGAGGGAGGGGAGGGCACATGTGCGGCACCCAAGGCGCACCCCTTCACCATTTCGGCTTCATTATCTGCATCTCTTTTTCTTTCGGCCGCCTGCCAAAAACACAATTTTCACACGATATTTCAGTGCACATTTTTATATATATAATACACACACACACGCCACTTTATTAGGCAGGTAAGCCTAGATTAAGGCTTATCTGTAGGTGCTCGAAGTATCTCTAAAACCTCCACGGTTTAGGAGATATTTACAATAGGGGCAGACGGCGATGTCTACGGTGCATGCGACATAGACAACGGCGCAGGCGCACTTTAGAAACAGCGATTGCGCCGTTTCTAAAGGAGGTTATGCAGCTCCCACGTGCATGCGCGGGAGTGACATCACAGCTCCAGCCAATCACAGCGCTGCAGCCGCAATTCTAGAAAGTAAGTCCAGGAAGACATGTCGCCGGCTGGTGCTGTGTCAGGCACCGCAGCGGGGGTTTCGATCCCAGGTGAGTATTGCATAATGAGCTAGTATGCTATGCATACTAGCTCATTATGCCTTTGTCTTGCAGGTGTTCGTTTTTAAAAAAAATATTTAAATGTGTTTACAACCACTTTAAAGCACACATTGCTAATCAACCAATCCCATGGCAGCAACTCAATGCCTCTAGGCATCTAGCTGTGGTGAAGACAACCTGCTGAAGTTTAAACTGAGCATCAGAATGGGGAAGAAATTTGATTTAAAGGACTTTGAATATGGCATGTATGTTGGTGCCAGACAGGCTGCTCTGAGTATTTCAAAAACTGCGAAAATACTGGGATTTTCTCCCACAATCATCTCTAGGGTTTACAGAGAATGGCCTGAAAAAGAGAAAATATCCAGTGAGTGGCAGTTGTGTGGATGAAAATGCCTTCTTGATGCCAGAGGAGAATAGGCAGACTGGGTTGAAATGATAGACAGGCAACAGTAACTCAAATAGCCACTCATTACAACCAAGGTATGCAGAATACCATCTCTGAATGCACAACACCTTGAGCCTTGAAGCAGATGGGCTACAGCAGCAGAACACCACTCTGGGTTCCACTTCTGTCAGCTAAGAACCGGAAACAGACTACAATTCACACACAATGAGAGCTGTTCTCAGGAAAACGTCAGCCTGTCTATGGCCACTTTAATGCAGTGCGCCTCCAAAAATATACAAAAGCTGCATCTTTGCAAGAACTGAATTAAACTTTATGTACCTAGCTTATATTAATCCTGCCCTTCAATGTTTTAATATCCTAACTTTAAAGTGCTGTCTACATATAGGTAGCACAAGGAGTCTGCTATTACCTCTTTGTACAATACGCCTCTTCTGGGGTCCATCTGAGATTGCTCACTTTACTTTGAAAGTGTTCAATGCATTTAATAACAAAGGGGATGAGAAAGGATGTTGCTCTTCGCACCTTTAAGTTGTATGTGCTACACTGAGCTGCCGAGAAAGAGACTTCAATGCCTTTGCTGTGAATTATGAGAATGAATGCCTCCACTGTGTCTGTAGATAGAGGTTGTCAAGGCCTTGTTTTAAAACTCCTTTACTACTTGTTAGGATTATGTAAATGTTTAACCACAGTTACTTTGCCTAAAAAATATTCTTTAGAAAGTGCTTCACATTAAAAGTAAGGCTGTACTAGAAGTGACAAATCTATACCCAAATCTGTTCTGCAAACTTCTGAGCACCATAAAATACATTCTGTAAAGAAATTCATTTTTTAGCAGGTAAAAATGGAGCAACCTTTTTAATTTCATCCAAATCTTTTGTTTCCTCTACAGGCAATATACAAGATGGTGTCATCCGTGATGAAAATGCCAGAAGACGAATCTACGCCAGAAAAGAGAACAGACAAAATCTTTAAGCAGATGGACACAAATAATGATGGTATGATGTGCACATCCTGTTTTCAATTCAAACCAAAATTACAGGGCTGTTCCAAAAGAATGGAGACAATGATTCCAGATTTCTACTGACCTTTCTGTAGTGCAGGTCTACAAAATGGAAGTATCTGGTTGTTCTAAGTAAGGTGACAAACTTTCTTTCCTCAGGTCTACAGTATATACATCGGCAATGGGAGCTGAAGGTTATAATACCTCAGCTGCAGGGTGGTAGAAGTTCCTTCTTGGTAGTAGTAGTAGTATTGTCCCACCTCACTCTTTTATAACCTCGTTCTTGTGTATTGTAGATTTCATCAGCTTCTCTCCTTTTCATGGTTTCAACAGCAGAATGTATCAGAAGGAAAGTAAAAGGAATTTAAGTATAGAGGAGAGGGCTGTTAAAGCATTTGTAAACCGTTGGGAAAAAAAAAACCCTGCAAGATAAAGGCATGTGCTAGTATGCATCACATACTAGCGCATTATGACATACTCACCTTAGAACAAAGCCTTCTCAGCGGCGCCCGCTGATGTCTACATGCAGGGTGAATATTTCCCAAACCGTGCCGGTTTAGGAGATTTTAATTTTACCTACAGGTAAGCCTTATTATAGGCTTACCTGTAGGTAAAAATAACTAACAAAGCGGGGTTTACAACAGCTTTAAGGAAAAAAAAAACATTGGTTTGCTCTGTATTGACAAAGCACAGGTTCACTCAAAAGGGAGAGTCCCGGAAGCAACCTCCAATGTTTGCAAAGACAGGTTTTCTTTTTCTTTACTAAGTGGCTGCTGTTGTTTTGCTTTTGTGTCACTTTAAGTAAGGCTTGGGCTAGAGTTAAGAGCAGTGGTGGTCAACTTTCTTAACCACTTAAAAATGTTGTAAACCCTAGTAATAAAAAAAAAAAAAAAAAAACCTTTAAGACAAAGGCATAATGAGCTCATTGTGAATTACTTAGATCGAAGTCCCCGCAGCGGTCCTTGTACCCCCCTCCAGTCGGCGACTTCTCTCCCGGAGTTACTTCATGGTATCGCGGGCTCGGGCACTGTGATTGGCCGGAGCCGCGATGACGTCACTCCTGCACGTTGGTAATGGCACCATCACCTTCACTGAAGCAATGGTACATACGTGCCATTGCTTCAGTGTGTATTTGCTGATTACATTGGCACATGCAAATACAGGGGATATCTCCTAAACCGTGCAGGACTAGGAGATATGCTGGGTAGCTACAGGTAAGCCTTATAGGCTTGCCTGTAGCAAAAAGTGGTTTACAACCACTTTAAGGACCGGAAGATTTTCCCCTTTGACCAGGTCATTTTTTGCGATATGGCACCGTGTCCCTTTAACTGATTGCGCGTTGGTGCAACGCTGTACTCAAACAAAATTGATGCCTTTTTTCCCCACAAATGGAGCTTTCTTTTGGTGGTATTTGATGACCTCTGTGGTTTTTATTTTTTGCACTATAAACAAATGAAGACCGTCAATTTTGAAAAAAAATATATTTTCTTTATCGTACATCACGGGACACAGAGCGGCATATTCATTACTATGTGGGTTATATGGAGTACCTTCAGGTGATGGACACTGGCAATCTCAAACAGGAAGTGCCCCTCCCTATATAACCCCCTCCCATAGGAGGAGTACCTCAGTTTTTTCGCCAGTGTCTTAGGTGTTGGTCATGGTTTAGCTTACCTCCACATCCTTGGGATTAAGGTGGGCTAACCGGTTCTGTCCAAAGGCCTCAGTGCTAAAGTGGTCAGCAACCGGACCCCAAACCATTGGGGTGTAGTCCATAATGCTTTCTGTTCAGAGAGCTGGACCCTGGGCCCAGAACTTAGAAACCTTTGGGGGCCTAATGTTTCTGTTGCCAGGGTGCTATATGGGCCCAGGACAGTGGCTCCTTCATAGGAACCCAGGGCCTGAAGGTCTAGACGCCACCCACGGAGATGGGGGAAGATTGGACCTCTTGCTGTGCAAAAGTCCTGCGGCATGGAGCAGGTAAGTATTGGGGGAGCTTGCGGAACTTGGTTCTTAGCAGGTTCCCTACAGGGGGTGCACAGGGGGACAGGCCTGGGTATGCTCTGCATTGGCAAGGAATCACTATGTCTATGACAGAGACAGGATGATTCAATCTTTTTTCCCCAGTAAAATGTGACCTCCCTGGTAAGTGTTGCTTAGCTGGGCTGCTGGCGCTAGGTGTGGGATCTCTGTAAGAGGGGAGCCTTTTTCCCATGCTAAAAGGAGGTCTGTGACCTACCTAAGGGCTTACCTGCCTGGGTGCCTGCGCTGCTCCGTCCTCCTCCATGTGTGATAGCCCCCGACGACGGGCGCGCGCGCGCCCGAGATATGAACGATTTTCGCGCCGTTTCCGTGGTAGGGGGCGCGTCCCTGTGGGCGGCGAATCACAAATAAAGGAAGGGGAGGCCCTTCCATTAGCTGCCAAGAGCTCAGTGTCATCCTGAGCTAGAGGAGAGGAGGACACAGAGCGGAGCACGCCGAGGACACCCGGTGGCGAAAGGAAGAATTGCAGTCTTTTCTAAGGACTGTCAAACCTACAGATAGGTTTTGTTTTCCTTTTTTTTTCAGCAGATGGCTATTGGCAATTCTTAGTGGGAGACAGAGTGGTTTCTTTTTCCTCTTCAAAAAAAAGAAAAAGAGAAGAAGGGAAGGAACTGCTGATCTCCCTTATCAGTTTGGGCGTTAGTCTCTATCGCTCCCAAACCGACAGATCCCCTTAGCTACGTCTGTGGCTGGGTGATAGCAGGTGTACCTCGGTATTGTACCATGCCTTCTGGGTCAGAGGGTACAAAGGGTGGGGATTCCCCCGCAAAATCCGAGGGCTCAGACACGGCTATGCCGCTGCTCTCCCCACAGGACATATCAGGGCACGCCTTGATGGGACCTGGTGCTGGGGCTGATCCAGGTCAGTCCAACCCCGGCTTTGTCACTGAGAGGGTTCTTGCTGTGTCTTTAGGTGAACTAGAGAAAAGAATGGCAAAAAGGATAGCTAAGGCTATATCGGGTAGAAAACGGACTAGGTCTCCGTCACCCGAGCAAGAAGCCTCAGACACAGAGATCCTTTCCCTAGGGGGATTGGATAGACTTGACGCTTTGGACCAGGGTGGTTCAGAGATCGAGGATCTGTTTACTGAGGGGTCTGGTTCAGCCTCCCAAGGGGAAAGTTTGTGGGTTCAGGCCTTAACGGACATGGTCCATGAGGCATTTAAGTTACCCATACCAGAACCTCAAGTATCGGCGGTTTCAGCTTTGGGCTCATTAAGAACGCCTCAAAGCAACGCAGTTTTCCCGATCCATCCTCTACTCGAGGAGGTCATGTTTCAGGATTGGATTAAGCCAGATAGTCTTTTTACCACCTAAAAAATTCTCTGTTTTATATCCTATGGAGGAGAAATTCTCCAAAAGGTGGGCGCCCCCGGCGGTGGACGCAGCCATCTCCTATGTGAACAAATCTTTAACTTGTCCGGTGGAAAACGTACAGGTGTTTAAAGATCCGGTTGATAAATGCTTGGAAACATTACTGAAAGCCTCCTTTACTGCAGCAGGGGGCGATAGTTCAGCCCGCTGTGGCTGCTATTGGAATTACCCAAGCATTATCAGATAAGACTAAGCAAATGCTTAAACTTATCCCTGCCCAGCAGGCAGAGGAATTTGCGGATATACCGAGGGCTATACGCTTTACGGTAGATGCTATCAAGGACTCCATCCAGCAGGCATCACGTTTATCCTTATTTCTAATCCATATGAGAAGGCTCTTATGGTTGAAGAGTTGGGAGGCTGAGCCCCCATGCAAAAAGCTCCTGGTAGGGTTTCCCTTCCATGGAGGACGACTCTTCGGAGAAGATCTGGATAGATATATTCAGACTATATCAAGCGGCAAAAGCACTCTCTTGCCAGTCAAGAAGAAAGCCCGAGGGCCCGCGTTTAAGCGCCAGCCCTCCCCGGGACAGGGGCCCTCTAATACCAGACAGTATCGACGGCCTCCTGCAAGATCAGGCTTTAACAATAAGCCACAAGGCCAAACCACTGGGGGCAAGAAGCAGTGGTACCGCAAGCCTGCGAAGCCAGCCCCCAAGTCGGCCTTATGAAGGGGCGCCCCCACCCACGATGGTGGGGGGAAGGCTACGTCTCTTTGCAGAAGTTTGGGAGGCCAGCATTCCCGACTGCTGGGTACGGTCTTCCGTGGCCACGGGCTACAAACTGGAATTTTCAAGATTCCCTCCTCCTCATTTCCAGGAGTCAAGAGTACCAGGCGACCCGGTGAAGGGAGCCGCGTTGATGGCGGCATTGAATCATCTTCTGTGCCAGAAGGTGATGGTAGAAGTACCAGTCCAGGAACAGAGATTGGGGTTCTACTCCAACCTGTTTATCATCCCAAAGCCCAACGGCGATGTCAGGCCAATTTTGGACTTAAAGGGAGTAAATGCGTACCTAAAGGTCCGCTCATTCCGGATGGAAACTATTCGGTCAGCTGTCGCCGTGCTCCAGAAGGACGACTTCATGGCGTCCATAGACATAAAGGATGCTTACCTTCATGTGCCAATTTTTCAGCCACATCAGGTATTTCTACGCTTCTCGGTGGCTCAGCGTCATTTCCAATTTGTGGCGCTCCCCTTCGGGTTGGCTACGGCCCCCCGGGTATTCACGAAGGTCCTAGCCCCAATCCTAGCCAATCTAAGGACCCAAGGGGTCACGGTCCTGGCTTACCTGGACGACCTCTTGGTCGTAGACCACTCGTCTCCTGGCCTGGAACGAGCAGTCGCCCTCACGGTTCAGTACCTCGAGAGGTTCGGCTGGGTCCTAAATCGAGACAAATCAGCATTTCGGCCCACAAGGCAGCTGGAATATCTCGGCATGAGATTGGATACAGAACAACAGAAGGTGTTCCTACCTCTATTGAAGGTCAAGGCCATCAAAGAGCTAATACAAATAGTGCTGAGCAAGAGAAAGCCAACTGTTCGCCTATGTATGCGGCTACTAGGCAAGATGGTGGCCACATTCGAGGCGGTACCGTACGCTCAGAGCCACACTCGCATCCTGCAGGCAGCCATCCTGTCAGCATGGAGCAAGAGGCCTCGGGCCTTGGAGATTCCTTTGCAACTCTCACCAAGAGTCCGGCAAAGTCTATCTTGGTGGTTAAACCCTCAGAATCTCCTGAAGGGAAAGACGTTCAGTCCTGTGACCTGGAAGATAGTAACCACAGACGCCAGCCTGATCGGCTGGGGAGCAATTTTGGATGGTTGCACTCGCCAGGGCACTTGGGCAGCGGCAGAGAAGCAGTTGCCCATCAATATCTTGGAGCTCAGAGCTGCTCGATTAGCCCTCAGGGCTTGGACGTCCAAACTGCAGGGGTTCCCGGTGAGAATACAATCGGACAATGCCACGGCGGTGGCATACATAAATCACCAAGGGGGAACCAAGAGTCAAGCCGCTCAGAGAGAAGTGAGCTTGATTTTCTTGTGGGCAGAAGCCCATGTGCCCTGCATATCGGCTATATTCATTCCCGGAGTGGACAACCTACAGGCGGAATTCTTAAGTCGCCAGACTCTGTTGCCGGGGGAGTGGTCTCTGCATCCACAGGTCTTTCAGACACTCTGCCAGAAATGGGGAGTGCCGGACGTGGATATCATGGCATCGAGACTAAACAAGAAGCTCGACAGGTTCATGTCCCGCACAAGGGATCCCAGAGCCTGCGGAACCGATGCGTTAGTTTGCCCTTGGCATCAGTTCAAACTTCTTTATGCATTTCCCCCGCTCCAGTTACTACCCCGCCTGCTGCGCAGGATCAGGGTGGAGCACATACCAGTCATCCTGGTAGCTCCAGCATGGCCCAGAAGGGCATGGTATTCACTAATCCTGAAGATGGTAGTGGGAGACCCTTGGACTCTTCCTCTACGGCCAGACCTGCTATCGCAGGGTCCGATCCTCCACCCTGCCTTACGGCATCTAAATTTGACGGCCTGGAAGCTGAATCCCTGATTCTCAGGGGTAGAGGTCTGTCTCAGAAAGTAACCTCTACCCTAATCAGAGCCAGGAAACCGGTCTCTAGGGTGATTTATTACAGGGTCTGGAAGGCCTATGTAGGCTGGTGTGAGTCCAAGCGATGGCTTTCTCGCAAGTTTACCATCGATAGAGTATTAAGTTTTCTCCAGCTAGGAGTGGATAAAGGACTGGCATTAAGCACAATCAAAGGACAGATTTCAGCTTTGTCAGTGTGGTTTCAGCGGCCGCTGGCCACCCACTCGCTAGTTAAGACCTTCATTCAAGGGGTCTTACGTATTAATCCTCCAGTTAAATCCCTGCTTTGTCCGTGGGATTTAAATCTTGTTCTGTCAAGTTTACAGAAACAACCTTTTGAGCCGTTGGCTGAAATTCCTTTGGTTTTACTGACAAGGAAGTTAGTATTTTTGGTCGCCATAGTTTCCGCCAGAAGAGTATCGGAACTGGCAGCCTTATCCTGTAAGGAACCATATCTTATTTTACATAAGGACAAGGTCGTTCTCCGCCCTCATCCTTCCTACCGAAGGTTATATCCAGTTTTCATCTAAACCAGGATTTGGTATTACCATCCTTCTTTCCTAAACCTACTTCCAGAAAGGAAGGGTTGCTGCATACCTTGGATATTGTCAGGGCCATGAAGGCCTATCTTAAAGCTACAGAGAAGATCCGGAAAACAGATGTGTTCATTTTACCGGATGGGCCCAAGAAGGGGCAGGCAGCTGCAAAATCCACCATCTCGAGGTGGATTAAACAGTTAATCACTCAGGCCCATGGCTTGAAGGGGTTGCCTCCTCCGTTATTAAAGGCTCATTCTACTAGGGCCATGGGCGCCTCCTGGGCAGCACACCACCAGATCTCTATGGCTCAAGTTTGCAAGGCGGCAACCTGGTCTTCTGTCCACACGTTTTGAGTTAAATTTATAATTTAAAATTATTTTTTCTCAACTAAGTTGGATTTATTATGATTTGAGTATATCTCTAAATGAAATCCTTTTGTCTTGGGAAGATGTTCTCCCTCCCCTCATTGTAAGCATTGCTTTGGGACATCCCACATAGTAATGAATATGCCGCTCTGTGTTCCGTGATGTACGATAAAGAAAAAGGGATTTTTAATACAGCTTACCTGTAAAATCCTTTTCTTGGAGTACATCACGGGACACAGAGCTCCCACCCCTCTTTTGGGGACCATTTTGGGAGGCTTGCTACAAAACTGAGGTACTCCTCCTATGGGAGGGGGTTATATAGGGAGGGGCACTTCCTGTTTGAGATTTCCAGTGTCCATCACCTGAAGGTACTCCATATAACCCACATAGTAATGAATATGCCGCTCTGTGTCCCGTGATGTACTCCAAGAAAAGGATTTTACAGGTAAGCTGTATTAAAAATCCCTTTTTTTTAAAAAAATTTTGCTATAATATTCCCTCAAAAAAATTCATCAGTTTAGGCCAATATGTATTCTACACGTTTTTGGTAAATTGATTGGTTTGCGCAAAAGTTATAGCGTCTACAAAATAGGGAATAGATTTATGTAATTTTTATTATTGATTTTTATTTTTTTTACTAGTAATGATCAGCGATTTTTTTTATTTTTTATAAGCAGAACTGCGACATTTCGGTGGTCAGATCGGACACTTTTGACAATTTGTTGAGACCACTGACATACAGCGATCAGTGCTATAAAAATGTACTGATTACTGTATAAATGACACTGGCAGGGAAGGGGTTTACATTAGTGGTGATCAAGGGGTTAAATGTGTTCCCTGGGAGGTGTTTCTAAATGGGGGGTGGGGAGTAGACTGACTGGAAGAGGAGAGAGATCTCTCTCTCTGCTTCCCTGTCAGGACAAGGATCTGTTTGTTTACATTGACAGATCCCCGGTCTGGCTCTGTGGCGCGATCACGGGTGGCTGCCAGACCTACACCGATTTGCAGGATCAAGCCGACCTGCCACTGTATCATGACGGTGGCTGGTCGGTGAGTGGTTAAAATGGTGGGCCTCAAGTGCGGCTATTGACATTTCCAAAGGGCCACACATTAAAATTTTGTGAATATTCAGTATCGGAGACACTATTCACACAATGGGATATAGTCAAAAACGATGTGCATTATATAAGAGAAAGAAGACACTGAACATGATACAGGTGATGGTCAGAGACTGCAGATGAGATACAAGAGCTTGTCTGAGACTGCCAACATGATACAAGTGATGGCCTGAGACTGCCGACATGATACAAGCCATGGTCTGAGACTGCCGACATGATACAAGCGATGGTCTGAGACTGCCGACATGATACATGCGATGGTCTGAGACTGCCGACATGATACAAGCGATGGTCTGAGACTGCCGACATGATACAAGCGATGGTCTGAGACTGCCGACATGATGCAAGCGATGGTCTGAGACTGCCGACATGATGCAAGCGATGGTCTGAGACTGGGGATATAATACATGAGACTCCTAGATATTACAGCTATAACAGGGAAACAGGGAAGCATTATAGGTTATAAATCATACTGAATATCTGGAGTCAATGATAAGTTGATAATTTATGTATATTGTGGTATTGGGGAGATTATACTCATGTGACGGGTGCTTTTTCAATGATTTGCGCCAGTTAAAACTGTATTTTATGGCATGGCGGCCTGCTTTTATTAAGGGCTCCTCCACATTAGCATGGACAATCAAACGAAAATACCAAGCCAACAATCTCCCTTGTTGGCAGCACCACTGCTCTTCTTGCCAGTCCCTCTGGCTGTGTTGCCCAGCTTTGCTGGTCCACTTGGCTCTCTTGGCCTTTAGTCACCACTCCCTGCTGCATGGCTCAATCCTGGCTCCTGGATAGAGGTTCTCATAACACTCAGATAAAAGCCCACCTGACTCCTTGAATCAGACCTCCTGTCTGCTTGCTGGGGCACCTCTGACCTCTAGGTGAGACCTTCTGTCTCCAAACTGGGAGCTCTGAGCCATTCTCAAGCTTGATTATATAATGACCTGTGTACTCAGACAGGCTGCAGGCACCTGATATATTCTGGAAAGTTCTGATCCAGAACCACAGAATTCTGAGAAAACCAAAAACACAGCTTTCTCCTCTCAGAAGCGATAGTGTGAACTTTGCATTAACCCTTTAATGTGAATCTTGTGTCATATTCTCCATTTTCACAGTGACATGGTCTAGCTCTGTCACTTATTTTACCCACTGTAAGTGGAAAGAACATCATTGCACCATAAACCGGCCACAACCAGGTGCGCCTCGCAAGATTTCTGACAAAGAGATGCAAAGAATTATCAGAAGAGTTGTCTAAGAGCCAGGGAACACTTGTGGAGGGCTTCAGAAAGACCTGGAATTAGCAGGTATAATTGTTTCAATGAAAACAAAGTAATGCACTCAACCTCCATGGCCTGTATACACGCTCACCATGTAAGACTCCATTGCTGAAGAAAAAGCATGTTGAAGCTTGTTTAAAGTTTGCTGCACAACATTTAGAAATACTGGGGAATATAGTCTGGTCAAATGAGACCAAAAATTTAACTCTCTGGATGCCATAATACACACAATGTTTGGAGATCAAATGACACTGCACATCACCCCAAAAACTCCATACCAACAGTGAAGTTTGGTGGAAAGCAGCATGGTGTGGTGTGGGGCTGTTTTTCAGCATACAGTACTGGCAAACTTGATATCATTACAGGATGGATGGGTAGAAAAACTTACCAAGACATTCTTGATAAAAATCTGCTGCCATCTACCAGGATGGTGAAGATGAAACAAAGGTGGACATTTCAGCAATACAATGGTCCCAAACACAAAGCCAAAGAAACTCTCAATTGCTTTTATATAAAGAAAATTAAGCTGCTAGAATGGCCCAGCCACTTGAATCCAGTAGAAAATCTATGGAAAGAATTAAAGATCAGATCAGAGTTCATAAAAGAGGACCACGAAACCTTCAAGATTTGAAGACTGTGTGGGGGAAAATGGGCCAAAATCACACCTGAACAATGCATACGACTAGTTTCAACATACAGGAGGCATCTTGAAGCTGTCATTACCAACAAACTTTATACCATGTATTAACCACATCCCACCCAGCGTATAGCAAAATGATGACGAGCGGGGGGTTTAGTTATTCTGACTACATGACTCTCGTGCTCCGCCTCCCCCACCCCAGTGGGCACATGGCGATCTCCAATCTCAGTAAAGAGCCAATGATGTAGGTTCTTTACCACTTGCTCGGCTGTGACCAATCACAGCGGTAACCAGGAAGTGACGAACACATGGAGATCAGACCAACTGGTGGAGCTTATGGATGTGAAGGAAGCCAGTTCCAGGAATCTGTAACCTGTGGGTCAATTACAACTTCAAAGGCCGTGGCTGGGCTATAGCCGACTGCAAACTGTGCTTGCCCGTCTGGTAAGCGGCTTTGATACCTGGTGGCGGGTCTTCATCTAGAGTGTGCATTATCTGTGAAAGTCACGGTGGTGATTAGGAGCATACCATATGTAGCGCCCCCTTACTTTCAGTATGGGCACTTTGCTAAAGTTAGTGGGGAATGGGAGAGTTATTTTGCTCCCATTCACAATTTGTTAAATTGCAGGGCTGCTGTCCTTTCAGAACTGTCTTGTAGGTCAGTCTGCGTTTCAGGGGTGTGTTTCCACCTCTGGGTGGCAGTTGGCACTAGAGGGCTTCTGGCAGAGTCCCTTTTGCCCAGCAGCCAATTAGAGGAGTTTCTCCCTCGCTGGGCATGCTGGGGAAGGGTATATCTGAGGCAGACGCCATTGATTCTAGGTCCGTTTTCGCGGGGTCCGAGTTCCAGGTGCGGCATCCACCTTCAGGGTGCGCACATCCATGGACCCCACCACCATGGCCTACCTGGCCGGAGTTGCGCACCATGCAAAGCTTCATCCTGATGAGAGGGGCCCCAGCAACTTGCTGGGTCCCAACCTTTGCTAAGAAGATCCTAAGCTGAGAGCTGTGCGGTGGGGAATCGGCTCAGGGAGAACCCAGAGAGAGGTTATCCAGGAGGCCTGAACGAACCACCGGGGATCTGGTCACCACGATACTGACAGGTATGTTGCAGCTGTCAACTGGTGACCCTGACTAAACTTTACTGGGAGGATTCGCTCAGTCCAATTATTGCACCCTAAATCGCTAGGCCTGTGGCAGAGGTGCAGAATCGGGCCTGTGGCAGAGGTCTGTTCCTCCTAGCGATTTACAAGTGACACTTCGGCTGCCAGGCTTGTGACAGAAGTCTGTCCGGGGGCACTTTACCCACTCTGGCTGGAGTGATGACGAACTGATCTTATTATTACTAAGAGACTGGAGGAGGACTGCTCTTTTCATATCCAAGGCCTGATACTAAAGTTGTTTTCATGTTTCATCAACCTTTCCTATCTTGTCTTATGTTAATGTTGGCCATGTTGGGCCTTGGAATAAAGCATTGAAGAAAACCCAATTGATGACTGGACCTTCGCTTATGGCCTCAACTCACTAGTATCACCCCTAGACACCCTGCAAGGTAACTCAATACGCCGATCCCACAAACAACCAGCGGCTCCTGCGGGGGTAGCGCTACACGTACAAGATTAGATCAATCTGGGTGCACAGTAAAGTACAACTTTTAGTTTCAGTGGACTTTAAAAGTTTTTGGTGCAGTGGCGCAGCTATAACCCCTTGTTGTCTAGGAAGTGACGATAATCGGCTTTCGTGCTGACAAGGGCAATCAGCGGCTCTCCTGACAATGGGGTCTGCGCTTATAATCAGTATATTGTCCGCGCAGCCCCCATCAGAGGTGCCCACGACAGATGCCAATCGGTGTAAATAGAAAATGCCAGTCGGTGTCCATCATATGCCAATCGGTGCACAAACAAAATGCCAAAATATGCCAATCAGTGCCTACAATAATGCCTGTCATTGCCTCCTCATCAGTGCTGCCTATAAGTGCTATTGGTGCTGCCCATCAGTTCTGCATATTAGTGCCTCCTCCCCAGTGCCTCATCGGTGAAGAAGCAAATTTACTTATTTACAAAATTTAGTAAACGAAACAAAGACTTTTTTTTTTCAGACATTTTTAATTTGTTTAGCAAAAAAATAAGACGCTGTGGTTCAAATACCACCAAAAGAAAGCTCTATTTGTGGGCAAAATATGATGGAAATTTCATATAGTGTAGCATGAGTGTCATTTAAAGTGTGACAGCTGAAAGATGAAACTTGGTCTGGGCAGGAAGGGGGTAAAAGTGTATAGTATTGACGTGGTTAAATACATTTCAGTTAGCATGTTCAATACTTTTTTCCCGGTGTCATTCCATGTCCTTACACATAACTTATGTAGCGCTGGTCTCCCAATGTTTCGGGCACTATTGTAAATGTAGGGGTGTCTGAGCCAATAGTTGGGCTCAGACTTTGCTAATTCTATGTAAATTAGCTTCTGTTCTAGCTGTGGTTGTGCTCAATAGAAATGTTCCCCTGTTGCCTGTAGGTGGCGTTGCCACCCCAGGCCCATGTTGGAACTCGTGCGAATCATGGTGTGTTGAGTGACTCTTCTTGGCAGCAGCCCAGTGGGAGTGGTGCCCCGCTGTGCATGCTGGGAGGTGATACTTAAGGGGCAGACAGTTTTCCGGGGTCCTTCGCCTCTTGGCCCTCCTGGCGTGAGGTGCGTGTGTAATTTCAGCCCCGGGACCACCTTGGTCCAAGGCTGTGTTCCTATTAGGTAGGCCCAGTTATGCTGGCTGGGGCCTATGGTTCTACAAAGGATCCCAAGCTGTCCATCCAAGCAGGGGAAGCTTCTTGGCGAAGGAAACCGTGGGAGGACCTGCCCTGGAGGAGACCAAGCAAGGCAAACTGATGTCTCGGGATAGGCCTGGTGACCTAGTTAAGGAAAGGGATCCACTATGCAATTTGTCTTCCAGCCCGTCGGATTGGCTTAAAGGCTCTTTTGCTGTAAGACAGGAAGTTCGGGACTGAAATCCTGTGGCAGAGGATTCCTGACTATCCATTGTCTGTTTCTCAGACGGTCTGTGGCAGAGACTGTTTTTATACCATTCGTGCATCATTCCGGCTGCTAGGCCATGTGAGAGGGGTCTATCCGGGTGAGCAATACCCATTCAGGTATGAGTGGTGAATATTGGAACTTTGAATACTATTGTGCATTCTGTACCGCGTTCCTGAACCTTCTCCTTCTCTCTATACTCTCTACTTCCTTCACAAGTTTATGCAGTAAAAATAAAACCAACAGTTAAAGGTTTTACATCTTGTGTGGACATTGCAATTACTAAAGACTTTCTTCACTGGACAACGAACTTGGAGGTAACGTGCAAAACCCAAATCCAAACCAGCAGCTCCACTTCATTTCTGAACTTATTTGTTTTGGTTTCTTTATGTATGCATTGCATGGGTTGTTTCTGACTAGGGATGTGGTTCGTGTTCGACTCGAACATTGCCTGTTCGGCGAACAACGAACAATTAGGGGTGTTCGCGGCAAATTCGAAAAGCCGCGGAACACCCTGTTAAAGTCTATGGGAGAAATCTAAAGTGTTAATTTTAAAGGCTAATATGCAAGTTATTGTCCTAAAAAGTGTTTGGGGACCTGGGTCCTGTCCCAGGAAACATGTATCAATGCAAAAAAAGTTTTAAAAATGGCAGTTTTTTCAGGAGCATTGAATTTAATAATGCTAAAAGTGAAACAATAAAAGTGTAATATTACTTTAAATTTCGTACCTAGGGGGGGTGTAAAGTCAGTATGTGAAAAGCGCATGTTTCCCGTACATAGAACTGTCCCTGCACAAAGTGTCATTTCTGAAAGAAAAAAAGGCATTTAAAACCGGCTTTGCGGCTCTAATGAATTGTCGGCTCTGGCAATTCAGAGATGATTCATTCATAAAAAATAAAAAAAAGCGTGGGGTCCCCCCAAATTCCATTAACAGGCCCTTCAGATCTGATATGGATATTAAGGGGAACCCCGTCAATTTAAAAAAAAAATGATGTGGGGTTCCCCCCAAATATCCATACCAGACCCTTCAGTCCAGAGCGCAGCAGGCGAGCTCCACTCTCCGCTGGACACAGCCCAGCGGAATGACGCGATGGAGCTTTGACATTACTTATATAGGGGAAGCGGCCACCCGTCACGTGACCCCGCCCCCTCTGACACACTTTCGTACGTCACTGGGAAAGCCCGGTCTTTCCCAGTGACGTATGAGGGTGCGTCAGAGGGGCGGGGTCATTCCGCTGGGCTGTGTCCAGCGGAGAGAGGAGCTCACCTGCTGCGCTCTGGACAGATGGATCTTCTCATCGCTGGACCGGACCGCCGATCACCCGTCGCTGGAGAGATCATCCGTCTCTGGATAGAAGACAACGTTGGAGCAGGGAGCCGCATCGAAAGTGGATAACCACCGCTGGATTATTTTTTTTTTATTATTATTATTATTAATAAAGGAATTTTTTCTACAGTGTCTGTGTTTTTTTTTAAACTATTTAAACTTCCTTCGTGAAATGGTAGAGGTACAGTGTACCCCATTACCAATTCACATAGGGGGGGGGCAGGATCTGGGGGGTCCCCTTTGTTAAAGGGGTCTTCCAGATTCTGATAAGCCCCCCGCCCGCAGAACCCCACTACCACCGGGCAAGGGTTGTGGGGATGAGGCCCTTGTCCCCATCAACATGGGGACATTCTCCCCATGTTGAGGGCATGTGGCCTGGTGCGGTTCAGGAGAGGGGGGGCGCACTCTGTCCCCCCCTCTTTTCTGCGGCCGGCCAGGTTAACGTGCTCGGATAAGAGTCTGGTGTGGATTTTTGGGGAACTCCACGCCATTTTTTTTTTTAAATTTGGGGTGGAGTTCCCCTTAAAATCCACACCAGACCTAAAGGGTCTGGTATGGATATTTGGGGGGAACCCCACGTAATTTTTTTTTTAAATTGACGCCGGGGTTCCCCTTAATATCCATATCAGACCTGAAGGGCCTGTTAATGGAATTTGGGGGGACCCCACACTTTTTTTTTTTTTTAATAAATGAATCATCTCTGCATTGCCAGAGCCGACAATTCATTAGAGCCGCAAAGTCGGTTTTAAATGCCTTTTTTTCTTTCAGAAATGACACTTTGTGCAGGGACAGTTCTATATACGGGAAACATGCGCTTTTTTTACATGCTGACTTTACACCCCCCCCCAGGTACAAAATTTAAAGTAATATTACACTTTTATTGTTTCACTTTTAGCATTATTAAATTCACTGTTCCTGAAAAAACTGTTGTTTTTAAAACTTTTTTTTGCATTGATACATGTTTCCTGGGACAGGACCCAGGTCCCCAGACACTTTTTAGGACAATAACTTGCATATTAACCTTTAAAATAACACTTTAGATTTCAAATGTTCAAGTCCCATAGACTTTAACGGGGTTCTAAAGTTCACACGAACATTTGGTGTGTTCGCAAGTTCTGATGCGAACCGAACAGGGGGGTGTTTGGCTCATCCTTATTTCTGACATGTGGTGAAAATCTCATGTCAACACCTTTTAGAAATACATTTGCCTAAAAAAAATGGTGACGTGATCAATACTTATTTTACCCGCTGTATATAAACTAAATTTATGTATAAAACACATTCTGTTCAACAAATACCTTGATAAAAGAAAGAAGAGCCCAAATTAAATTCTACCAAATATCAATTGTAGCATAAAGCTTTCTTGCCTTTTCTGACAACAGTGGCAGTTTCCCAGTTATTTAAACATATTGGAGCTAATTACTGGTGATTGGCCATGTATATTTAGCTCAGTTCTAGACATTACTTATTGAGTACATTTAGTGCCTATGAAATCGGCCACATTCAACATCGGCTGCCCTTCAGCTCAGTGTTGCATTTTAAAAGGCAGCACCAAAGAGGCTTGTTAGTCATGTTCCAGGAACGCTGCAAGCGACGTTCCAGTTACTTTACTAGAGACATTAGAGTTGCAATTACAAACCTCTAAAGCAGAAGTGGCTTCCTGTAATTATATTTTTTGCCATTTATTTTCTTTGGATTTTCATAAGCATGTTGCCATAGAAATGGCCTATTATTTGTAAGATAATGACATGTCATTCTGGCGAGGCCCCGACGCTGCAGCTCTTGACATAATATATTAAAGAAAAAGGTGCTGGCTGTATGACAGCTGTATTAGGGCTGTTCTTTTGTGAATCCTTTCACCGACAATAAACCCATAAAGCAGTGTCTTTTTTTTTTTTTTTTTTTTTTTTTTTTTTAAAGGTTTTCATCCAAGAGTCACACAAATTGCACACATTTTGCCACATGAATCAAAACCGAAAAATGTCTGAATCTTGGGTAAACAAAATATACAAGGAGACTCCAATATGTAAAAAAAAAAAAAGGCAAAATAAAGAATTTTGTGTTTTTATGCTGTGCACACAGTATTCTACCCATCGCTTCCTTTTGCTAGTTTATCTAAAGGATAATTAACTACTTAAGGACCGCCTAACGCCGATATACGTCGGCAGAATGGCATGGCTGGGCAGAGGCACATACAGGTACGTCGCCTTTAAGAGCCCAGCCATGGGTCATGCACGCGACCCGGTCCGAAGCTCCGTGACCGCGCCGGCGGGACCCGCGGACCCAATCTCTGCTGGTGTCCCGCAATCGGTCACAGGGGCTGAAGAGCGGGGAGAGGTGTGTGTGTGTGTGTGGCAATGTCTGATATAGGGAACAACGATCACCGACGTCGCACGTCCAACCCCGCCCCCCTACAGTTAGAAACACACAAGGTCACACTTAACCCCTTCAGCGCCCCCTAGTGGTTAACTCTTAAACTGCAGTTGTCATTTTCACAGTAATCAGTGCATTTTTATAGCACTTTTCACTGTGAATATGACAATGGTCCCAAAAATGTGTCCAAATTGTCCGATGTGTCCGCCATAATGTCGCAGTCACGAAAAAATTTGCCGATCGCCGCCATTAGTAGTAAAAAAAAATATATTAATAAATGCCATAAAACTATCCCCTATTTTGTAAACGCTATAAATTTTGCGCAAACCAATTGATAAAAACACTTATTGCAATTTTTTTTTTTTTTTTACCAAAAATAGGTAGAAGAGAAAAGGTTTTTTTATAAAAAAAATTGGGGATATTTATTATAGCAAAAAGTAAAAAATATTGCATTTTTTTCAAAATTGTCGCTCTATTTTTGTTTATAGCGCAAAAAATAATCGTAGAGGTGATCAAATACCACCAAAAGAAAGTTTTATTTGTGGGGAAAAAAGGACGCCGATTTTGTTTGGGAGCCACGTCACACGACCGCAATTGTCAGTTAAAGCAATGCAGTGCCTAATCGTAAAAACTGGCCAGGTCTTTTACCTGCATAATGGTCCAGATCTTAAGTGGTTAAGCAAGACCGAGGTAAAGCCAATCATAGGTGGTGTGATTTTTATTTATTTTTTCTTTCCCGCAGCCACAGGTTTTAGGAAAGAAAATCGCTTGAGTCAGTCAGTGTTGCCAGGGGAATCCTTACCACACAGAATACATTGTGATTATTGCTATAGCCTCTGGCAATAACCGCATAAAAAAATTCAAACATGCAGGTTGTACCCAATTCTGTTGATGGATTGACTTTGGTACAGCCAGCCTGCCATATGTGGTTAAAATCTCAGGCAGTCCCCCCTGTCCATGGCCAGTTACATAGTAGGTGAGGTTGGAAAAAAAACACAAGTCCATCAAGTCCAACCTGTGTGTGTGATTATATGTCAGTATTACATTGTATTTCCCTGTATGCTGTGGTCGTTCAGGTCCTTATCTAATAGTTTAAAAAAAACTATCAATGCCCAGCTGAGACCACCACCTGTGGAAGGGAATTCTACATCATTGCCACTCTTATAGTAAAGAACCCTCTACATAGTTTAAGGTTAAACCTCTTTTCTTCTATTTTTAATGAGTGGCCATGTGTCTTTAAACACCCTTCAACAAAAAAGTTGTATCCCTATTGTGGGGTCACCAGTACAGTATTTGTAAATACCAGTGTTCTGTTAAAAGAGCAAACTCATCAAAATCTCCAATTACGTCACTTCTGGTTTCTTTCCAGCAACAGCCTTTGCAGATTTTTACGACGTGCCTATTTACACAGAACATAGCCACCGTATACACTACAGTAGACAATATGAGTTTGTATCATTAGTCCACCCGCTAGTAACCCCAACAAGATGGCTGCCTCCGAGCAGGCGACAACTTTTCACTGCCTAGTCTTTGTATCAAAACGGCCATCTCATTGTCTACTGTAGTGTAATGCAGGCTGTGTTCTGTGAAAAGAGGCAAGTCATCATAATCTGCAATTACTGTTACTGGAGAGAGACCGGAAGTGACATAATTGCAGATTTTGACGAGTTGGCTCTTTTGACAGAACACCAGCTTTAGTGTAGGCTTATAAAGGGCAGTCTAGGCAGCAGCCCCAATCCCATGAGTAAAAAGGAGCCCTCACCTTTGAACCAAAAAATAAATATTTTGTATTTATGCAGGGTGGATAAAAATCGATGATTTTTTTTTAAAATAAATTAAAAACCTCAGATTTTTTTTTTTAATTCTGATTTTAAATTTAGTTTAATAAAAAGCTTTTGGAGTAAAAATCTTTCTAAAGATAGTTTTCTATTTAACCACTTCCAGACCTTAGGTGTTTTTCAGATTCGGTGTTTGCAAGACTAAAACATTTTTTTCTGCTAGAAAATTACTTAAAACCCCCAAACATTATATATATTTTTTTCTAACACCCTAGAGAATAAAATAGTGGTCATTCCAATACTTTTTGTCACACCGTATTTGCGCAGCGGTCTTACAAGCGCACTTTTTTTGGAAAAAATTCACTTTTTTGAATTAAAAAATAAGACAACAATAAATTTGGCCCAATTGTTTTATATATTTTGAAAGATAATGTTACGCCGAGTAAAATGATGCCCAACATGTCACGCTTAAAAATTGCGCCCGCTCGTGGCATGGCGTCAAACTTTTACCCTTAAAAATCTTGATAGGCGACGTTTAAAAAATTCTACAGGTTGCATTTTTTGAGTTACAGAGTAGGCTAAAATTATTGCTCTCGCTCTAACGATCGCGGCGATACCTCACTTGTGTGGTTTGAATACCGTTTTCATATGTCGGCGCTACTCGCGTATGCGTTCGCTTCTACGCGCGAGCTCGTCGGGACGGGGCGCTTTAAAAAAAAATTTTTTTTGCTTTTCGCATTTATTTTTATTTATTTTAGAATTTTTAACACTGAAAAAAAAAAAAAAAAAAAATCACTTTTATTCCTATTACAAGGAATGTAAACATCCCTTGTAATAGAAAAAAGCATGACAGGTCCTCTTAAATATGAGATCTGGGGTCAAAAAGACCTCAGATCTCATATTTGGGCTTAAATGCAAAAAATAAAAAAAAAATAAAAAATGTCATTTTTTCAAATGACCAAAAAAAAAATTTGTCTCTTTAAGAGGCTGGGCGGGACTGACGTTTTGACGTCACTTCCGCCCAGCCGAGCTATGGGGACGGGCGAAGGAGATTTTTCCTTCAGTCTCGTCCCCGCTCACCAGCCGACAGCATCCGATCGCCTCCGCCGCTACCGACGGCTCCGGTAAGTGGCGGAGGGCGCGGGAGAGCGGCGGGAGGGGGGGGGCCCCTCTCCCGCCACCGATAACGGCGATCTCGCGGTGAATCCGCCGCGGAGACCGCCATTATCGGATTCCAGACCGCGCACACTAAAGATGGATACCTCGGTTGTGACAGCAGCTGCTGCCGTTACCGAGATATCCGTCTTTAAAAATAGGACGTACATCGTCGTGCGCAGGTCTGGAAGTGGTTAAGATACATTAACCACTTAAGACCTGGACAAATATGCAGGTTAAGGACCTGGCCCCTTTTTGCGTTTCGGCACTGTGTCACTTTAACTGACACTTGCGCGCTCGTGCGACGTGGCTCCCAAACAAAATTGGAGTCTTTTTTTCTCCCACAAACAGAGCTTTCTTTTGGTGGTAATTGATCACCTCTGTGGTTTTTATCTTTTGCGCTATAAACAAAAATAGAGCGACAATTTTGAAAAAAAATCAATATTTTTTGCTATAATAAATATCCCCCAAAAATATATATAAAAAAAAAAATTCCGCAGTTTAGGCCGATACGTATTCTTCTACATATTTTTGGCAAAAAAAATCTCAATAAGCGTTGAATTGGTTTGCACAAAAGTTATAGCATCTACAAAATAGGAGATCGTTTTATGGCATTTTTAATAATCTTTTTTTTTTTTTTACTAGTAATGGCGGCAATCAGCGATTTATTTTTTTATTTTTTTCGTGACTGCGACATTATGGCGGACACTTTTGACACATTTTTGGGACCATTGTAATTTTTACAGCGAAAAGTGCTATAAAAATGCACTGATTACTGTGAAAATGACATGGGCAGTGAAGGGGTTAAGTGTGCCCTAAGGGAGTGATTCTTACTGTAGGGGGGGCGGGGCTGGACGTGTGACGTCACTGTCACAGACGATCAGTGACACTGCCACAGAGAAGAACGGGGAAGGTGTTTTTACACCAAGGGCGGATCCAGAGTCTAGTCTCGGGAGGGGCACTGCCAGAAAATAAGGTGTTGCTTACAGAACTCAATTAGGTGTCCGGTGTGTCCGCTGCAATGTTGCAGTACCGCAAAAAAATCAATGATCGCCGCCATTACTAGTAAAAAATATTTAAATATAAATGCCATAAATCTAGCCCATAGTTTGTAGACGATTGTCAGGGACTGCAGACATGGTACAAGAGATGGTCAGAGACTGCAGATGTGGTACAAGAGATGGTCAGAGACTACAGACGTGGTACAAGGGATGGTCAGAGACTGCAGACATGGTACAAGAGATGGTCAGAGACTGCAGACATGGTACAAGAGATGGTCAGAGACTGCAGACATGGTACAAGAGATCAATGCAGCCTCATCAGTGCCCATCATTGCAGCCTCACTGTATATATGAAAGCAGCCCCACTGTATATATGAAAGCAGCCCCACGTTTGTATATTAATGCAGCCCCACGTTTGTATATTAATGCAGCCCCACTTTTGTATATTAATGCAGCCCCACTTTTGTATATTGATGTAGCCCCACTTTTGTATATTAATCCAGCCCCACTTTTGTATATTAATCCAGCCCCACTTTTGTATATTAATGCAGCCCCACTTTTGTCTATGAATGCAGCCCCACTTTTGTCTATGAATGCAGCCCCACTTTTGTCTATGAATGCAGCCCCACTTTTGTCTATGAATGCAGCCCACTTTTGTCTATGAATGCAGCCCCACTTTTGTCTATGAATGCAGCCCCACTTTTGTATATGAATGCAGCCCCCACTTTGTATATGAATGCAGCCCCCACTTTGTATATGAATGCAGCCCCCACTTTGTATATGAATGCAGCCCCCACTTTGTATATGAATGCAGCCCCCACTTTGTATATGAATGCAGCCCCACTTTGTATATGAATGCAGCCCCACTTTGTATATGAATGCAGCCCCACTTTGTATATGAATGCAGCCCCACTTTGTATATGAATGCAGCCCCACTTTGTATATGAATGCAGCCCTACTTTGTATATAAATGAAGCCCCACTTTTGTAGATGAATGAAGCCCCACTGTGCATGGCACTCACCATGGCATTGCCTCGATCACACACAGCAGGTATCTCCTCTCCTGACGTGTGTCATAGAACAAACAGGAGCTGTAGGTCTGTGTTCGGCAGGGCAGTGTGCTCTAGCAAGGTCCCCCCCTAGACGGGCTTGTGTGAAAGACAAAACACTGATTCAATCAGTGTTCCATCTCCATCTACTATCATACAAGCAGGTCTAGCACAGGCAGCACAGCCAAACACAGACCCAGCTCTCACACACAGCGAGAGATGCCCGGTGTCATACACGCAGGAGAGAGGGGGAGCGCTGCAGTCAGCTACAGCTCAAAGCAGCCTCAGGACAGGCAGCCTACCGGGCTGGGCCAGTCCGGCCCTGGTGATGAGAGAGAGAGTGAGAGACGCGACAGCTGCAGGCACTGCAAAGCAGTTTAAAAAAAAAATGATAAAAAAAAAAAAAAATTGTAAAAGAAAATGTGACATGATTGTCTCGGGGGGGGGGGGATCCCCCCCCCCCCCCCCCGATCTGCCGATGGTTTACACACACCTCTCCCCGTTCTTCAGCTCCTGTGACCGATCGCGGGACACCGGCGGCGACCGGGTACCGCGGGCGCGGTCATGGAGCTTTCGGACCGGGTCGCACGCGTGTTTTCGGGTGAACCACCGCTTTAAGTACCCGCTCACGTATATATACGTCATTTTTTTAAAGATGGATATCTCTGTAACGGCAGCAGCCACTGCCACAACCGAGATATCCATCTTTCCTGTGAGCGGTCCTTTAAACCAGCGGTCTCCAAACTGCGGCCCGGGGGCCAGATGCAGCCCTTTGCTTGCCTGAACCCGGCCCTTAGAGCACTATTCCTCCCACTGATACAAGACACATTTCTGCCAATTGACATCAGCAATGGGGAACCATTTCTCCCACTGACATTAAAGGGTCACTAAAGGATTTTTTTTTTTTAGCTTCCTTTACCTTACTGCAGTCCTGGTTTCATGTCCTCATTGTTCGTTTTTGCTCTGATGTTGCTGTAATTGTTCTCGGTTTTGGACACTTCCTGGTTGTCTGTTTCCTAAGGACCACAGTACTGGGAGATTCTAGTTTCATTTTCCAAACCATCACTGCTCTATGGCTCTGTACATGCACACAGGCAGGATAACATGCAAAAACGAAACTAAATGCAAAAACAAAAGTAGATGCAAAAACGAAACTACAGGTACATTATATGATAGATTTTTATCTATTTTTAATCAATTTTAAAAGGAATCGGTTAACCACTTCCATACAGGGCACTTATACACCTTCCCGCCCAGACCAATTTTTAGCTTTCAGCGCTGTTGCACTTTGAATGACAATTGCGCGGTCATGCTACACGGTACCCAAACTAAATTTTTATCATTTTGTATCCACAAATAGAGCTTTCTTTTGGTGGTATTTGATCACCTCTAGGATATTTATTTTCTGCAAAAAAAATTAAAAAATTACCGAAAATTTAGAAAAAAAAGTTTTATTTTGTTTCTGTTATAAAACATTGTAAATAAGTACGTTTTCTCCTTCACTGATGGGCACTGATGGTACTGCACTGACGGGCACTGATAAGACGGCACTGATGGGCACCAATGAGGTGGCACTGATGTGGCATTGATGGGCACTAATATGCGGCACTGATGGGCAGCACGGATAGGCGGCATGGATGGGCTTGGATAGGCGGCACGGATAGGTGGCACGGCTGGGCACAGATAGGCGGCATGGATGGGCATGGATAGGCGGCATGGATGGGCACTGATAGGTGGCATAGATGGGCACTATTGTATGTGTTGTACTAATGGATACCAATTGGTGCCAAACAATGCCTGCCAATCAGTGATGCCCATTGTGGGCACTGATTGGCATCCATTGCGGCACTGATTGGCATCCATTTTTTGTGTCGTCCTCATCCCTGGTGGTCTAGGGTGGCATCCTTTTTTTTTATTTATTTTTTTATTTCTGTGGTCTATTTCAGTGGGCATCCCTGGCATCCCTGGTGGTCCAGTGGGCATCCTCGGGGGGGGGGGGGGGGCTGTGCTGATGATCGATCAGCACAAACCCCCCCCCCCCCCTGTCACAGGAGCAGCCGATCGGCTCTCCTCTACTCGCGTCTGCCAGACGCGAGTGAGGAAAAGCAGATTACCGGCATTTCCTATTTACATCGTGAACAGCCGTGATTGGACACGGCTGATCACGTGGTAAAGAGTCCTTGTGAGACTCTTTACCTTGATCGGTGTTGCGGGGTGTCAGACTGACACCCCGGAACAACGATCGCCGCGATGCGCGCCCCTGGGGGCGCGCAGCGGCTCAGAATCCTGAGGACGTCATATGACGTCCAGTCAGGATTCTACAACCACTTTGCCGACGTCAATATGTCATTGGCGGGCGGCAAGTGGTTAACTATTATGTCTCCATACCCTGTAAACAGTCATTTCAGCAAAAAAAAAAAATTTCCTTTACAACTCCTTTAACAATGGAGCACTTTTCCTCCCAATGATACCAACCGTAGGGCACTATTCCTCCTTCTGATACTAAATGGGGCGATGTTTTCTCACACTGATGCCAGTAAAAAAGGTCCTCTTTTGCTGGCCACAGTCCAGCCCCCCTAAAGTCTGAAGGACAATGAACTGGCCCTTTGTTTAGAAAGTTTGGAGACCCCTGCTTTAAACGATAACGGCGGTCTCCGCGGCGGATTCCCCGCAATGTTATCGGCGGCGGGAGAGGGGCCCCCGCTGATCTCCCGCGTCCTCCACCGCTTACCGGTGTCGTCGGCAGCTCGGCTGGGATACGAGTGAGGGCAAGATGGCCCCCACCCGTCTCCATAGCATTGCAGGGCGGAAGCGACGTCAAAACGTCACTTCCGCCCATGCTTCTTAAAGGCATATTTTCTTGTCGCATTTTTTCAAATGACAATTTATTTTTAATTTTTTTGGCATTTTAGTCTAAATTTGAGATCTGAGGTCTTTTTGACCCCAGATCTCATATTTAAGAGGACCTGTGATGATTTTTTCTATTACAAGGGATGTTTACATTCCTTGTAATAGGAATAAAAGTGACCCTTTTTTTTTGTGTAAAAATTAATAAAATAATTTGAAAACTGTGTTCAAACCACACAAGTGAGGTATCACCGTGATCGTTGGAGCGAGAGCAATAATTCTAGCCCTAGACATTCTCTAACTCAAAAGATGCAACCTATAGAATTTTTTAAACGTCGCCTATGGAGATTTTTAAGGGTAAAAGTTTGACGCCATTCCACGAGTGGGCGCAATTTTGAAGCGTGACATGTTGGGTATCATTTTACTCGGCGTAACATTATCTTTCACACTATAAAAAAAAAATAGGCTAACTTTACTGTTGTCTTATTTTTTTAATTCAAACCAGATTTTTTTCCCAAAAAAGTGCGATTGTTAGACCGCTGCGCAAATACGGTGTGACAAAGTATTGCAATGACCGCCATTTTATTCTCTAGGGTGTTAGAAAAAATATATATAATGTTTGGGGGATTTAAGTAATTTTCTAGCAAAAAAAAATGTTTTAATCTTGTAAACACCAAGTCTGAAAAACAGGCATGGTCCTTAAGTGGTTAAAGGGACATGCATTCCTTGAAATTACCTAATGAGAAATGTGTCTTATTCAGTAGCATTGTAACTGAATGAGACAGCTGTCTGATTTTTAAATAAATGAAAGTGTTACTAAACCCAGGACCCTGCATTCACTATATCTGGTCTTCCATAGCACACAGGACATGGAAATGCAATTATTTTAGTAAATATAAACTGATACCTTTTCTCATCAGCAGTCTTATGATTTCTATCAGGGTTCGGCCGAGCACTGGTTAACGCTTGTAGGAGAAGTTTTAATTCTGTTATGTCTGTCCTATGAGGCTGTGGTCAGTGCTGATTGGCCCTGTACTGATCACATGCACCCTCCCAAAAGAATAAAAAAAAAAACTCTAGTAATACACACCAAACTGAGCATGCGCAGAGTGCCTCCAAGGCTCTGTTCTATCAACAGATGGATTTGGGACAGTAAAAGAAGGGGAGGATCAGAGAAGACAGGATCAAACAGTCTTTTTACACAATGCAGAGAATTAACACTTTAGTTTCCACAGTGAGTATAACAAACATGCTTTACTGCATATACAGACTGACTTTACTGTTGTGGGTTTACTAACACTTTAAAGAAAAGACATAAATTACTTATAATTGCCCACCTCATGGGACCAGCAGGGCAAGTACAAGAAATGTATAGCTTTTATTTTTGTCTGCCATTTTGTAATCTGAACAGAAAATTTACACACATTGCATAAAACATGTGGTGTATCGCATCAGAATGATGTTTGGTTCTAGTCTTCTTTATGCGTTGTCATTGGAAATAAAGCTTTGTTCGTTGTTGTTCCTACCTTTTTTGTCTGGCTCTTATATTCAAAGAAAATTTGTCAAACGCTGATATATAGTATATACTGTATGTGTGTGTGTATGTATATGTGTATATGTATATATATATATATAATGTGTGTGCAGTGGATATAAAAAGTCTACACGCCCCTGGTAAATTGGCAGGTTTCTGTTATGTAAAAAAAAATGAGAGTTGGATAAATAATTTCAGAACTTTTTCCACCTTTTAATGTGACCTATAAACTGTACAGCTCATAAATAGAGAATTAAATTGAGGCTATAATTGACTGTGATGGTACCGTACAAAAGCTTGGGATATACAAGGTCAGTAGAAAAGTAAAATTTTAGTACAACATATAAAAATATACATATCATTAAAAAAAGGTATGAAGCTTTATAGATTCACAGATGCGGGGACACTGGAAGAGTTGTCATAACCAATTGACCATATACCATCTGTGCATTTTGCAGTGTGCTGTGGCTGTTGTATAAAAACCTTTTAGGGGGTGTTGCGCCGGCAGATCACGGACCTCCTGCATTACAGGGCCAAAGCGGCGCTGCAGTGCTGCCGCAAACTCTCTTACGAATCGGGAGATAAGTGCGGAAGGACACTCGCCAGGGCGGTGAGAGAGCAAAAACTTGCAGCTTATATCCCGCATATTCAGTGCCCAGATGGCCAAAAAGCCACGATGTCAGAGCAAATCTCCGAGGGTTTCCGCGACTTCTACTCCACCCTATATAATCTCCCAGGTGGTTCATCTTCCCAGGCCACTATAGAGGAGTACATAACGTCCTCCCAAATGCCATCTCTCCCTGCGAATATACAAGAAGAGCTGGACTCGCCAATCACGTTAGAGAGGTCCAGAGCACGGTGGGATCCACGAAGACGGGCAAGGCCCCGGGCCCGGATGGCTACACCATTCAATACTTTAAGACCTTTCTTCCACTGATTGGCCCTCGCATGGTGTCTTTCTTTAACGCAGTGGGTGCGGATGCCATTTTCCCCAGGGATACGTTGAGGGCCCACATCTCCCTGATTCACAAAGAAGGGAAGGACCCAACGTCCTGTGGAAGCTATCGGCCCATTTCTCTTTTGAACATAGACCTAAAAGTCTTCTCGAAGATCCTAGCATCCCGCCTCGCTCAACACCTCCGTTCCCTGATACACCTGGACCAGGTGGGCTTCATACCTACGGGAGAAGCTAGGGACAACACTATTAAAGTGTTGGACCTTCTCCATGTGGCGGCCACGGGGAAAACACCTTGTGTGTTCCTGAGCACGGACGCCGAGAAGGCGTTTGATAGAGTGAACTGGTCGTACATGTTTTCAGTGCTGCACCACATAGGGCTGGGGGAGAAGATGACTACCTGGATTAAAAAGATATACTCAAACCCATCAGCCCAGGTGAAGGCGAATGGCTTGCTCTCGCCCCCATTCTCTATTGGAAATGGCACCCAACAGGGTTGTCCTCTCTCACCCCTCCTTTTCGCTTTGTCTCTGGAACCGTTTCTGTGCAGAATTAGGCTAAACCCAGACATTAAAGCGGTGGTTCCCCCTAAAACTAATTTCTAACAATAGATTCGTAAGACCCGTTACACTGCGGGTAGGCTGGCTTTTTTTTTTTTTTTTCGTACATACCGAGATCTCCCCGTCTCCTCCCTTGGCGGTGGGCGTGCCTAGTTGATTGACGTTCCTCGGACGGGCGCGTACGTGACGTCACGACTTTCCGAAAGAAGCCGAACGTCGCTGCGCATGCGCCGTATAGAGTCGGCTCTATACGGCGCATGCGCAGCGACGTTCGGCTTCTTTCGGAAAGTCGTGACGTCACGTACGCGCCCGTCCGAAGAACGTCAATCAACTAGGAACGCCCACCGACAAGGGACGAGACGGGGAGATCTCGGTATGTACTAAAAAAAAAAAAAAAAAAGCCAGCCTACCCGCAGTGTAACGGGTCTTACGAATCTATTGTTAGCAATGTGTTTTAGGGGGAACCACCCCTTTAAGGGCCTCTTCGTTGGAAATTCCCAATGTAAGATTTCGGCATATGCGGATGACCTACTCTTTTCATTGGCGAATGCTGTGATTTCGCTGCCAAACCTTCTCAAGGAATTTGAAATTTATGGAGCCCTGTCGAATCTGAAAATAAATTTCTCCAAGTCAGAGGCCATGGGGGTGGCTGTGCCTCCTCCCGCCCTACGCGCTTTGCACTCTAGCTTTCGTTTTAAATGGACGGACTCTGCCCTGAAATACTTGGGAACTTTCATACCGAGAGACGTCTCACGCACGTTTGATTTGAACTTCCCACCGATCCTGGTGAGGACCCGCTCCCTATTGGAGGGATGGGGGAGGGGCCTTCACTCATGGTTTGGCAGAGGCAACCTGGTGAAGATGTGTATCCTGCCCAAATTCCTCTACCTCTTCCAGGCCCTTCCCATCCATGTACCACCCTCATACCTTAGGCAGGTACAGGTGCTCTTCACCCGATTTATCTAGGCTAACAAAAAACCACGACTGCGACGCGACTTACTCTCACTCCCTAAACAGAACGGGGGGCTTGCAATCCCCGACATCGGGCAATATTACCAAGCCACCCATCTGGGCCGAGTCTTGAACTGGCGACGTAACGGTACGACCAAACTATGGTTTAACATAGAACAGTCGAAATCGATTGTTCCCTTGGGGAGTGCGTTGTGGTGCTACGACGTCCTTCAACCAGCGGTGAGATTGCATCCGACGATAGGGGTGACTCTGAGACAAAGTAGTGAGGTGGCCATTCGGGCAGCCCTCACGTCAAACCCCTCTCCGCTTTATCCGATTCTGGGCAATCCCAGATTTTCGCCAGGTTTGCAGTCCACGGAATACACCACCCTGAGGGATGGGGGCCTCAAGCATGCATCCAAATTTGTGATGGCAGGGAGGTGGCCGACCATCGCAGAACTAACCGCCGAGGCAGGTACCTTCCGGCTTCACTTTTGGAAAGTAGTACAACTACACCACTTTCTACATTCTATCCCGGACCCCCAGGGCTTTGCACGGCAGGTAACAACCTTTGAAGAATTATGCTTGGAAGCAGAACCAGTGTCGCAGACGCTGTCTATGATGTACTCCCTGCTCAATACGCCGCCCACACAGCCCCGGCTACCCTTCATGGCGGGGTGGGAGAGGGACCTAGACCGTACATTTTCAGAGGCACAACAACAACACATCAGCTGTGCACTTAAATTGTCTATCTGCACTAAACTGCAGGAAACGAACTATAAACTCTTGTCCAGGTGGTATTTCACGCCCGCCAGGTTGCACAAATGGTTCCCGGCCACCTCGGACCGTTGTTGGCGGTGCGAGAGAGCGGAAGGCACGCTACTACACATCTTCTGGCCCTGTCCGGGCCTAGGGAATTTCTGGGAAGAGGTGCACCGCAGTCCTTCACGGAATATGTGATACCACACGATGCGGCGTTCTTTCTGCTCCACCTCTCCACGATGTCCACCAAATCATACAAGAAGTCACTCCTGCAACACTTGTTAAATGCCGCTAAGGCGTGTATACCCCTCTTTTGGAAACAGGCCCCCCTGACCATTGCGCGCTGGCTGAGAAAGGTGGAGGAAATAAAGGCAATGGAGGACTTGGTCCTCACCGCGCAACATAAACGGGAGACGTATTCGGAGACCTGGAACATATGGAATGTCTATCTTCTCTGATGAAGGCACTGCCCTTCTACGATAGGAGCCCGGCTGGCGGTTGTCTGCCCCGAGCTGGAGCGGGTATGACCACCCGCTCCGTCACCCACTCCCTGGATTGCCCCCCCTTCTTGTCTCTTCTCTCTATCCCCCCCTTTTCGTGTGATAACTACCCTTTCTACTCGTTGTTAGCCTTTTTTCATTTCCCTGACTCCTACCGCTGGTAGTGAGGTTTCTAAAGGAAAATTGGAAAATAAGGGGAGGGGTCCTGTGCCCATAGATGCCCGCTCCGTGAGGGAAACTCTAGGTAACGGGTTAGCACACCCTCTGAGATGTTTTTATTATGTTCCTGCTAAGATGTACAGTGCTGACCAGGTTCTGGAGATGAAATTCATGGAGTGTCTGTAAACTGAGCATTGATGTCATGTTGGATGTAATGACGGGACTCCTTCCTTTGGTGTATGTTTAATAAAAATTTCATATTTGAAAAAAAAAAAACTTTTAAACGTTTTTCCAGTTAAAATATTGAAAGGATCTGCTTCAGATCAATGCCTCTGCTGTTGTGGTGCATGTGTGACTTTTTTTTGATAGAATATACAGTATCTCACAAAAGTGAGTACACCCCTTACATTTTTGTAAATTTTATTACTGTATATCTTTTCATGTGAGAACACTGAAGAAATGACACTTGGCTACAATGTAAAGTAGTGTTATCACTCTCATACTGGTCACTGGAAGTTCAATGTGGCACCTCATGGCAAAGAACTCTGAGGATCTGAACAAAAGATTTGTTGCTCTACATAAAGATGGCCTAGGCTATAAGATTGCCAAGACCCTGAAACTGAGCTGCAGCACGGTGGCCAATATCATACAGCGGTTTAACAGGACAGGTTCCACTCAGAACAGGTCCCACCATAGTCGACCAAGGAAGTTGAGTGCAAGCAATCAGCTCCATATCTAGAGGTTGTCTTTGGGAAATGGACGTATTAGTGCTGCCAGCATTGCTGCAGAGGTGGAAGGGGTGGGGGGTGGGGTCAGCCTGTTACACTGCACTCTGCATCCAATTGGTCTGCATGGCTGTCGTCCCAGAGGATAGCCTCTTCTAAAGACGATGCTCAAGAAAGCCCACAGTTTACTGAAGACAAGCAGTCTAAGGACATGGATTACTTGAACCATGTCCTGTGGTCTGATGAGACAAGATAAACTTATTTGGTTCAGATGGTGTCAAGCGTATGTGGTGGCAACCAGGTGAGGAGTACAAAGACAAGTGTGTCTTGCCTACAGTTAATCATGGTGGTGGGAGTGTCATGGTCTGGGGCTGCATGAGTGCTGCCAGCACTGGGGAGCTACAAGTCATTGAGGGAACCATGAATTCTAACGTACTGTGACATACTGAAGCAGAGCATAATCCCCTCCCTTTGGAGACTGGGCCGCAGGGCAGTATTCCAACATAATGACCCCAAACACACCTCCAAGATGACTAATGCATTGCTAAAGAAACTGAGGGTAAAGGTGATAGACTGACAAAGCATGTCTCCAGACCTAAACCCTATTGAGCATTTGTGGGGCATCCTAAAAACGGAAGGTGGAGGAGCACAAGGTCTCTAACATTCACCAGCTCTGTGATGTCATCATGGATGAGTGGAAGAGGACACCAGTGGAAACCTGTGAAGCTCTGGTGACCTCCATGTCCAAGAGGGTTAAGGCAGTGCTGGAAAAAATTGGTGGCCATGCAAAATATTTCCACTTTGGGCCAAATTTGGACATTTTCACTTAGGGGTATATTCACTTTTGTTGCCAGCAGTTTACACATTAATGGCTGTGTGTTGAGTTATTTTGAGGGGACAGCAAATTTACACCGTTATACAAGCTGTACACTCACTACTTTACATTGTAGTGTAATTTCTTCAGTGTTATCGTGTGTATATATTAGTGTTGTCACATAAAAAGGAAAAAAATATAAAAATATAAATATATATATATATTTTCCAAAAATGTGAGGGGTGTACTCACTTTTGTGAGATACTGTATACCAGGGATCGACAAATCCCGGGCGCCAGGTCGCCATGGCGACTAGAAATAGTGTCCTGGCGACTTGTCTTGGCGAAGGTGGGCAAAAAAATAAATAAATTTTTATTTATTTTTATTTTTTTGTGAGCTGGTGCCATCTGGTGGTGAGCCATTGGTATTACAAGTTATTACCACCAGATGTGAGCTGGCGCCATCTGGTGGTGGCCGTTGGTATTACAAGTTAAGCATTACAAGTTAAACAGCAATTCTAATGTCATTTTTCACTATTTTCACTGCCATCTTCTTCCCTCTAATTAGAACCCCCAAACATTATATATATTTTTCATCCTAACACCCTAGAGAATAAAATGGCGATCGTTGCAATACTTTGTCACGCCGTATTTGCGCCGTGGTCTTACAAGCGCACTTTTTTGGGAAAAAATTGAACTTTTTTTAATTAAAAAATAAGACAACAGTAAAGTTATCCCCATTTTTTTTAATATTATGAAAGATAATGTTACGCCGAGTAAATTCATACCCAACATGTCACGCTTCAAAATTGCGTTTGAACACCATTTACATATGCAGGCGCTGCTCACGTATGTGTTCGCTTTTGCGCGCAAGCTCGTCGGGACGGGGTGCGTTTTCTTTTTTTTTTTTTTTTTTTTTTTTTTAAGTGTATTTTGTGCGTGTACTCGAGAGAGGAGCCGGACTGCAGGAGTTGGGAGTAGGCAGGCCTCCCCCAGAGGCAATTTGCCACCTTTCTCCATGCCCCGGGTGGCAATGGCAGGTGTGTGAGGGGGTCCTCCCACACAGCCCGCCCTACCTGCTCCGCTTTGAAGCCCAACGGGGCAGAGGGACTCCCTATAAGGGAGTGAGAGGATTAGCCCGCTCAACCAGCCCCGTTAGTCCTTCGCCTCTCTTTTTAGAGACCGCGTGGTCAAAGTGCGTGATGTTAACCCAATTTCGAGTGCGTGTAAGTGTGGTGGTTTTTTTTTTGTGGGAGGGGGGTGGGTGTACTAAGCGCAGGCTTACCTCGCATAGCACACCCACCGGGAGCCGGGCTGAGACCACCAAACTCAATTCACATGTAGCCGAGACCGGGATCCGAACCCCTAGCTGCAGAGGTGAATGGCTTGTCAGCGCAGTGCCAATCGCGTTGAGCCACCGCAGCTCCTCGGGGGGTGCGTTTTCTGGCTCCTAACTTTTTTAGCTGGCTCCTAGATTCCGAACAAATTTGTCAACCCCTGCTGTATACCTTCAAACTGCATCCACTGTCACTGCTCTATCAGCTGCATACTTTTGAACCTGTTTGTGGGGGTTCCCATACCTGCCGGGGAGAAGCTTATCATTGGACTCATGCACATGATTTTGTCCTGGGTAAGGCAGTGTATAGAGGATACATTTGTTTTTCAAATAAATTGTACAGTGTATAGGTTGCATTAAAGGTGGAAAAAGTTCTGAAATGATTTATCTTTGTCTCATTTTTTTACATCACAGAAACCTGACAATTTAACGGGTGTGTAGACTTTTTAAATCCACTATATATGTATATATATTCAGCCCATGTGTTCTGCCCCTTTTGTTGAAAACCGCATAGTATAAGTCGTAGTTTTCAGTTCCAATTTGTGTGACTGTATTGTCTTTATTCTCTTTCTTCTAGGTAAACTTTCCCTTGAAGAATTTATTAAAGGTGCCAAGAGCGATCCCTCAATCGTGCGATTGTTACAATGTGATCCAAGCAGCACAAGCCAGTTCTAATTATGCTCCATGCGTACGGACAGCCGCAACCAAACACTGGCTTGTCAATCAAGCTTTGCTTGCAAGTGAATGCCTTCTCAGTCATTCCTCTACTGTTAGCGGATATCCATCCCCTGCCAGATTGTTTTCTATGTATTAGAGAGAAAACAGCCTTGCTCCCCATTCCATTTACCAGTACACACGACATTCCTTTCCTATGTTGCATCTGATGTCAGGTATGTTTACATGTGGAGACGGGAACATATAAGATTGATGCACAGTCGTCGCCCGGATTTTACGCACGTGGGATTGTTCTGACAGTGATGTCATGACACTATGCTGAACTTGGTTATACTAAGATAAAATAGCTGTTTCACTTTGCAACAAAAGCCGGAAAGAAGATGAGGACATTACAATGAATGCATTGAAAGCACAAATACAAGAATACATATTTTTTTCTTTTTTTTTTTTTTCTTTAATTCTTATTGCTTGAAATTCTGTAACGTGTCATTATCCTGCTTATGTATGTACAGGCACACACCTAATTATAATATATCACAGTATATATGATAATTAAAGGGTCAACTCAAAATTAATTAATTGCTTGATTTGAATGGAATGGTGGTTTTCCTCACCCACCATCTTGGAAATAGTATGAGACCCCAGCAGGGATCTTCCCACCAAGATTATGAAGGTTCCAGCAGGGGCAAGTGGCACCACAGTCATGCTGAAAGTGCACCAGTTCCCATGTTTTGGACAATAAGGTATTTACAAAGTGTTAAAAGGAAGTAAATGAGCTTAAATACAAGCCCTCATTGACCCCCGCTGTGGAGAAAATGATCCTTCAATTACAGGGTAATGGAAATCGCAGCTCCACTTCTCTTAATCTCCTTTCACATCTAGGCATCCCGGATCGTGAGCAGAATCACAAACTTCTTTTGGGCAACAGACGTCCCGCGATTTTGTTTGCAAGATTTTATCGTGATTTGGACGGTCGGGTGACAATCGCAGGCATAAATTGTGCCGCGATCAGGATTCCTTTGGAAGGGACAGGGATTGCAAGGGTGTCCCGTGATTTGCAGTGATTTAGGATTGCTAGCAGTATCGCGGTGATCCAGGATGCGTAGATGGTTCACAGCCTTAAGCTCAGTAACTAGAGGAATATGTTTATCAGATCTGCTTAATTAAAAACGAAAATGCCCCAATTCCTCCCATGCTCATGACGGTCCTGCACACACACAAACCGCGATCGTCCTACACATGTGAGGTATCACCGTGAACGTCAGATCATGGGCAGTAATTATAGCACTAGACCTTCTCTGTAAATTTAAAGTGGTAACCTGTAAAGGATTTTAAAAAGTCGTCTATGGATAGTTACATTTATGTAGGTTGTCGCCATTGCACAGGCGTGCGCAATTTTAAGGTGTGGCATGTTTGGTATCTGTTTACTTGGGGTAACATCCTCTTTTAGATTTTACAAAAAATTGGGTTATGTATTGTTTGTTTTTGCTTTAAAATTAAAAAAATTGTGTTTGAAAAGCCGCTGCACAAATACCATGTAACATAAAAAAAAATGCAAACCTGCCAATTTATTCTCTAGGGCCTCTGCTTTAAGAAATATTATATATATATATATATATAATATGCTTGGGGGTTCTAAGTAATTTTATAGCAAACAAAACAGATTTTTACGTGTAAACAAAGTGCCAGAAAAGGCCCAATCTGGAAGTGAATAAACTGACTGGAATGGGACTCCTGAGTCTGTTCTAATCTTTGAAGATTAATTATTCTTCAGTACTTGCACATAGAGAGGTTAGCAAGGGCTTGTAAAAAGCTATTTTTAAATGTTTACAATATGTAAATACTTTATTGTCCATAGTTTGAGTACAGGTTCATTTTAATGACTTAAGAATGCTTGATGAGCGTTCTTTATGCATACGTTTGTGAGTACATTTTATGACTATTCCTGAATAAAGTGTTTTTTTGTGGGAGAATGAACTAGACTGGTGCGCCCTTCTGTATTTGTTTCTTGTAGTCACTTTAATGACCACTGGGGTCTATCACAGCTAAGGACAAGTAAAGTCAAAATATTCCAGCAATACCTCGGATTGCGAGTAACACGGTTAACTAGTGTTTCGCAATACGAGCTATTTAAAACAAAATCCTGACTCGGTTTGCGAGCGTTGTATTGCAAAACGAGCAGAATTCAAGCCTATACGGTGTGCATTACCGCATTTAACCATAGGTGCAGGGGCGTCGGTGCCGCTCGGATGCACTCAGAGCCACTCGGAAACACTCTGTTCCTGAGTGTTTCCGATCGGCTCTGTCTCTGGTAGAAGATCAATGTATGTGCATCTGTTTCACTGCCTGTGACAGTACTCAGTTCTATAGTACAGTTTCTCAATGGCATGAAAAATGCAGCATGTGGCATTGTCAGCACAGGATCTGTCGGCACAAAGGTATGTCCTCCCCACAAATATGCAGGAGAAGAAAAAATGCAGCATTGAATACAGAAAATAAAAAAACAGAGGACTTGCCCCAAAAGCACTCTTCTGACATTGTCCCAGCAGTTCAAGTTTTCTAGGTCTGCTGATGATCTACTTACTGCAGTTTTGAAAGACTGGGTTTACACCTATGAGTTGTGGTGCGTATTAATGTGGTTTGCAAAATGCGTTGACACGTGGTGTTGTTTGTGTAACACATTTTGATGTGCATTAAAAATGTGCAGTGACAATTGTTTTCTCGTTCATTGGTTTCAGTGGGCTTCTCTGTGTGTATTTTTACGCACTATTAGCACCTAGGTGTGAACTCTGCCTAAGAGCCAGCGCAGACAGGATTTCACTTAGAAATTACTTCTCTCATACAAATATATGGGAATGCAAAAACAGCTTGAAGCAGAAGGAAGTCAACTGCATGTTAAATGCACCCATGATTCCAGAAGCATCCCAAGCTTATGGAAATAGTATGCATTTGCAGTCCATATCTCACTGAAACTAGCTATTAAATGGTTGCTCGGTTACAGAACCTGGAGTGAATGAACCGCACTTTCCCACAGCAACAAGTCAGGTTCTCTGCTTGAGCTTAAAGGATAAGTACATGTTTGGAACATGTTGCACCCATATTTGGGGTGTAACATGCTCCAGCAACTCCACTTCTCAAACCCTCTCCTTTCACACCCCAGATGATAGCAGGCTGGGGGTTCTGATCCCCCAGAGCTGCTATCACATTCTGTTTACAAACGTTTTTTATTGAGACAAAGTAAAAAAAATAGTCATAGGACAGTACATAACATAAAATTAATGATAACGAAACAATCATGCAAATCAAAACATAAAATTAATGGAAAAGCATTGAAGCATACAAGACGACTAAAAAATAAATAAATACACTGATCAATAATTGTAGACATAAAATCACCCTACCAACCCGTAGGGAAAGGTATACCTGAAAGTACTATTCAAACATGGTCCGGTGATCCGGAATGGCCACAGTCACGTGGTAGTAAAAGTTGCCTATGGGTTTTCCAACCACCCCATCTACTCTCAAACAAGTGCATCTTATCCCGTAGAGTATACAAGATCCTCTCCATTAGCATAATCAAATCTATTCTGTTTAGAACAGAGGACAGGGGCACTGCCGGGGTCTTCCAATGCAGAGCAACAGCCCACAAAGTAGATATACAAATAGTGTGTAGAAGACATTCCTCCTTATGGAAGATACCTGGGATCGTTGCCCCAAGAAGGCACATGGAGACTGTGAGCTGTAAAGGGTTACCAGCGATTGCAGAAGCAATGGCGGATACCTTCTCCCAAACTGGGGAGAGTAGAGCACAGTCCCAAAAAATGTGTTTGAAGGTGCCCGGGAGCCCACTCCCCCGAAAGCACAGTCCAGAAGTCCCTGGAAACATGGCCTGAAGCCTAGATGGGGTATAGTACCATCTAGTCAGTACCTTGTATGCTGTTTCCCTAACTGCCAGCGACTTTGAGGCTTTGGGCAAGTTATCCAACATTGTGTCCCAGACTTCCGGGGAGAACTGTTCGTTACAGTCCGATTCCCATTTATGTTTATACGGAACATCCCCCGGGAAATAGAAAACCAGCGCCAATTTATATAGGTCGAAAATTAGGCCTTTGCCCCTGGGGGAGTCACGGCAGATCCGTTCAAAGGGATTAGGAGGAGAGGATGGGGACAGAGCAAAATGGGAGATATAAAAATGTCTTATTTGTACATAATGATAGTGTTCTCTAAGTGGAATTTGCTTATGTTGAGCGGAGGAGGTCAAATGTATTACCAAGTTGAAAATCGGCCAATGTGACCAAGGAGTTAGACATCCACCACGAGAAACTCTCAGGATGCTAAAAGGCAGTGGAAAATAAGGGTTCTCCCAGAAAAGACGCGCCTCTGGGCGCAGATGACTTTAGGCCAAGTCTGCTCTTGTAGCGATACCAAAGGATAAGAGAATGTGTCACTAGGGAGTTAAAGGAGGCTAGTTTTATGTGCAAAATCAGAAGGGGACCATAAAATATACAGAAGAAAATAAGGTCTGATCGATAACCATTCAAATCTGACCCAGGGTACCTTGGAATCCGGGATATTCCATTGAGCCATCTGAGAGAACCGAGCGGCCAGGAAATAAAGCCAAAGATTAGGGAGGCCTAAGCCCCCGGAGGCTTGAGAGTTCTATAAAACATGTTTGGAAAACCAGGGCCACCTGTCCTGCCAGATAAACCTATTGACCTCCCGCTGTAGTTTGTCAATAAAGGATTTAGGGATCATGATAGGAAGGGCTCTAAAAAGATACAAAAGCTTCGGTAAAAGGGTAATTTTGACTGCCGTGACTCTCCCAGGAAATGAAATACTGTAAGTATTCCAAACCTTAAGCAGATTTCGAAGACGGGACACACATGCCGGATAGTTCGCAGCAAAAATGGAAGACCAACGCGGTGTGATATAGATGCCCAAATAGGGTATTTTAGCAACTGACCACTGAAATGGGAAGGAATTACGGAGCGTTTCACACTGAGCAGAGGGTAAGTTGACGGGGAGTGCAGTTGACTTTGTTACATTAACTGTAAGTCCAGAGAAAGGAAGCAAATTTGGAAAGAAGGGTGAAAAGATTGGGTAGGGAGATCTGGGGTTGGGTCAAAAAGAGCATGACATGATCCGCATACATGCAAAGTTTTGAAGTAGTAGATGCCAAAGGATAGCCAGATATATCCAGATGTCGTTTGATGGCAATGGCCAGGGGTTCTAAAGCTAGGGCAAACAGGGGCGACAAAGGACACCCCTGCCGAGTGCCTCTGCCCAGTGCAAAAAACTCAGTTACACCCTGGCATTCTAATTCTCATCTTGGGGTGGTGGTACAAGGCCTGCACACCCGTCAGAAATTCATTCCTGAAGCCCATATGACGTAGGACAGAGCGGAGCTGCTATCGCATTCAAAATCTGTGTGGGGCGTCACCCACACAACCTTATCATTCATTCACATATATCTGTGAATGAAGAAAGTACAATTCCCATCTTCCACCGCAGCAGGCAGATCTGTAGTTCTCAGTGGATTGCGAGGGTGCTGAGTGCCCCCCCCCCCCCCCCATAGTCCACTGACACTTTATCTAACTTTCTAACCAAAAGCTTGTACCCGAGGTATCCGCAAGAAAGCTGAAGGGAGAATGTGCAGGAGGTGCCTCACATTGCACTTGTGATCCTCTGATCAGGGCTTCAATACTTTGCAGGGTCCTGGGCAAAAAAAGCTTTCCCCATGTAGTGGAGCTGTACCCGCACCACATGGGTTAATTGCTTTTTTTTGGCTAGGGTAGAGGATTGCCGAGATATACTTGCCCAATCTGCCAATCCTTCCAGCACAAGACCATTCTCTGCAACCCCTGGCCCCCCACCCCACAGTCTGTCATCATGCCCATACACTGGCTCTGGACATGACAGCAGGGACAGCCCACTGCTAGACAAAACCAGCAGTTTACCCCTTTCAGTGTGGGAACAGCACTGCACGGGGAAACATTTTTATTTCCTGGAGCTCTGTTTTAACCTATAATAAATGAGACCAGATCGATTGCTGTGGGCCTCATTGCTGTTGTCTAGAAATGTGGAGAACATGACCTGTTGGTGGTCCATGAGAACTGACATTGGGAAGCTCCTGTATCTGAATTGTTTCTCAGACCTTTCCTTAATTAAAAGCAGAACATGTTGTAAAGTGCCCATTTCTTATTTCATCAGAGTCTGTGAGCAGTGCTGGAAAAGGTATAGTACTACTAATGATACTTAAAGACCGGTGTGAAAAATATGCACAGTCTCCTTATAAAAGTGTCTAAGGGGAAAAACTGTCTTGGACAACGTGAATGGGCACTAGCTGAAAATTGGGCAGTTTCTGCACTTTTCTAATCTTTACAGTGCACAACTGCACACTGTCTTGTGGGGTAAATTAGTATAATTGCATAGTTATAATGAAGTGCAAATTCTTCCTGTGCTGCCTGTAGCAACCAGTTGTCTTCCCCTTAAACCTGAACTCCAGGCAAACGGCTATATACACAGAATCAATATATGTAAAGGAGCTATTTTACCTGCAAATATTTATATTTTTTCCATCTAGTCCTGAAAATCACACAGGTAGGAAGATTACAGTTAGACCGTAGAAGGGATACAGTCGGGCCCTCTCAGCCTGATGATTGAATGGACACTAAGAGATCATTCAGACCCTGTCCCTTGATTTGCTAACAATGCATTGAGGTGCTCTGCATATAAAGCATAAGACTGATTGAAGTGTAATTTTCTGACAATTCAATAAAGTCAGTAAGCAGTTGTATCACGCCCCCCCCCCCCTCCCAATTGCCCCTAGAAAACACACCCCAACATGCACATGGTATTGCATGCAGGCTGGTATGAACAAGCTCTAAGGCTCAGCAGGAGACTGATAAGGTTCTTTCTCTACTCTACTTATTATGTTCCTTGTCAGAACACCTGATTGGTCTTTAGTCCTGCCTAGAGATATGAAGGCCCAGAAAAAAATAAAACATTCGAAGAAAAAAAAAAATATTTTTTTCACAGCCGATTTTGTCTGGAAAAAAAAGGCTGAAATATGTTCCTTTACAATCATAAGATATATATCTATGACATGGTATTCAAACTATGTAACCGGAAGGCCTTAATAAAATTGAGACTTTACATAAAGTCTTAAAGCTTGAGTTCACCCGAAAACCTTTTTTTTAACATTAGATTGAGGCTAATTAAGGGGAGCAGAAACGGGTATTTTTTTTTTAAATCGATGCCGTACTTACCGTTTTAGGGATCGATGTTCTCCCGTCGCTTCCGGGTATGATCTTCGGGACTGGGCGTTCCTATTTGATTGACAGCCTTCCAACGGTCGCATACAGCGCGCCACCAGGTGCCGAAAGAAGCCGAACGTCGGTGCGGCTCTATACTGCGCCTGCGCACCGACATTCTGCTACTTTCGGAAACTCGTGACGCGCTGGATGCGACCGTCGGAAGCCTGTCAATCAAATGGGAACGCCCAGTCCCGCAGCCCATATCCGGAAGCGGCGGAGAAGATCTATCTCTAAAACAGTAAGTACGGCATTGATGTAAAAAAAAAAAAAACCCGTTTCTGCTCGCCTTAATTAGCCTAAATCTAATGGTAAAAATGTATATTTTGGGTGAACCTCCACTTTAAGTTCTCTCACCTGAAGACAAGCAAATCCTTGAATACAGTTCAAGTAAAACTCTTCTCAATGCAGTTCTCAAATAAGAGAAATATGCTTGTCTGCCACTAGGGGGGTACTGTTGGGGAAAAAGCTCCAGTTTAGTTTGCTTGTGGTCTCCATCTTGTACCTCCTACAGTTGGGTGATTATTGGGATAGAGTAGATGATAGTTTCTTTCCTTTCAGGGCTTAATTGATGCATAAGAGGGTAGATGTGACAAAGTTGTTTATCTTTTTTAATTTTTAAATGATTCCTATTAATGTTCTTTAGCACAGGATACGTTTTCCCTAGAGTCTGGTCACTATATTGATTTTTATTTTCCTCTTCTCAGTAAAATGATAAGACCAAACATCTAGAGTTTGGAAACATTTCCACAGTGCAATTTCTGCAAAGAGCAAAGCTGCAATTTGAAAATATTGTGAGAAGATATATTCTTTTCCAAATGCTACAAGGATGACAAAACATATCCTGGCATGCCAAAGGTGTCCTAAAGACTGGAATTAATTGATGAGCATAACAAATGTTTTAGTAGCTTTTAGTTTCGGAGATCTCATTCCACACTCTTTATGCTGTTTTTGGATCATAACAAAGTGTTTCTTCACCAGCAGCATCTTCAAGTAAAGAAGTGTTACAAATCACGGCCTCCCAAAAATACACATACCTTCGTTTATAGAGAAAGTGACACCTCAAAAATAGGAGAACATTGATCAAGCTCCTGGAAGAATAATATATGCTTCTGGATCATCAATATTAATACCTGAAAATGCAGGTATTGACAGGAAGCTTTTAAATTATTACAAGGGAAAGGGGGGGTGGGTACCTGTTCTCATGTATAATTGAAATGTTCTTAACATATACAGTCCTTGTTATTCCATTTGTAATAAAAAAATACAATTTTAAAAGCAAGTTTATTTTATTTACTGGATATGCTGTACTGCTATTTCAAGCCTAGTACCTTTTTATATACACTGCATTTCACCTTACCAGTGTAACAAAATGACCTTCAGTTTACAAAACTACTCCACTGATTTTTTTTTTTTTTTTCAAAATAAAATTTTTCCCAGAAGAAAATGGGAGAAAACCTTTTTTTTTTTTATCATGGCTTAAAAATGTCCTGAAATTTTACATCTCTAGTCCTGTCCACCTTCCCCTTCCAATCTGAGTGCTGCTGTTTTGGTGATTTCAATAGGCTGATACCAAGTCAACTTCAGGTGCCTACTCTGGTTGCATTGGTAAAAATGCATTGAATGGTTTAATAATGGATACATAGCAGCATTAATTATCTGTCATTTATCCACTTGGAGCTTCTAGCTTTATTTCTCCTATAGTGAGTGCAGTGTAAAAGATCTGGCTGCTTGCTGTTGGCGGAGTTGACAGTTTTCCTTTCAGATAAACAAAGGCTGCTGCATTACATGGCTTGTTATAAAATGTGTGTACTTACAGCTTAATGTAAATTGTTCAAGAGGTTATTGTGCTACAAAAATTAAAGGAAAAAAGGCTAGTTATTTCTCAAATGTATTTTTTTTTTTTTGTTATCCATGTTTTAAAGTACACTCAGTACTGTGGGCCCTGGGATGTTTTCTCATCATTTGTTATTCTAATGACAATGGACACCAGGGTAAACCGCCTGAGAAACTCTACCCAGTAGGAACACAAATGTAAAACAAAAAACACAGATTGACAGAGTGAGAACCTCTATCTAAAGCTAGAAAGAAAAAAAAACTATTGCTAAGCTATGCAGATAACCTTTGTCTGTATTGTGTACACTAAAATACACGTATATTAACTGACTAGTACAGGACACAGAACCATGGGCTATATGCTGCTACACTGATTAAAAAAAAAAAAAATATTCCTAGGAGGGCCATATTACCCTGCCCACTTTGAGAAGCTCCAGTTTTTTGCTAGTGTACTTAGACGATGTTCCTGTACTCCTGTGGAGAAGTATTTTTTCTATTTAAACCATTGAAGTTTTTTGTCTAACACTTCTATCAACCTCTGATTGTTTATTGCCTTGTGATATCTAGCAATTTCTGGATTGGTTAACCTAAGTGTGTACACTGAGGACAATGCCTGGACCCCATTACATGGAGCTAACCTGTAATGTTTGCTTTTGGCACTGTCCCTTTGCGCAATTGCAACCCCCGTAGAGTTATGCCCACTGCGACGTGAAAAGCCTGGACCTTAATAGGCCCAAAATCTTGAATGAGACAAGGCAGGGTTTCCCTATACATGGACTCTAGTTCCTGGCTTTTAACAACACTACCTGCAAGTAATTGCACATTATGCAGTGTAGTGAGCAGAGGAATTGGGTGTTCATTTTATTGTGCCCCCCCTTGCTATTTTATAAATTTGACATTTTTTCATCAGAAACACAAAACCCCATCCATTCAACACTCCTGAAGCATGAGTGCCCCAAAAGGGATCCCCCTTACTAGTGATGGTGGAACACAGGCACAAGGGACTTGAGGTAAAAGGGCCTAAAAGCATGTGCTCTTCTGATGACCTAAAGGAAACCCAAAACATTGCTTAGGGTGATGGTGGTTACCTTGTCCTGTAGCAATGTCCTATGGCACTGCTCCCTTTATCTGACTCTGGTTCATTCTTAGACATGCATCATGTGGCCTATCTAAAAAAAAAAAGATGCTCTCTGCAAATATGTCTGAATTCTTAGAAGACTTTCAGCACTTTTAGAACCTTCAGTTTCTACAGGCTAAAAACACTACATGTCCTCTTTTCCACCAATCCCATTCAGTAATCAGAAGCAGGACCTCCCTTACTTGAAGATGTTATGGTGGAAAGTATTAAGGACATTGATTTTGTAGCAGAGGATTTTCCCTTCCCTAAAGTTGATAGGTTATAAACGATGGCGGGCATCACTAAATGACAGACCGCAGGCCAAATGCAGACTGCCTCACTCTCCTATGCGACCTGCCTCAGTGCCGCCATTTAGCAGCCCTTTCTTCTCCCTGCCGTCTCTGTAATCCTCACACAGAGCCGACAGGGGGAGGCGGGACAGTTCTGGATGGAGGGCAGAGCTGCTGGAGGTAAACAAGCAGGTGATTGGCTACTAGGATGAAGGGTGGTCTTGGCAACCAATCACCGTCTTACAACACCCGCCCTCCACATGCCGTGGAGACATGTCGTGCCCCCCTATGATCTTCGGTCGGTGCAAGGTAAGTGAGGGGGCGAAGTTATAGGGAGTGAGGACACTAGTCTGAAAAGGAGGAAAGTGTGTGCTGCTTACTCGCTGAGGACATTAAAGTGAAAGTGGACTTGTTGAGGGCTGTGATGTGGTGGGCTGAGGACATCAGGGTGGGGGGGGGCTGAGTGGACTGTGATGTATGGAGGAGATGTGCCCATTACAGTGGGGGAGAGAAGTGGAGACATTACAGTGGGGGAGAGAAGTGGAGACATTACAGTGGGGGAGAGAAGTGGAGACATTACAGTGGGGGAGAGAAGTGGAGACATTACAGTGGGGGAGAAATGTGGAGACATTACAGTGGGGGAGAGATGTGGAGACATTACAGTGGGGGAGAGATGTGGAGACATTACAGTGGGGGAGAGATGTGGAGACATTACAGTGGGGGAGAGATGTGGAGACATTACAGTGGGGGAGAGATGTGGAGATATTGGTGGGGGAGAGATGTGGAGATATTTTACAGTGGGAGAGATGTAGATATTACAGGGGTGGAGATGCCTGTGGATATTACAGCGGGGGGAGATGTGTATATTACAGTGGGGGAGAAGGGGGCATTACAGTGGGGGGCTGTGGATATTAAATTGGGGGAGGCTGAGGACTGTGATGTGGGGGAGCTGAGAAATGTAATGTGGGGGCAATGAGGACAGTAATGTGAAGGGGGGCTGAGGATAGTAATGTGGGGGGATAATGTAAATAGGGTCAAAAGACAGTACTGGTGGGGGGGTTGGTCAAGGAAGTGTGAGAACATTACTGTGGAGGGGGGTGATATAAAGGAGGAACCGAGGACACTCATCAAGAGGTAGAGGACTCTGATGTGCACTGGGGACTGAAGATGCTGATGTAAGAATGGGTTCAGATCTGTACATGTGCATTAGGTGCACACGTCGTGGGTAGGTCAGCCCATTTTAATGGGCTGCACTACCCGCAAGAAACACGGAGAAAGACGTCTTTGATGTATTTTCCAAAACAGTGTGGCAGCAACATGCGGTTTGACACATGCGAAAAGGCGCCAGGGGTAACATGATGTTCAGACCTCAGTGAATTTTAATTCATTACCCCTGAACTATGGCTTTGCGCCAAATGTTTTCCACTGTGGACACACTAATTGATTGTGTACTAATATTTGCAGCACCTGATTCTCCAGAGCAAAAAGAGACCTACTTAAAACTGGGTAAAGTCTAAAAAAAACTTTAATTGCTGATGCCCTGAAAAGGTTTTCAATACTCCTAAGTTTTTTTTTTTTTTTTTTTGGTTGATAGTTATCCCATGGAGAAGAATTTTAAAAGGAGATTTTCTTTCAACACCATCTTTTATGACTCAATGGTGATATGTACAGCTCTTAAAATTTGTACTCTCTCTTCTGTAACCCCTCAAATCAGAACTAAACACCCATTGAGTCCATGTTCTGCTCAAAGACCCACTGCTCTACTGCTTATTATTCTATAAAACCATCCTGGATTTACAAGGATCCTCATACACAGCTTATTTAGCTCGTTGGGAATCAGACCTACCAATTTAACTCACTGACCATGAAAAAGATAAAATCTTCCAATTAATGCATGTCTCCACTCTCGTCAAACTGCTGAGGTCAACTACAAGCTCTTGGATCCCTTTCACACTGGAGCTGCCCCAGCATTTGCGGTAAAGCGCTGCTAGTTTTAGTGGCACTTTACCACTGCTAGCAGGGCGCTTTTAATCCCCGCTACCGGCCGAAGAAGGGGTTAATAATGTCTGTGTTGCGGCGCTTCCGAATCGCCTTTCAGCTGCTTCGGAAGTGATGCCCATTCATTGCAATGGGCAGGGGCGTTTTGGGAGTGCTTTATACAGCACTCCCAAACCACCCCAAAGATGCTGTTTGCAGAACTTTTTCTAATGTTCCACAAGCACACCGCCCCAGGGTGAAAGCACCTGGGCTTTCACATTTGGGTGGCATGGGAGACAGTTTTTTGGCACTTTTACAGGTGCTATTTCTTGCGCTAAAATGCCTAAAAACTGCCTCAGTGTGAAAGGGGTCTTAACCAGATGGCATTACACACCCGTAAAATTATGGTCCATATTCCACACCCACTCTTTGTGTTGGTGTGGTGAGGAAGCCTCTAATGCTCACATATTATGGCATTGCCTGATCATCCAACCACATTGTTGTGAAGTGCTGAGGTTGATTGTTACCATACAAGGTTTTCATGTGGAGCCTAATCCACGGACAGTGTTATTTCATTGTACAACCGGCCGATATAAGCAGACTATATCTCCACATTTATTTAACGTGGCAAAATCCCTCATCCCATTGTTTTGGAGGCAAAAAGCTACCCCATCATATCCTACCACTTTATATTTGGATATTATCTCGGGTTTCTCTGCTTTTGAACAACAAGTAGGAGTTATCCCTACAACCTAGGTTTATTTCTCAGGATGTATCTGGCATCTGGTATTGGAACCCTCTCCTACAACCCCCCTTCCCCTTTTTTTCATTGCTATTCTGACTTTTCTTTCTTTCTTCCCCACTCCTCTCAATAAAACAGGTCTTGGGAGACAGTTGGTAATATTTAACTCCGGTTAGAACACGTATTTTCTCCAGCTGCTACTGTAGTAATTTGGGTCGTGATTTTAACCTCAATACTTGATGTAATACTTGTGATTTTCTTATGGTCTCTCACTCTACAACGAACCCGGTATTTGTTTTCTCTGTATGTATTGAAAACATTTATGTCTATTTGCCAGACTGGTCGAGACACATGAACAGAGACCAGGAACCTGTTTTTGAAGACTTAACTCCCTTAGAACAGTTAGTTGATGCTGTTCTACTGGTGTGTGTGTGTGTGTGTGTGTGTATATATATATATATATATTTTCTTGAAAACGTAATTCAACAAGACTCTTCTTATCTGTGCAGGATTTTGTGGCTAAGAGCTCGGTCCACTGAACGTGCGTGTTAGAAACTACTTCTACACATGCCGTTTGATGGTGAACACCTCTTTGGGAGATCCATTGACAGAGTTAAGTTAACAGAGGTAAAGTACTCCTACCACAAAGAAAATGCCAAAGTCTCTTGCAGCCTCTACATCTACTCAGAAGAGGAATCCTCTTTTTTTTTTTTGTATTTTGTTCGGGTTCCTTAACCACTTCAGCCCCGGAAGAATTTACACCCTTCCTTACCAGAGCACTTATTGCGATTCGGCACTGCGTCGCTTTAACTGACAATTGTGCAGTCGTGTGACGTTGCACCCAAACAAAATTGACGTCCTTTTTTTCCCACAAATAGCTTTCTTTTGGTGGTATTTGATCACCTCTGCATTTTTTTTTTTTTGTGCTATAACCAAAAATAGAGCGACAGTTTTGAAAGAAATTCAATATTTTTTACTTTTTGCTATAATAAATATCCCCCCAAAAAATCTATAAAAATCGAAATAAGAATATATTGATTGGTTTGCACATAAGTTAGGGTCTACAAAATAGGGGATAGATTTATTGCATTTTTATTTATTTAAATTGTTTTACCAGTAATGGCGGTGATCTGCGATTATTTTTTATTTTTTTTTTTTTATTGTGACCGTGACATTGCAACGGACATATCAGACACTTTTGACACATTTTTGGGACCATTCACATTTATACAGCGATTAGTGCTATAAAACACTAGGGGCGCTGAAGGGGTTAATATGTTCCCTAGTGAATGATTCTAACTGTAGGGGGAGGTGATTCACAAGGGAAGGAGACTGATCTGTGTTCCTCTATACTGGGAACACACATCGGTCTCCTCACCTCTGACAGGACATGGATCTGTGTGGGCAATCACGCGTGCGCGGCTGACATTGTGGCCGCCGGGCAAGCGCATTGGGTACCCGAGCAATGCCGTGGGCGCGCACACCCCCTAGACAGCTGGGAAGCCATATGTTTTTTTTTATATTTTTTTAAGAATTGTACCATATAGAGCAGGGATCCTCAAACTACGGCCCTCCAGCTGTTCCGGAACTACACATCCCATGAGGCATTGTAAAACTCTGACATTCACAGACATGACTAGGCATGATGGGAATTGTAGTTCCTGAACAGCTCGAGGGCCATAGTTTGAAGACCCATGATATAGAGTATAGCATGTCATCTGTGTCTAGTCTTTCCACAAAGAGTTAATCCAGCTCTAAACAGTCCTCTCTCATCTTTTTTCAGTAAGATAAAAACAGACACACAGAGAAATAGGAGTCCGTTTTCCCCTTTTGCTGTAACGGGTGATTTCCTTATCTCATGCAGGAGTGTGAGAGAGACGTTCTTTGTACTTCACATCTTTTGATGTCATGAGACACGAACAACTAGCGCCCAGAAGCGATTCAGTTTGCATGCGCCGCGCTTTATAAGTTTTTCATTCATTCATTCATTCACATCCCCCTTCCTTTCTTCTTCAGCTTTGCACTGGAGACGGCTGTGTATGTGCACATGCGCAGGAGTGACGTGGGGCCATGAGCTCACTCTGCCACTCCTGTGCATGCACTTTAGGCTCTCCTGGCTTGAGGTTCGTCCTTGTGATGATGGCTGGCCAAGAGGAGTGTAGAGGTGGACTCCACCCACCTAGCGCCGGACAAGAGGCCTGCCCACAGAATCTTTTGCAGGGCTAGCAACAGGAATTCTTACTAACCTGTAAATTCCTCATCTTGGAGTACAGTACAGGATACGGGTCTCTCCCCTCTGTGGTTTAATCACTTCTTAGTGCTTGTTAAAAAAAAAAAATAGAGCCTCATGGAGTGGGGTATGCTCTAGGGGTGGCCTTACATATAGCAGTATATAACCTATAAATACCTGTCCTGTACACCAAGATAAGAAATCAACAGATACATTTAAATTCTTATTACTCTGAGCAAGCAGTAAAACCCTTTAAACAAAACCCCATATATCTCTGTGTCTGTAGGCATTGTAGAGAAATACATTTTTAAAGTTCCCTTGGCATCCTGCCAACTCTCTAATGTAAACACTCAACAGGTGTCCTTATCCAGTGGTCACCAATCTTTCAGACCAATAAACTCAATGCTGAACAGACCACTAACATGAGTTTTGCATTACTTATACACAGTGCTTTGACTCTCTGCCCCCTCCCACTGGATCACACTGCTGCCTTATGCACACACAATGTTCCAGCTCTCTGTCCCCCCCCCCCCCCACTCTGCATCACCCTGCTGCCTTATATAGCCTTGTCCATTGAATTTCACCTTATACAGCCATGTGCTCTAGCTCTGTGCTCCCTCCCACCATTGGAAGTGTCCTTCACCTCCTGCTCTCTGCACTACTTCTGGCGCCTTCCTCTAAGTTCACAGGAGAGGGGACTACAGAGGAGTCAGTATTAGTGCGCATTGAGAACAACATTGGGCAGTATACATCCACCCCAATATTGATTTTCGGCAGAACCCCTGGGGATTGCTAAAATTTTCTTGAGGTCCCCAGACCACTGGTTGGTGACCACTGTTCTAAGCTGTTAGAAACCAACGCCCAATTATTATAGTGTGTGTTGAGATCTTTGAAAAGGACTTACTTCATATTCAGGTCCCATTCACACCTATTGTTTTTTTAACTCATGCGTTGTAAAGCAAAACAGATGTGTCATGGGAGGTAATGGTTTTCATAAAGCTATCTCTTTGATGTCCATTTTTCTGTTCATCTTCGTGTGCTCTGATGCCCAATAGTATCACGAAAGTTCATGTAACTACGCAACCTTAGACATAATTTTTATTTATTTTTTAAATACAAGAAGCAGACGCTGAGAGATGTGAACCTGGCACTAAAGTGGCTTGAGAGGTCAGGAATGGCTGTTTTGAAGCGTCAAGAATTTGTAAAGTGTTTAATGTCCATAGCATGGGAACATGTGCGCTTTAAGTGGAACTGATCAGCACCATACCATGTTTTTGGACTTTTATCTAAGATTATTTGTAGCATTCAGTAGCTACAGGTTAGCTAAGTATGTGTATACACATTTTAAATGTGTGTGTATGTATGCATATGTGTATATATACAGTGTGTGTGTGTGTGTGTATGTCTGTAATATATATATATATATATATATATATATATATATATATATATATATATATATATATATATATATATGTATATATATATATATATACACACACAAGCACCAACAATTTGCACAGCAGTTCACAAAACAAAGGGGGGGGGGGGGTACAGTTACAATACAATTCTAGACAAGAGGGTAATAGGGCGCTGTGCGTAGTGAGGTGAACAAGTATGTCTCGGAGAGGAAAAGCGTGAGCTGTTGGGGCAGGATAGGGGTGAGAACTTGAAGTAGTCGGTAACAAAAATTAAAAAGACAAAGGTTGAAGTGGCAAAAATGTCTATAGGTAACTGTTTGTTGGTTAGAGCAGTGGTTCTCAACCCTGTCCTCAAGTACCCCCAACAGGACATATTTTGGGAATTTCTCTTAGATAAAATAGCTGTCCAAACTACCAAGCCATTGACTCTGATTTAAAGAACCCGTGCAAGATGAGGGAAAACCTGCAAACATGGCCTTTCGGGAGTACTTGAGGACAGGGTTGAGAACCACTGGGTTGAAGGAATAAGGAGTTGAAGACAGAATGAACTTGAAACTGGTAAAGTTGTGATCAGAAAGAGGAAAAGGGGTTCTGTAGACATTGCATGGAGAGCAGAGCTGGGAGCATATAAGGTTAAGAATGTTGCCTTTAGAGTGTGCATCTATTTTTCCAGGGCAAAAGATGAGGTCAGGTTGAGAGAAAGCTGGGGTGTAAGCAATGGACATGGATAAGTCGCCAAGAATAATAGTAGGGAGGACTGTTTGTTGATATGTTTGTTTTTTCTATTCTGCCAGGGCTGCGCTGGTCGTGCAACCACAGTAAAGGGACGATGAATCTTTACAATACAGAGACTGGGGCATCCAATGCCAACCGGAGTATATTCATGGAGTCCAGGTCTAGAGTAATATATACATAGACAATATGGATAGAGGTGTAATCAAAAGATGGGAAGAGCCTAAACTACCAAAATTTCTGTATTCCAGAAAAGAGAACCTCTAATGGCACAAAAGTTGAGTATCAATGTAGTTTCTATATTTTAAGATAAGTTCCCTTTAAAGAGAATTGACATCACATTGTAATTTTAAAGATAAATATGCATCTAGCAGTAATTATTCTGACATTGTCCATATGCTGAAAAAGGGTGTGATCTTAAAACACTGGCCCTAAATTGGACTGTTCAAGCTGTTTAGCATCATAAGAAATTACTTTTAATACTGACATATTTTAATGACATTGGGGGAAAGAGATGCTTAGAATACTAGATGTTATAGCGCAAGTCTGAGGTCTGGGAATTGTGCGAAGAAAAACATGAAGGTTAAGACATTACAGCCTGAATAATTATCATGCACAAAGTCAACTGAAAGAGCATGTGACGTGACAGAACCAGGATAATGACCTATTGCTGCCCTTCCCTTTTTCTAACATTTTTCACATTTCAATTAAATGCCAATAGCAGCTAAGAAGAATTTATGAATTGAAAAACACAGGTTCAATTACCATATACACAGCTGTAAGCCAGATCATGTAGATCTACATGCGACCCAGCATGTCCATCTTTAGGTGGCACGCCACTTCTGCTGTGATAATTCACAGCAGAAGCCAATCTGCAGGCGCCGGGCTCGATGTCTGCTTGCACCCTCCACTCGTCGGACAGAGACTTGGAACGGAGCTCTGTGTATGTAAACTAGGCCATTCTAACGGGGAAGGGATGGAGTTTGTGTTTCTGCAAAGCAGGGACTTCTATCCATCTCTTCCCCTAGTAAAAGCACACAATGTAAACATAAACTGTGAATCCTTTGCTCATCCTAGATGTTTAACCCTTTCCCAGCCAGTATCATTAGTACAGCGATATATATACAGCATATTCTTAGCACTGTATTGGTGTCACTGGTTTCTGCAAAGTGTCAAATATCAGTGTCCGATTGTCTGCCATAATATCACAGTCCCGCTATAAGCTCGTTGATTGCCATTACTAGTATAACAATAAAAATACCGTATATATCCCATAATTTGTAGACACTATAACATTTGTATAAACCAGAACAATTTTTATTTTTTTATTGGATTTGTTTTATAGCAGAAAGTAAACAATATTGTGTTTTTTATTTTTTTCAAAATTGTTAGTCTTTTTTTTTGTTTATAGCACAAAGAATAAACTCAGTGGTGATCAAATACCGAAAAAAAAGAAAACCTATTTGTGGGGAAAAAAAATGACATAAATTTGATTTGGATAATGCGTTGCATGAGCACGCAATGGTCAGTTATATAGTGCCGTATAGTAAAGTAGTCTGGTCCTAAAGAGGGGTAAATCTTCCGGAGGTCAAGTGGTTAAACTGCAGGCTGGTTGACTTTACCTTGACCAGACTGATTATGGGACTTACCTGTGACTTAAAAAGGATCTTTAGTCTTTTTATAAAAACATTTTTTAGGTCAGCAGTTACAAATACTGTAGCTGCTGACTTTTAATAAAAGGATACTTGTCTGTCCAGGGATCCAGCACTGTCCTCAGCTCGGGTGGTTGCTCACTGGTCTTCAGGTCCCCTGGTGTTGGCATGTTTAATGTGGGAAGCTGACTATGACTCCCTGCGGCTTCACACCTGGCCTCCCACTGCGCATGCAAAAGTCTCCCTGCATTTTGTGAAAGGTCCTGCAGCCTCTTGGGACCTGTGACATGTCAAGAGGGTGGGGGAGAGAACTTCTGATTACAGTGGAAGTGGGAAAAAATACCCCCCCCCCCCCCCCCAAAAAAAAAAAACTTCCAAAAATGGGGGGATTCTTAAAAGCAGAACTTCCTGTTTAGGGTAAAGTTTTGCTTTAAGATGGCCATACATTAGTAGGCATTCAAAGGAACATTTGTATGAAAATTCATATAGGAATTCTTGGTACATTTGAGGACTTAATTTTGTTCGAAATTACTTTAAAATTCCATTTGCTTCTAACATTCAATTTTGGAATAAATTAACTTTACTGAAAAAAAAAACACATATGCTGTTAGAATTGTTTGTTTCAGGCATGTGGGCGTTACGCACGTGATGCACGTGTAGCGAGGGAGGGGCCTGACTGTGCCGCCGATCGAGGTACGAGGAGCTCCGGGCTAAACAGTGGCCGGAACACAGCGTGAGAGACTGCAATGCCACCAACGAACCCTCCGCGTGTGAGCCACAGCCGCGCCGCTATCAGCAAGCGGGACCGTGCCTAGGAAGCCGAGGTAACTTTATTCAGCGGTAAGCCAGAGCGCCGCTACCGGCCTGGATTTCTCCCCCCCCTCCCGCGCTCCTTCCTATCCCCTGGTGGAACATCGGCCGGAACAGGTAAAAATTTGCTGTCTTGACAAAAGTATGTCCTTTTGAAAAAAGTCGCCAGCACAGGGGAATGAACGCTCCTGGATGGGTAAGACGCGCCTGGGGTTGTTAGACTCTGAAAGGAGGCGTTTAATTTGAGACGCTCTGCACCCTAGATTAAAGGATCAATGGAATACTTTTGAAATGTTTAGTGCCTCCTGTAATGACGTTGTGTAAAACCATACTTGCCGCAAATGTATTTGTGATAAATGAAACTCTCGAGACAACTTTGATATATGGTATTCTGCTCATATGACTGGGGAGCTAAAGGAGTGGTGTGGAAGTTAGAAAAGTACATCTAGGTTGCTCTGTAAAAAAATCATGGAAGCTCCAGATGTAATGTGAATAAATGAATTTGTATGAATCTGGTCTCTGGAGGGTTAAGCTAACTAGATGCTTACCAGTATAAGATTTTCAACGATGGGATTATAGCCTATTGTTTGCTTCACTCGCCCAGGGAAGGCAGTATATGCAGGCTTAATCAACGTAGGGGGAGGGGGGCCTCCTTTGATGATACAAAATATACATTTACCCCAACGGTCGTGCGGAAAGCAAAAGTGGGGCACCCCGGGTGGGGGATCGTACTGTACAAAGTGAGTGGGTCTTAATAACCTTCATACCTATAAATGAAATTTGTCCCATCTAGAATTAAAGGGCTTGAAGTGGATGTGAGACAACTCAAACTGAGACACAGAATTGATATATTCAGAGACGAAAGTACTGGGCCTCAAAGAGGAGGGGAGAAACAAACATTATAAGGAGCATCCAATCCATTCAAACTGGGGAAGCGAATAAGAGCCTTAAAGAAACACAACATGAATAAGGCAACGAGGGGCACGGCCCCAAAGACCCCCAAGAGCAACGCAGCAAATAGTACGATCAAGCAATACATGACCCAGGAGGGAAGTGTAAAGAGCCCAGAAGCCACCAAGAAAATTTAAAAAAAGAGTGGAACCAAAAAAGGAGATGGGGGATTAGACCACTCAAATGCTGATATAACAACAGAAAGTGAGCAGGAGATCAGTAAACTGGATGAGCAAAGAACAGATACACACATCCCAACGAAGGGGGAAATGAAAGAGATGCTAATGAGATTAGAAAATGTAATAAAGGAAGAAATTAATATACTAAGAACATACTTAGGCTGTCTTCTAGCAAGGGTAGAGGAGACGGAAGAGAGAGTGGAAAAACAGGATCAGGAATTAAGTAAACTAAAAGAGCAACTTAATTCAATACAGCAAAACCAGAGGATGATACAATATCGTTTGGAGGATCAAGAAAACCGTAACAGAAGACAAAACCTAAGAATACGTTCGATTATTGAAGAAAGAGGAGAAGATTTGAGAAAAATCATGAATGGAATATTTAATCCCCTACTGGGAAAAGGTGTCGAAGAACCCCTCAAAGTTGAACGAGTGCACCGAGTGGGGAGACCAAGGAACAAAGAGGGAGATTGGCCAAGAGATATAATAGTAAGGTTTAGACACTGAGGATAAAGCAGAAATATGGACAAGATTAAGGGGAAAGTTACCCATCCAATATAAAGAGACTGAGATACAAATGTTCACAGATTTAGCATCGGAAACATTAACAAGGAGAAGACACCTGAAACCCCTCCTGGAGCAGATGCGGATACAGAATATTAAATATCAATGGGGATCCCCTGCTTGCCTCATTGGCCAGAAAGAAGGAAGATCGGCTAGATTAAGATTCCCAGAAGATCTGGCAGGATTCTGCCATAAATTGGTCTTGCAAGTCCTAGAATTACCAGGATGGGCAGAATAAGCAAATAGGGCTTTTTTGCTAGATTAAGACCTATGAAGCTGATTACAGAGACCTAGGGGTCGAGGGAGGTGTGGGGGAGGAGGGCGGGGAATGGGGCGGAGGAGGTTGTTGGGGCTCGGGGTGGTGCCTCGGCCGGTTATCCCCCCTCCCCTGGTGAAATGGGGGGGGGGGCGCGGTCGGAGCCATACCTTGATATAAGAGAACCAGTAGCGATGTGGAGGAGGAGGCCACTTATGGTTCTGAGGCCAGGATTGGGCCAAGGGGAAGGGGGGGATTAGGAGAGGATGGGGAAGGGGAAGGGGTGGGAGGGGGGGATACCTCATAGACTCCAGAAGAAATAAAGGGAAAATTACACGGCAGACTAGATAAAAAAAAAAGAAAAAGATGACAGAAATAAAGTTCCTGTCCTATAATGTAAAAGGTTTAAATTCTTCCCTGAAAAGACACAAGGTACTAGAAGAGATCAAGCAATACAGAGCGGATGTTGTCTTCCTTCAGGAGACTCATCTGACTCTGGAATCAAACATAAAACTGTACTCCCCTAAGATCCCGACTTGGTATTACGGAGACACTATCTCAAAGCGAGCAAGGGGGGTGGCAATAGGCTTGGCAAAAGAAATTAGGTTTACTTTGGAGGCTAGGATGATGGATACGGAAGGAAGATTCCTTTTTCTAAAAGGAAAATTGGGTGACATGGAATTCACATTAGCAAATATCTATGCCCCCAATGTAAACCCCATTAAATATGTCAACGAAATTATGGGAAAGTTGAAAGACTTCAGTATGATATATGTGATTTTGATGGGAGATTTGAATTTCTGCATGAATCCGATGGTCGATTGTACGTCCCGAGTGCAGGGGATAAATAGCGCCCAGCTCAAAAAGCTAAAACAAAAAATGTATAACAACCAGATGGTGGACATCTGGAGGATATTACATCCAAAAACACAGGATTATACGTTCTTCTCCCCTGTCCACGGGACGTACTCCAGGATTGACTATATTATGGTGGATCATAGATTATTGGAGATGGTAGTAGAAACAACTATCGAAATCACGACACTCTCAGACCACGCCCCTATAACTATGAAAATAAAGACCTCTGGTTAGCAAAATCAATCCCCAGCCTGGCGGCTTAATGAAAATTTGCTTCGGGATGAGGAAGGGGTAGAAATGGTGAAAAAGGAATTAGAACAGTATTTCCTACCAAATGACACTGAAGGGATATCGGGGGCCACTTTATGGGAAGCACATAAAGCATATATAAGAGGAGTTCTGATCTCGGAGGGAGCAAGAAAAAAAAGAGGGAAATGCAGAAAGTTAAATATATTAACCAGGGAAATATTTGAAATGGAACAAGAGCATAAAAAACAGGGAAAACAACGGGAGCTGCACCATAAATTAGTGTTAAAAAGAGAAGAACTTAAAGAGTTGATGGAACAAGAGACAAAAAAAACTCTAAATAGTATCACAAGAGAGAGATATATGTGGGGAAATAAATCTAGTAAACACTTAGCAAAAATGGTCCAAAATAAGAAAACTAGGAACTACATTGAGAAAAAAAAAAAAAAGAATGGGGATATGGTGTATGCAACAAAGGACATAGCAGAAACTTTTAAAAACTATTATGAGGAGCTATATGCATTAGAGCAGGAGAGATGGCGGGCAGGAGAGAAAGAGGCTAAAATAAGTAAATGTATATCAAAAGCTGGGCTCTCAAAGATCAAGGAGATGGAAAGATCAAATGTAGATAACCCAATAACAGAAGAAGAAATAAGGAGTGCATTGAAAAAATTCATCAGCAGGCAAAAGCCCAGGTCCTGACGGATTCACAGCTTTTTATTTTAAAAAAAATTAGTAATATCTTGCTTCCTAGAACGGGCTGGGATCCGAATATGAAATGAGCAGGGAAGCTTTAGCAGCTACTATAACCAGCCCTCAAATTTTCCACTCGCCTACTAGCATTTTGCGAGTGAAAAATGAGGTCTGGCGAGGAGCTGTGCTGCCTGGGAGAGGAGAGGGGGCGAGCACCATCGGCAGGTGGGATTGATCGGGAGATGTTCTCCCAGCGTGATGTGTAGAAGAGGAGTTGCTGACTGCAGCGTTCTGAGAGAGCTCTCTCTCTCTCACAGCGTGTGGTCACAGTTCCCCCCTCCCTCCCCCTTCTCTCTGCACAGGACGGTGACCAGTGAGAGAGCTGGTCAGTTTCTCTTCCTGTCATGTGAACTTGTGACCCCAGTGCAGTGAGTGCACATGGAAGATGGAGCCCTTGGATCATGGCTTCAGCAGCTGACCCAGGTACATTCTCTACTCGTATCCCTCCAGCCAGGTCAGATATAAATTACTATCCTCACTGTGTCTCCTTGCAAACCTCATGCTATGGCTTATCTGTGCTCCAGCTTTCCCACTTTGTTTCTCCTATCCTATCTCTGTTATCTGAAATAAAGACTTTTTAGTAAATTAACCCTCTGTGTCCTTGCTAGGAGAGAACTGTGCTTTTTTTCTCTGCTTCAGCCCAGGTTCACACCAGTGCAATTAGAGATGTCGCATGCGATTTGCACCCGCACCTGTGGTGCCGATCGCATGCGATGTCTGTGAGATGCAAGTTCAGCCATACAGTTATAGTTGGATACATCAAAAAATCTCAGGGACTTGTTTTTCCCGCACTAGAATCAGATCACATGCACATTCCTGTGCAAGTTAACAGTTCACACTGCAATCTGTGAACTAAACTGGGGGTGTCGTTAACAATGTATTGACACCCGCAGCAGTTCGCAGAGTGCAATGTAAACTGCCCACAGAAGAGATACGATGCGGCAACCGGCGCTGGAATCGCACTGGTTACCGCATCGCATCAGTGTGAACCCGGGCTTAATAAACACATGTACACTGCTGCTTACCCAAATGGTTAAAGCTGCACTCACACCTGATTTGCCCAGATTTTTGTACAGGTCAAAAGGTAACCAATGTAAAAAGCAGAAAAACGCCTGTAATCTGCCTACAAAGAAGTTCATGTACTTTTTTGAGCTTGGGCTCTGTTCACACCCAGGGCTTTTTGGGCATTTTTCTGCTCTCAGCCATAGCTCTAAAAAAAAAAATCCCATTAATTTCAAAGGCCCCTGTTCACATCTGAGCGTTTTGTCACCTAAAGCAAAACGCCTGTTGCTCAAAAAAGTACAGGAGCTTCTTGTTTGGCAGATTACAGGCATTTTTTATTCTTGTACATTGGTGACCGTTTGACCTGTACAAAATCGTGTAAAAAAAAATAGCGTGACTTTTTGCCTAAAAATGATATGCTCAGGTGTGAATGCAGCCTCAGGCGTTTTACTACAGGTGACAAAACGCTCAGATGTGAACAGGGACATTTAAAGGGGTGGTTCCCCCTTAAAAACTACTTTTTCTTATTCCACTGCCCCCCCACATTCCATCACGATTAAGGCTCATATTATTTTTTTCATGCTGTACATACCTTAGTACAGCATATTCACCCGTGCATCCGGGTTGCGAGTCTCGCGGGAGTGGGCGTTCCTCACATGCTGGTGATTGACGTTTTGCCCAAAAACGACCTCCCCCCGTCGCGTAAGCCGCGTCATGGTTGGCGAAAGAAGCCAATTGGCGAGTCGGCGCTATACTGCGCATGCGCATCGCCGTTCGGCTCCTTTCGCCAATCGTGACGCGGCTTGCGCGACGGGGGGGGGAGCTCGTTTTTGGGCAAAACGTCAATCACCAGCATGTGAGGAACGCCCACTCCCGCGGGGCTCGCAACCCGGATGCACGGGTGAATATGCTGTACAAAGGTATGTACAGCATGAAAAAAATAATAAGAGCCTTAATCGTGATGGAATGTGGGGGGGGGGCAGTGGAATAAGAAAAAGTAGTTTTTAAGGGGGAACCACCCCTTTAAGTGTCATTTCATGATATAATTTATGAGGGGCGATGGCAGGGTAGGAGTTGGGTGGGGCAACTGGTGGCGAGTAACCCTTGAGGCCTGGCTAGTAGCTCAGGACTTGAAATTTTGAGCCCTGCTATAACGGTCATTTCGAAAGAAGGGAAAGACGGGGCGCTCTGCTCCAGATACAGGCCTATATCTCTGCTGAATGCAGACATAAAGTTATTTGCGAAAGTCCTAGCAGAGCAAATGAAAGGGGTAATGACCAAGCTGGTCCACCCGGATCAGGTGGGATCAGGGGCGGACTGACAACTCATGGGGCCCCCGGGCAATAGAAGATTATGGGGCCCCTGGGCTTACAGATGGCCACCACGCCAGGAGGCAGTGCAGAGGCGGGGCAGCTAAAATCTCGGGATTTTCACATCAAAAGCATGTCGGTTTCGGACATATCAGGGTCAGATCTAACAAAAAACATAGATTTTTACATACTGTCCCTGGTTTTACTGAGCCCGGCAACCCTGATGGGGCCCCCTAGTGGCATGGGGCCCTCGGGCAGTGCCCAAGTGACTCAATGGTCAGTCCGCCCCTGGGTGGGATTCATCCCTGGAAGGGAGGGGAAGGATAACGGGGTGAGAGCCCTACTTCTCTTACAGAAGATAAAAGAAAATAGGTCTACTTCTCTCAGTAGATGCTGTGAAAGCATTTGACAGGGTAGACTGGGCACTCATGATGCAAACACTGGAAACGATGGGAATCGGTCCCAGGATGATCCAGTGGATAAAAACACTATACCATCATCCCTCTGCTAGGATTAAAATCAACGGTACGTTATCGTCCTTTTTCGAAATGAAGAATGGGACGAGACAGGGGTGTCCCCTGTCTCCCCTCCGGTTCGTTTTGTCCCTAGAGCCCCTTCTCACTATGGTCCGAAATAACCCAGATATTAAGGGTGTTAAAGTGGAAGAAGAAGAACAGAAACTCTCAGCATTTGCTGATGATATACTATTTTTCATCATAAACCCAAGGACCACGTTGCCAAACTTAATTAAAACCCTGAAACAGTACAGAGATATATCAAATTTCAAAATCAATGTAACTAAGACTGAGATATTAAATGTCAACATCAATAAAGTAGAAGAACGGCTCCTGAAGGAAGAGTTTTTCTTTCCCTGGCAGAAAGAACTTAAATATTTGGGCATAAAATTGGTAAACTCAATAAAGAATATATATAGAATAAATTACATCCCTTTACTAGACGAGATCAAAAGAGAAATCAAAAAAATAATAAATAGACCTATTTCATGGATAGGACAGATTAACACCCTAAAGATGGTCCTAGTACCGAAAATACTGTATAAATTTCAAATGATACCAATAGCATTTTCACAACAGTATTTCAGAGTGCTAAATACCCTGTTAATGAACTATGTCCTGGAAAAACAAAAAACACAAAATCTCTCTCATGGTATTAAAACAGTACAAGAAACATGGTGGGCTATTAGAAAATACTATAATGCAGCAGTACTGTCTCAGTTAGTGGAGTGGGCCAAAGATAAACAAGAAAAAAGATGGGTAAAAATTGAAAATGCACAGTCCAAGACACAATTGGGAAGTATAATATGGAATCCCCCGCAGTAAACACTAAATATCAACACTCACGATATAACACGGAATGCACTGAGAATATTGAATAGGTTGCACAAACAGAGGCCCAGATCCACAAAGAGATTACGCCAGCATATCTATTGATACGCCGCGTAATTTCTACGATGCCCCGTCGTATCTTTATTTTGTATCCACAAAACAAGATACGACTGAATGGGGGCTAGATCCGACTGACGTACGTCTTGGTACGCCGTCGGATCTAAGGTGCATTATAACGCTGGCCGCTAGGTGGCGCTTCCGTTGATTTCCGCGTAGAGTATGCAAATTAGCTAGATACACCAATCCACAAATGTACGTCCGCCCGGCGCATTTTTTTTCTGTAGTTTACGTAAGGGTTTTTTCGGCGTAACGTTACCCCTGCTCTATGAGGCTTACGCAATGTTAAGTATGGATGGTGGGCCAGCGTCGAATTTTCCGTTGTGTACGTCGTTTGTGTAAAACGTTCACGAATAGGGCTTTGCGTAAATTACGTTCACGTTGAAAGCATTGACTATTTGCAACGTGATTTCGAGCATGCGCACTGGGATACCCCCACGGACAGCACATGCGCCGTTCAAAAAAAACGTAATTTACGTGGGGTCAAGTAGAATTAACATAAAACACGCCCACATCTTTGTCTTTTGAATTCCGCGCCCTTACGCCGACACAGTTGCGCTACGCCGCCGTAACTTACGGAGCAAATTCTTTGTGGATACAGAAAATACGCTGGAAGTTACGGCGGCGTAGTGTATCTGAGATACGCTACGCCGGCCTTAGATATGCGCCGAGGTACGTGGATCTGGCCCAGAGACTTTAACTCACCACTTATAGATTTAAAAGAAAATGAATTTTTTGAACCTGGAAAAAAAATAGTGGGAGGGAACTGGTTTTGAAAAGATAAAGTACAACTAAGGGATATAATAAAAAAAGGGAGAATTATGCCACTTGAGGAGTTAAAATCTAAGGAAGATTTAATGATAATGGATGAGTGGCGGTATCTCCAGCTTAGGCACTTCGTTCAGAACTTATCCCAGCCTTTAAGGACAGGAGAAGAGCTTACACCGATGGAACAGCTCTGCACGGCGGAGGGTTCAAGAGGTACTATCTCAAAACTGTATAGACTGCTTCTGAGGGTGGACGAGCTGGAGACTCCCCCATTCATCCAAAAATTGAAACGGGAGTTGGGAGCACAAAGGAGAAAAAACACTACTGAAAGGATTATAAGTTTGACCCACTCCTCTGCTATAGACACGAGGACAGCAGAGATGAACTACGAGTTCAGGTTTTGCTCAGTGCACAGCGTGTCACATGTATGCAAAATTGGTGCAACAGCTCCAAGATGGATACCGCTGTGACAGATGTGAGCAGGTTGCCCTTCTGGAAGCTCGTATTAGAGATCTGGAGGAGCAAGTTGCAACACTGGGTAGAAATAACAACCTTGAAAGGGGTCCTCTGCTCGCTGAGCAAGTGGTCAGTAAGGTTGATGTGGAGGGTGGAGGGGCAAGTCAGGATTATCAGATAGGGAGATGGGTTAATGCAGTTAGAGGGAGTGGAAGGGGCGTGAAGAAAGGGAAGGCCAGTCCTGTATTTGTGCATCAAAACAAATTTGCCAAGTTGGGTGATGATGTGGAGGTGGCAAACACAGAGGTGGCAGCCCTAGATGTTACTGCTACCCCTAACAGCCGGGAGAGCAACCCATCTAGTAGAGGTGGGGAGGGGAGTGCAGGTAGGCCTAGACAGTTGGTGGTAATAGGGGATTCTATAATCAGAAGGACTGATAGAATAATTTGTCGCCAGGATCGCTTCAACCGAATGGTTTGCTGTCTCCCTGGTGCCAGGGTTCGGCATGTGGTGGACCGGGTGGATAAATTACTGGGAGGGGCTGGGCATGACCCAGCTGTCTTGGTCCACGTTGGAACCAATGACAGTATACATGGAAGGTGGAGGCTCCTTAAGAATCAATTTAAAGAACTAGGCTGCAAGATGAAGGGAAGGACCTCCAAGGTGATATTCTCTGAAATATTGCCTGTGCCATGCGCAACACAGGAAAGGCAGGGGGAGATTAGAGAGCTGAATGCATGGCTAAAGACCTGGTGTAGGAAGGAGGGATTTGGGTTTCTAGAGCACTGGGCTGACTTTTCATTGGGGTGCAACCTATATGCTAAAGACGGTTTGCACTTGAATGGAAGGGGGTCTGCTGTGCTGGGGGAGAGGTTTATGGGAATGCTGGAGGAGTATTTAAACTAGGATTGAGGGGGGAGGGTGAATTAGAATTACATCGAGCAGACAGGTCAGTTAGTTATCAGACATTAATGGAGAGTGGAATGGGGATAGATGGGGGAAGGGTTATGGCAGGTGACCAGAAAGTTCCCATGTTGCAAACAGCCATTGGAAATAATAGTGCCATTTGTACTACTATAAATTATATGAAAAACACCAGAGAAAAAAAATGTAACAATACATTTAAGTGTTTGTTCACCAATGCCAGAAGTCTGCCAAGCAAAACAGGTGAGCTGGAAGCTCTGGTGCATGAGGAGAGCTATGATGTAATCGGTATTGCTGAAACTTGGCTTCAATCCTCACATGACTGGGCTATTAATATTCCTGGCTATGCTCTCTTTCGGAAAGACAGGGTAAAAAGGAAAGGTGGAGGGGTCTGTCTCTATGTGAGAAGTGACCTCAAAGCAAGCGTGAAAGAGAACCTGGTTGATGGAGAGTGTGATGAGGCTGAAGCATTATGGGTGGAACTGCATACAGATGTGCGTAGTTCAAAATTAATCATTGGAGTTTGTTATAAACCACCCAATGTTAATGAGGAGGTGGAGACTCAGCTCCTTGCACAGATGGAAAGGGCTGCAAGGTCTGGGACGGTGATAATAATGGGGGATTTTAACTACCCAGAAATTGACTGGATTAATGGCACTTCTGGGACAGTTAAAGGACAAAAATTTAAAAACCTATTGCAGGACAATTTTATGGTGCAGTTTATTGAGGCCCCAACTAGGAATGATGCCCTGTTGGACCTGATAATCTCAAACCATGCAGAGCTTATTACTAATGTTCAGATAAAGGAACACCTGGGTAGCAGTGATCATAACATGATTTCATTTAATATTAACTATAAGCAAGAAATACATACAGGAAATATTAAAACACTAAATTTTAAGAGAGCAAATTTTCCAAGGATGAGGGCTGCTCTCCAGGACTTGGACTGGGAGGGACTATTGGCACAGCTGAACACAGAACAGAAATGGGAATTCTTCAAAAAGACTGTGTGGAACCTCACTGCAAAGTATGTTCCCATGGGCAATAAGTTTAAAAGGCTAAAAATAAAACCTATGTGGCTCACGGTCAAAGTTAAAAAAGCTATAAACAAAAAGAAAGCAGCTTTTAAAAAATATAAAAATGAAGGAACACTAGTGTTTAAATGTTACAAAGAATATAACAGGATATGCAAAAAGGAAATCAAGGAAGCAAAAATTCAAAACGAACGACAGATTGCAAAAGATAGTAGGACAAACCCCAAAAAATTCTTTAAATATATTAATAGTAAAAAGGTGAAGTCTGAGCATGTAGGCCCCTTACAAAATAATCTAGAGTGGGTGACTGGGGACAAAGAGAAGGCAAATTTATTAAATGTTTTCTTCAGCTCTGTGTATACAATGGAGCATGGGGGAGCTCATGTCCAAAATGGGGGTGGGAGTGACACAGCCTCAAATCCACAATGGCTCAAAAGTGATATGGTCCAGAAATATTTAGACAGAATAAAGGTGGATAAAGCACCTGGACCTGATGGCATCCATCCACGGATCCTAGGTGAGTTGAGCTCTGTCATTTCAAAGCCACTGTATCTAATATTTAGGGACTCATTAATGACAGGAATAGTACCACTGGATTGGCGTAGAGCCAATGTGGTGCCTATATTTAAAAAGGGAACAAAGTCTTTACCAAGTAACTATAGACCTGTTAGTCTAACTTCTATAGTTGGGAAGATACTGGAACGTTTAATAAAAGACCACATGGATGAGTTCTTGCAGGAAAAAAACTATTTAAGCAGCAGACAACATGGATTCATGAAAGACAGAAGTTGTCAGACAAACCTGATTTCCTTTTATGAAGAGGTAAGTAAAACCCTGGACAGAGGCGTGGCTGTGGACGTGATATATTTGGATTTTGCAAAAGCGTTCGATACAGTTCCGCACACACGGCTCATGTGTAAGGTAAGGTCTACAGGATTGGATATATCAGTTTGTAAATGGATAGAAAATTGGCTGAAAGACAGAATTCAGAGAGTCGTGGTTAATGATTCTTACTCTGAATGGTCCAATGTTATCAGTGGTGTACCCCAAGGTTCAGTGCTGGGACCCTTACTTTTCAATATATTTATAAATGATATTGGGTCTGAGATCAAAAGTAACATTTCTGTCTTTGCAGATGACACCAAGCTATGCAGTGGAATAACGTCCTTGCAGGATGTCTCCAATTTACAAGCCGACCTCAATGCTCTGTCTAATTGGGCGACTAAGTGGCAGATGAGGTTTAATGTAGATAAATGTAAAGTTATGCACTTGGGGGCTAAGAATATGCATGCATCATACATACTAGGGGGAGTACAACTGGGGGGATCTGTAGTGGAGAAGGATCTGGGGGTTTTAGTTGATCATAAGCTCAATAATGGCATGCAATGCCAAGCTGCGGTTTCCAAAGCGAGCAAAGTCCTTTCTTGTATTAAGAGAGGTATGGACTCCAGAGACAGAGATATAATTTTGCCCCTGTACAAATCATTAGTAAGACCTCATCTGGAATATGCAGTTCAGTTTTGGGCACCAGTTCTCAAAAAGGACATCGGAGAACTGGAGAAAGTGCAGAGAAGGGCAACCAAACTGATAAGAGGCATGGAGGAGCTCAGCTATGAGGAAAGATTAGAGGAACTGAATTTATTCACTCTTGAGAAGAGGAGAATAAGGGGGGATATGATCAACATGTACAAATATATAAGAGGTCCATACAGTGAACTTGGTGTTGAGTTATTCACTTTACGGTCAACACTGAGGACAAGGGGGCACTCTTTACGTCTAGAGGAAAAGAGATTTCACCTCCAAATACGGAAAGGTTTCTTCACAGTAAGAGCTGTGAAAATGTGGAACAGACTCCCTCCAGAGGTGGTTCTGGCCAGCTCAGTAGATTGCTTTAAGAAAGGCCTGGATTCTTTCCTAAATGTACAGAAAATAACTTGAGTATTAAGATTTGTAGGTAAAGTTGATCCAGGGTAAATCCGATTGCCTCTCGGGGGATCAGGAAGGAATTTTTTCCCCTGCTGTAGCAAATTGGATCATGCTCTGCTGGGGTTTTTTGCCTTCCTCTGGATCAACTGTGGGAATGGAGTTGGGTGTATAGGATTTTACTGTGTTTTTTATTTTTGTTTTTTTATTTTTTGTGGTTGAACTGGATGGACTTGTGTCTTTTTTCAATTGGTTGTGAGTGTCACCGGCGCAAAAGAAAATAAATAAATAAATGTGAACTGTGATCTGCTGCAGTACTGTGTGCCCTTAGTGGGGGTCAATAGTGCTCTAAGAAGAAAAATGTTACTGCGCTGATCTAATTATCCAGAGGTATTTAATCTCTGGGAATATGGACATAAGTGAAATATCAGGGCCACAATGTACCCAATCTTAAGTGTGAATAACCTGAATACAAACAATAAAAAATATAAGAAATATATGAGTCATACAAATGTGACACAGTGATTTCAAACTTAAATCATATGTCTAGATCAGTGTGTCAGCATACAATCCATATGCCACAGTGCTTCTATGAGAAAAATGGCTGTTGCTGCTACTGACCAACCAAATCGTGAAAACAATACGAAAGATATTACAAAAAATATATATTATATATATATGTGTGTGTAAAAACCCAATATGCAGTATGCCAACTGCACCGTGAGTTGTCCAATAACCGATATTGGAACAAAATAAAATAAATATCAATAAAAGTGAAATAATTATCAAACAACCATACAAATGTGCAATGTGCTGGCTGCACTTAAAAATAGTCCAAATGACAGGCAATCTTGCTCTTATACAATAGGTTCCAGCAAACACAAGGTTCAATGTTGGTAATGCTGTGTACAGGAAAGTGCCGCTATCTCTTCCACCCGACAAAGATGTGCCACCATCACCAATGGTTAAAATCAACACTCACCAGACCCCAGATATTATTAGACTCCAAAGTGGTGTCTTTTCTTTGTCGGTCAGTGGGTGTTGCCTCCTTTTCCCTTTTACAAGGTGTCATCAATTCCTCAAAAACAAGGGGCTCATCATGGTGTAGTATATTAAAATATGTATTTATTTAAAAAAGGTAAAAAAATATAACACTTACAATATAAAGTGCCTCTGACCGGCACTGAGTGTCTTTGGCAGTGTCAACCGTTAAAAGCCGCTGACCAGCATTTAAGTGGCGTCCTAAGAGGTGTGCTTGCCCCGCTGTGCTCCGCATGTATTGCTACAAGGGGTCCGTGCGCGCTGGTGTGCTGCACCCTCAATGTGTGTGTCCAAACAGCCTCTACGCGTTTCGCTAGTTGCGTCGTCAGGAGAGCTCTCCTGACGACGCAACTAGCGAAACGCGTAGAGGCTGTTTGGACACACACATTGAGGGTGCAGCACACCAGCGCGCACGGACCCCTTGTAGCAATACATGCGGAGCACAGCGGGGCAAGCTCACCTCTTAGGACGCCACTTAAATGCTGGTCAGCGGCTTTTAACGGTTGACACTGCCAAAGACACTCAGTGCCGGTCAGAGGCACTTTATATTGTAAGTGTTATATTTTTTTACCTTTTTTAAATAAATACATATTTTAATATACTACACCATGATGAGCCCCTTGTTTTTGAGGAATTGATGACACCTTGTAAAAGGGAAAAGGAGGCAACACCCACTGACCGACAAAGAAAAGACACCACTTTGGAGTCTAATAATATCTGGGGTCTGGTGAGTGTTGATTTTAACCATTGGTGATGGTGGCACATCTTTGTCGGGTGGAAGAGATAGCGGCACTTTCCTGTACACAGCATTACCAACATTGAACCTTGTGTTTGCTGGAACCTATTGTATAAGAGCAAGATTGCCTGTCATTTGGACTATTTTTAAGTGCAGCCAGCACATTGCACATTTGTATGGTTGTTTGATAATTATTTCACTTTTATTGATATTTATTTTATTTTGTTCCAATATCGGTTATTGGACAACTCACGGTGCAGTTGGCATACTGCATATTGGGTTTTTACACACACATATATATATAATATATTTTTTTTGTAATATCTTTCGTATTGTTATCACGATTTGGTTGGTCAGTAGCAGCAACAGCCATTTTTCTCATAGAAGCACTGTGGCATATGGATTGTATGCTGACACACTGATCTAGACATATGATTTAAGTTTGAAATCACTGTGTCACATTTGTATGACTCATATATTTCTTATATTTTTTATTGTTTGTATTCAGGTTATTCACACTTAAGATTGGGTACATTGTGGCCCTGATATTTCACTTATGTCCATATTCCCAGAGATTAAATACCTCTGGATAATTAGATCAGCGCAGTAACATTTTTGTGTCTTTTTTCAACCTGACTAACTATGTAACTATGTAACTATGTAACTATGTAACGAGTGTATATCAGGATGGTATGCCACACCCGATAAAATAAGCAAATTTAGAGAAGGACAATCAGCAGATTGTTGGAGAGGGTGCCCAATAAGTGGAACAATGGCCCACCTGTGGTGGGACTGCTCTAAGATCAAAAAATATTAGGAACAAATTCTGGGTCTGATAAAAGATATTACAGGGAAGGAGACGGAAAAGGACCCATGGGGGGGTTCTATTTCATGGAGGAGAAGAGGCAATAAAAGGGTATAAAAAGTAATTGACCCCTCACTTATTAAACGCAGCCAAAAGGCTGATCCCAAAAAATGGCAGGAGGTAGAAAGCCCACAAATGTGGGAATGGATAGACGCGATGGAGGAGCTGAAGGATAGTGTTAAAGAGGAAAAAATTGGTTTTAAAGATAAATGGAAAAACTGGAAAGATTTAAAAAAAAAACTGGACCTATGCGGAAAATTTGAGAGGAATGAGATAAGAGGATAAACGGGAAGAAAGGTAAAACTGTCAAAATAAGGAGATCTGGAGTCATGGGGGGGGGGGGGACATATGGAGGAGGTTGTGGTAATGTATGGAAAGACATGTATATGGTGGCCATTACTGGATTTACAAAGGTCACTTGATTTTTAAAATTGATTAAAAAAAAATAAAGAAAGCATAAAGGAAAACCCACAAATGATGCAAAACCGTTATAAGAGACGATTAAAGCAAAAAAACATGAGCAAGTCTCTAGTTTTTGGTGGAGTCTGAAGTGAAAAAAATATATTTTTTGTTTGAGAGATTAACCATTCCGCAGCTTCAAATTTTCTCATCGCTGGTGTCCAAAATGAACACCGATTTACATAGGTTGAAAAAATACCATCTAGTTCAACCAATACACAATCCTTCACCCACAGTTGATCCAGAGGAGGGTGAAAAACTCCAGCAAAGCATGATCCAATTTGCTACAGCAGGGGAAAAAATTATTTCCTGATCCCAGGAGAGGCAATCGGATTTTCCCTGGATCAACTTTTTCCTATAAATATCAGTACCCAGTTATATTATGTATATTTAGGCCTGGTTCACACCTATGCAGGTTGCAGTTTGCATACTCCAGGTTCATTTTGCATTTTTCAATACACGTCTTTGATCCTTTTTTAAAGCAATCTACTGAGCTGGTCAGTAGATTTATAAGAGATTCTTTCCCTAGGGAAAAAACACTGCGCTAACACGTGAATAAATATATATTAACCTAATTAAAGAAGCCGCCAGTACCTATTACTCAAGATACCCAAAGTAAAAAAGACATAATACAAAAAAGGTACAGCGCTAAAAATATTGGGGTAGATTCAGCAAGCAATTACGCCTGCGTATCCATAGATACGCAGCATAATTGCTAAGTAGCGCCGGCGTATCTACTTTCTGTATTTAGAAAGCTAGATACGCCGACTGTAGCCTAAGATACAACTGGCATAAGTCTCTTATGCCGTCGTATCTTAGGGTGCATTGTGACGCTGGCCGCTAGGTGGCGCACCCGTAGTTGTCAGCGTAGAGTATGCAAATTGCATACCAACGCCGATTCACAAACGTACACACGGCCGGCGCTCGTTTTTTACGTCGTTTGCGTACGTCGTTTTCGCCGTAAGGCTGCTCCTGCTATTCGGAGGCGCAGCCATTGGTAAGTATGGATGTCGTTCCCGCGTCGCGATTTTCAAAATTTGCGTCGTTTGCGTAACTCGTTCGTGAATGGCGACGTCATTTACTGCAATGCACGTCGGGAAATTTTCCCGACGGAGCATGCGCAGTACATTCGGCGCCTAATTTAAATGATCCACGCCCCCTACGGGATCATTGAAATTACGCGCGCTTACGCCGGCCCCTTTTACGAAACGCCGCCGCAAATTACGGAGCAAATGCTTTGTGAATGAAGTGTAGCTCCAGTAATTTACAGAGGCGTAGCGTAAAAACGGTACGCTGCACCACCGTATCAGTGCGCGCCCCTACCTGAATCCGGGCTATTGAGTGATAATAACCAAATAAGTGAAAAATTGTGACAAATTCAAAAGAATGTGAATAAGATGATATAAAATAAACGTTTGAAACCAATATTATATCAATGTAAAAGTCCCAAGTAGTGAAGTGGTTAATAATTTGAAAAAAGAAGGGAGGAGCACTGAAAAAATCTTCCACCAAAAAGGGGCACCCAGGTAGTGAGATGTAGTCTCCTTACCGAATCCACTGACCGCTATATCAGCGGTCAGTAAGGCACAGGGATGATTATAGTCTTCCCAATCAGACTTTCTCCGGCAGGTGAATGGAAAGGGCAGATCCTCAGCAACAGTCCCCAACACATGGAATAATATGGCTCATATATATTGGAAAAACGAACAAAAACACTCCATAGTGAAGTACTGCAAAGATCGCGGGTTTAATAAAGGTTGGGTTGCACTTACAGTTAAGATGAATTAAAACGGCATGGGATAGACAGAAAGTGGCGTTTTGATCCGATCCAGTCCTGTCAGCTGGTCTCCGTGTGTGTATCTCCGCGTGATGACGTTCCATGCAAAATCCGGCCGTTCCTACGCACGTTTCGTCGTAAATGACATCGTCGGGGATAGGCTAGTAGATTGGCCAGGGAGTCTATTCCACATTTTCACAGCTCTTACTTTGATTTAGCCCCACTAACAATTAACAAGTTTCAAATAAAATTGTACTAGTATAGCCAGCATTAATCCTTTCATTTCACTCAGCTGATCAGTGCATGCTGTATAGCAGTCAGAGCAGATATATATATATATATATATATATATATATATATATATATATATATATATATATATATATATATATATATACACACATACACACAAGAGTGGGCTGTTTGTATCCACTTGGTTTATATCTCTTTATATAAAGTAAGCTAATTTTCGTTCCATTATTATTGTCGGTGGCACATCCTACATGATTTGTATTCTCACCCCATTATTTATATATCATTATATAAGTTGATATAGTTAAGGTAAGCAGGAAATGTTCCCTTACCGCGTACGTACAAGGTAAAAAAAACGAATTTTTGATTTGATTGGATGATGGAAGTTGGCAGAGCGTCACCTCGATTACTAAGCTAAGGAAAAATAGTGATTTCGATTTAATCGAATTTTGCAAACTACCGAGCACAAGTACAGTACTGGTACACACAAAGTAACTTTAGGTGCTAACTAAAGAGCACAAGTGCAGTACACACCAAGTAGATTTAGGTGCAAACTACAGAGCACAAGTGCAGTACACACCAAGTAGCTTTAAGTGCAAACTACAGAGCACACGTGCAGTACTGGTACACACAAAGTAACTTTAGGTGCAAACTACAGAGCACAAGTGCAGTACTGGTACAAACACAATGTAACTTTAGGTGCAAACTACAGACCACAAGTGCAGTACACACCAAGTAGATTTAGGTGCAAACTACAGAGCACAAGTGCAGTACTGGTACAAACACAATGGGGGTTATTTACTAAAGGCAAATCCACTTTGCACTACAAGTATCCCGTAAGTGCAGTCGCTGTAGATCTGAGGGAAACATCTGAAATGAGGAGAAGCTTTGCTGATTTTATCATTAAGTCATGTGCAAGCTAAAACTACTGTATGTATTTTATTTTCCTTGCATGTCCCCCTTTAGATCTACAGCAACTGCACTTCCAAGTGCACTTGTAGTGCAAAGTGGATTTGCCTTTCATAGATAACCCCCAATGTAACTTTAGGTGCAATCTACAGACCACAAGTGCAGTACACACAAAGTAGATTTATATGCAAACTACAGAGTATAAGTGCAGTACTGGTACACACAAAGTAACTTTGGGGTGGATTCAGTAAGCAATTGCGTCTGCGTAACCATAGTTGCGCCGGCGTAACGACTTTTCTGTATTAAGAAAGCTTGTTACGCCGACTGCAGCCTAAGGCCCCATTCACACCTAGGCGTTTTTACGCCTGAAGCGCACTGCTCACAAACGCCAGAGGGGAGAATTAACATTATTCCCTATGGTGACTGTTCACACCTGAACGCCTGAACGCCCAAACGCCTGTCGCGCGAAGCTCAAACAAGTCCCGGACCTTTTTTTGTCGCGCGAATCGAGCGACAGAGGCGTTTGAGCGTTTTTTTTTCCCCATAGAAAGTAATGGGAAACGCGCGTATTGAGCGTATCGCGCGACAACAGGCGTTTGCTATGGGCGTTTCGTCGCTTTAATCAATAGAACTTGTCGCCCATGCAGAAGATTAAAAAAAATCTACCAACATAGCAACAAGTGATGAAAAGATCATAATTTTTCCTATTGGCTAAAATAAGAAACGCCGAAGTACAAAAACGTCGCACGACGCTGTATGCAAACGCGCAAATAAGCATGAATACGCGCAAAAAAAAACGCCCGAAAAAACGACCGAACGCCCTACGCTCAGGTGTGAATGCAGCCTAAGATATGACTGGCATAAGGCTCTTATGCCGTCGTATCGTAGGCTGCATTCTTACGATGGCCGCTAGGTGGCGATCCCGTAGTGGTCAGCGTAGCGTATGCAAATTGCATACTAACGCCGATTCACAACCGTACGCACGCCCTACGTACGCATTTTACGTCGTTTACGTTCGTCGGGTTCCGCGTAAGGCTGCTCCTGCTATTAGTAGGGGCAGCCAATGCTAAGTATACCCGTCGTTCCCGCGTCGCGATGTTTGAAAATTACGTTGTTTGCGTAAGTGAATCGTGAATGGCGCTGGACGCCATTTACGTTCACGTTAAAGCAAATGACATCCTTGCGACGTCATTTGCCGCAATGCACGTCGGGAAAGTTTCCCGACGGAGCATGCGCACTACGTTCGGCGCGGGAACGCGCTTAATTTAAATGATCTACGCCCCCTACGGGATCATTTAAATTACGCGCCCTTACGCCGGGCAGTTTTAAGGAGCGCCCGCGCAAATTACATAGCTACTGCTTCATGAATGAAGCGTAGCGCAGGTAATTTACGGAGGCGCAGCGTTAAAACGGTACGCTGCGCCTCCGTAAGAGGGCGCAATTCGTACCTGAATCCACCCCTTTAGGTGCAAACCGAGCACAAGTGCAGTCCACACACAGTGGGGTGAATTCAGGTACGAATTGCGCCCTCTTACGGAGGCGCAGCGTACCGTTTTAACGCTGCGCCTCCGTAAATTACCTGCGCTACGCTTCATTCATGAAGCAGTAGCTACGTAATTTGCGCGGGCGCTCCTTAAAACTGCCCAGCGTAAGGGCTCGTAATTTAAATGATCCCGTAGGGGGCGTGGATCATTTAAATTAGGCGCGTTCCCGCGCCGAACGTAGTGCCCATGCTCCGTTGGGAAACTTTCCCGACGTGCATTGCGGCAAATGACGTCGCAAGGACGTCATTTGCTTCAACGTGAACGTAAATGGCGTCCAGCGCCATTCACGATTCACTTACGCAAACGACGTAATTTTCAAACATCGCGATGCGGGAACGACTGGTATACTTAGCATTGGCTGCCCCTGCTAATAGCAGGAGCAGCCTTACGCGGAACCCGACGAACAAAAACTACGTAAAATGCGAACGCCGGGCGCGCGTAGGGTTGTGAATCGGCGTGAGTATGCAATTTGCATACTCTACGCTGACCACTACGGGAACGCCACCTAGCAGCCATCGTAAGAATGCAGCCTACGATACCGACGGCATAAGAGCCTTATGCCAGTCATATCTTAGGCTGCAGTCGGCGTAACAAGCTTTCTGAATACAGAAAAGTCGTTACGCCGGCGCAACTATGGTTTACGCAGACGCAATTGCTTACTGAATCCACCCCAGTGGCTTTAGGTGCAAACTACAGAGCACAAGTGCAGTACTGGTACACACCAAGTAACTTTAGGTGCAAACTACAGAGCACAAGTGCAGTACACACAAATAACTTTAGGTGCAAACTACAGAGCACAAGTGCAGTACTGGTACACACCAAGTAACTTTAGGTGCAAACTACAGAGCACAAGTGCAGTACACACCAAGTAACTTTATGTGCAAACTACAGAGCACACGTGCCTAACACACCAAGTAGCTTTATATGCAAACTACAGTGCACAAGTGCCTAACACACCAAGTAACTTTAGGTGCAAACTACAGAGCACAAGTGCAGTACACACCAAGTAACTTTATGTGCAAACTACAGAGCACACGTGCAGTACACACCAAGTAGCTTTATATGCAAACTACAGTGCACAAGTGCCTAACACACCAAGTAGATTTAGGTGCAAACTACAGAGCACAAGTGCAGTACACACCAAGTAGCTTTATGTGCAAACTATAAAGCACACATGCAGTACACACCAAGTAACTTTAGGTGCAAACTACAGAGCACAAGTGCAGTACTGGTACACAAAAAGTAACTTTAGGTGCAAACTACAGAGCACAAGTTCAGTACACACCAAGTAGATGTAGATGCAAACTACAGAGCACAAGTGCAGTACACACCAAGTAACTTTATGTGCAAACTACAGAGCACACATGCAGTACACACCAAGTAGCTTTATATGCAAACTACAGTGCACAAGTGCCTAACACACCAAGTAGATTTAGGTGTAAACTACAGAGCACAAGTGCAGTATACACCAAGTAGCTTTATGTGCAAACTACAGAGCACAAGTGCAGTACTGGTACACACAATGGAACTTTAGGTGCAAACTACAGAGCACAAGTGCAGTACTGGTACACGTTAAGTAACTTTAGGTGCAAACTACAGAGCACAAGTGCAGTAGGTGCAAACTACAGAGCACAAGTGCAGTACTGGTACATGTTAAGTAACTTTAGGTGCAAACTACAGAGCACAAGTGCAGTAGGTGCAAACTACAGAGCACAAGTGCAGTACTGGTTCACACAAAGTAACTTTAGGTGCAAACTACAGAGCACAAGTGCAGTACACACCAAGTAGCTTTATGTGCAAACTATAAAGCACACATGCAGTACACACCAAGTAACTTTAGGTGCAAACTACAGAGCACAAGTGCAGTACTGGTACACACAAAGTAACTTTAGGTGCAAACTACAGAGCACAAGTTCAGTACACACCAAGTAGATTTAGGTGCAAACTACAGAGCACAAGTGCAGTGCTGGTACACACAAAGTAACTTTAGGTGCAAACTACAGAGCACAAGTGCAGTACTGGTGCATACAAAGTAACTTTAGGTGCAAACTACAGAGCATTGGTGCAGTACACACCAATTAGCTTTAGGTGCAAACTACAGAGCACAAGTGCAGTACTGGTACACACAAAGTAACTTTAGGTGCAAACTACAGAGCACAAGTTCAGTACACACCAAGTAGATTTAGGTGCAAACTACAGAGCACAAGTGCAGTGCTGGTACACACAAAGTAACTTTAGGTGCAAACTACAGAGCACAAGTGCAGTACTGGTGCATACAAAGTAACTTTAGGTGCAAACTACAGAGCATTGGTGCAGTACACACCAAGTAGCTTTAGGTGCAAACTACAGAGCACAAGGGCAATACACCACATGAGAATACTGCAGATAGCACATCAACTGATAGACAGTAAATTAGGATAGGAAGAACTGATCTAGCTAAACTATACAGTGTATAAATATATGTACCTGTAACACCTGGGATGTATATATATCCTCTACACACTGTAACTTTAACTAAACTGACTAGCCTGCCTGCTCTATCTATCTATCTAGAAAAAAAAGACACTGGGCTGGATTCAGGTTCGAATTGCGCCCTCTTACGGTGTACCGTTTTAACGCTGCGCCTCCGTAATTTACGTGCGCTACGCTTCATTCATGAAGCAGTAGCTACGTAATTTGCGCGGGCGCTCCTTAAAACTGCCCGGCGTAAGGGCGCGTAATTTAAATGATCCTGTAGGGGGCGTGGATCATTTAAATTAGGCGCGTTCCCGCGCCGAGCGTAGTGCGCATGCTCCGTCGGGAAACTTTCCCATTGTGCATTGCGGTAAAAGACGTCGCAAGGACGTCATTTGCTTCAAAGTGAACGTGAATGGCGTCCAGCGCCATTCACGATTCACTTACGCAAACAACGTAATTTTCAAATTTCGCGACGCGGGAACGACGGGTATACTTAGCAATTGCTGTGCCTGCTAATAGCAGGAGCAGCCTTACGCGGAACCAGACGAACGCAAACGACGTAAAATGCGTACGTAGGGCGCGCGTACGGTTGTGAATCGGCATTAGTATGCAATTTGCATACTCTACGCTGACCACTACGGGAACGCCACCTAGCGGCCATCGTAAGAATGCAGCCTAAGATACAACGGCATAAGAGCCTTATGCCAGTCATATCTTAGGCTGCAGTCGGCGTAACAAGCTTTCTGAATACAGAAAAGTCATTACGCCGGCGCAACTAAGCAATTGCGCTGCGTAACTATGGTTACGCAGACGCAATTGCTTACTGAATCTAGCCCACTGTCTCTCTCTCTCTCTCTAGGACTGATCTATTCACTAACACCGCCGCAACACACTACACAAGGCCGCCCTGCAGGCAGCCTTTTATAGTGTGGGGCGTGTACTAAAGCCCTGAGCCATAATTGGCCAAATTATGGCTCTCCGTTTTTTGCACGCTGTGATTGGCCAAGCATGCAGGTCATAGTGCATGCTTGGCCAATCATCAGCGCGCAATGTCGAAGTGAATTATGGGCCATGACGCACCACTTGAATTTGGCGCGAACGGCCCATAACGTTCGTATTTCGACGAACGGTCGAACATACTATGTTCGAGATGAACATGCGTTCGTATCGAACACGAAGCTCATCTCTATTCGGGAGCACTCTACATAAAGAATTCAGGGCTCAGGAGCGCGCTACATAAAGAATTCAGGGCTCAGGAGCGCGCTACATAAAGAATTCAGGGCTCAGGAGCTCGCTACATAAAGAATTCAGGGCTCAGGAGCACGCTACATAAAGAATTCAGGGCTCAGGAGAACGCTACATAAAGAATTCAGGGCTCAGGAGCACGCTACATAAAGAATTCAGGGCTCAGGATCACGCTACATAAAGAATTTAGGGCGCAGGAGTGCACTACATAAAGAATGCAGGGCTCACCAGTGCCCATCTATGCAGCCTCACCAGTGCCCGTCTACATACCTCCCAACTTTTTGAGATGGGAATGAGGGACACTTATTAGAAAAAGTATTCATGCATAGGATACACCCCTTGCCCCCTTGAAGGAGAATTATGCAAAAATAAAAAATATTAGTTAAACCCACAAGTGCTTTTTTTTTACCACTATAGAACCTTTATACTAGTGTAGTGCCTGGTTACTTCCAAGTACCGGTGCTATTGAAATTTAGAGGGTGATCAGAGTATTAGTAGACACTGATCCAACATGTTCAAAACAGGGTCTCGGTCTCAGCAGGGCTGTGCTGTGGGCTTATTCTGTCGTTGCTGGGGTGATGTTCAACCCCAAGACGATAGATGGCAGCAGTGGAGTCGAGACTTGGGTGATTTTTCCCAGCAGCCAATCTGGAGGGAGTTTCCTCGCTGGGCATGCTGGGAGAGGGTATTTATGGGACAGACGTCATTGCGTCTGTGTCTTCTTCGTCCAGTGTGGCACCCACCTTTAGGGTGGCCACATCACGGCGCCCCAGCGTTATGGCCTACCTGACCGGGGAATGCGTGCCACGCGGTGTTCCTGGTTCCGGGACCATGTTGGTCTGGAACATTTGAGCAGCGGCAGGGACCCAGTGACTGACTGGGTTCCCATTTCTTGAAGGTCCCAAGCGGTATTGCTGTTCGTGAGGAGTCCATCTGCGGAGAGCCAATGAGAGGCTGGCGATCCAAAAGGATTTTGACAAACCACCGGGGATCAAGGTAGCCGGACACTGAAGGATTGATCACCTGTCAGTCAGTACCTGGGCGACCATAAGGAGATCCAGGCGTAATTCTTCAAGGAGGATTGTCTTCCTAATTGCAATCAGAGGGGGCTTGTGGCAGAGGTTTCTCCCTGAGTCCATACCAGGAGGGTCTGTGGCAGAAACTTTTCCTCGAGCTTCAAGTCCATACCAGGAGGGTTAAAGTTAAGTTAAAGGTTCAAGTGATACTCCGGCTGCCAGGTCAGTGAGAGAGGCCTCTCCGGGTATGCTAAGCCCACTCAGGCAGGAGTGGTGCAGAAAGTGTTACATACGGGAGCAGGACTGTTTCCAAATACTACGCCTGAATCTGCTGTTCTCCTTCTTCCTTCAACTCTATCCTTTCACCCAAAGTTTATTGTTTTTACCCGGCTGGGTAATAAAGAGCACAGAAAAAGACACTTGTTGCGGACATTCCTTTACTATTGCTATATGCACCATTCACCCCTAGGAATTCGGAAGAGCCACGAGGTAAATGTGCCACCCAAAACAAACCAGCAGCTCCTCCAGGGGTAGTGCTACACTTTTTGAAAGATAAATAGTGTGTTTTATATACAACTATATAGGTCAGACCAAAATGAGGGACAAATGAGGAGGAAAGAGGGACAGAGGAACTTTGTTCCAAATCAGGGACAGTCCCTCGAAATCAGGGACAGTTGGGAGCTATGCATCTATGCAGCATGACCAGTGCCTGTCTATGCAGTCTAACCAAAAAAGCTTTTTATTTTCTGCAACAGAAGTACATTAATGTTATATTGCAGCGTTCTCCAAACTGTGGCCAGAGTACACTATTCCTCCCACTGACATCAATGACGGGGCACTAATCCTCTTACTGACTTCAATGAAAGGGCACTATTTCTTGCACTGACACAAATGATGGGGCATTATTCCTCCCACTGACACCACTGATGGGGCACTATTTCTTCCACTGACACAAATGATGGGACACTATTCCTCCCACTGACACAAATGATGGGGCACTATTCCTCCCACTGACACCATTGATGGGGCACTATTCCTCCCACTGACACAAATGATGGGGCACTATTCCTCCCACTGACAAATGATGGGGCACTATTCCTCCCACTGACACCATTGATGGGGCACTCTGAGACATACCAACACAGCTGACAAGGCTTAGCTGGATAATCAGTCAGTGTCAGTTCAGTGAGGGAGTAGGACGCTTCCCGACGAGTCTGCTCTCTCCAGGGACCAGACAGATAGCCAGCTAGACACCGCAGACAGGCAGGCAGGCTCCTACAATCTTTGCTGCATGAATCAACTTGCAGCCCATAGGACCGGCTCCTTCCTTCCCTTCGTGGGCCCTTCTCTTCAGGTAAGACCCTGTCTTTCAGGGCCATCTTTCCACCCCCAGGAATCACTAGTGACCGTCCTTTTCAGGACAGCCACTCCAGCGATCCAAATTGCGGCTGTTTACCTTCTCTTAGAGCCGCATGCACCACAATCAGTCACCCATAATCACCCCGGCCACCCGCCGCGCATAGCAGCGCTTTTTTCTGGCGATCGGCGGCTCTTTTCCGCATCCGCGCCAGACCAGGCCTTATTCGCGGCCGCCGCAATTAGGAAAGACCGCGGCTTCAGCCGCGGCCTAGTGGCGCGCCGCAAAAAGGAGCACTGACAGCCTGGAAATTTTCCTGGAATTTGTCAGGGATCATCCCCCTATCCCTGGAGGATCCCATCCTCCCCTGGATTAACAACCAGCTCATACCCACCAAGCCAAACAGCCCCAAACCTGAGGCCTGTGGCCCGGTCGGCGGCCATCTTGGTACTCCTCAGCTACAGTGACACCCTTCTCCCCCCCCCCTCCCCCCCCCCCCCCCATTCCAAACAGTACTTGATCCAGGGTTTCGTCCGATCGCCTTTCAGGGATCAGGAAGGAATTTTTTTCCCTGCGGCAGCAAATTGGCTTAGCACTGCCAGGGTTTTTTTTGCCTTCCTCTGGACCAAGGCCAAGCGAGAGGATTCAGCGAATCTTCCCTCTATTGCAATCAATCCCCCCCCCCCCCCCCCGGTGACTGGCAACAATGGTTAAACTGCGATACTCTGCAGAAACGATTTGGGGTCTGAGACAATTCGCAACAGTATTACCAGCCGTCACCAAAAAGGCCTTAAAAATAGACCAACTTTTGAGATTCGATCGACGATCGACCATCAAAAATTTCAACCATTTAACCCAGCTCAAGCACATATCATGTGCTTTGATCAACACAAGATCGGCAGTAAAACACCGATCAGAAATCCACGATTTCTTACTACAAAACGATCTAGACTGCCTCTTTATCACAGAAAGCTGGCTTTCAGACGACTGCAACACCATTCTTGGAGAATTGGTGCCAGAAAATTATCGAATTATAACGGAAAACAGAATAGGGCAAAGAGGAGGAGGCCTGGCGGTGATCCATAAGTTTCATATTGCAATCACTAAGCCGGTCCTTCAAAATCCTCTTCCATTTATGGAAACCCTTACTCTTCAACTTCAAACTAACCCCCAGGAGACTGTTCACGTTCTCCTCTGCTATAGGCCACCTGGGCCAAAATCGCAGCTTCTACCATCATTAACGGAGTTCATATCCACTTATACCCTTAACAGCAAACATCTTTTGCTGCTCGGGGACTTCAATCTGTGGGCCAACTCCTCACAGGATCCCATTGCGGATGCCTGCATCGATCACCTGGAAGGATTAGGACTACAGCAACTTATATGCGGACCCACGCATGCTTCAGGTCACACACTCGACCTAATTTTCAGACAAAATCTGAAAATAAACATTTTGGGAAATGAACCTTTGCCATGGACAGACCACCATGCAATTAGTTTCATAATTTCCAAAATTCCACCAGTTATAAAAGCACCCAAGCCGGTGACAATACACTGGGCTAGATCTCAGAAGAAGCTCCATTCGGAACTCTTCAAATCTACCTTGGGAAACCGAATCGAAACTATTCATCCTCAGTTAACAGCCTCAGATACACTGGATACCATAAATGCAGCTCTGCTATAATCAGCCGACTTAGTAGCACCGAAACGCAAAGTCCGCATCCGGAAAAAAAAGTCCGGCTGGTTCAACAACCAGCTGTCCCTACTGAAGCAAGAGCGCAGAAGGGCGGAAGCCGCCTGGAAAAGAAGCCCTTCAGAAGATCACCTCATCATCTACAAGGCAATAACAACACAATATCATAAAGAAATCTTCAAAGCCAAGAAACATCATTTTTCTATGGCGATTAACAGCGCCCTAAACCGCCCTCGCGAACTCTTCAAGATGGTCACCCAGACCATGAATCCGGGATGTCTTGAAGTCCCCAATTCAGACACCCAAGAGTTCTGTAATGAACTATCGGATTTCTTCATCGACAAAATCGAAAGAATCCGGGTAAGTATTCTGCAAAATAATACCCCCCTCAGCCCCCTCTTCAATCAACCACAAAACACCCACAGAAACGCTCTACAATCAACTAAGTTCACTCTGGAACCCATCTCCATCGATACCACCAAAAATATCATTGGTGCGTTGCGGAACAGCACAGCACCCAATGACATCATTTCCACCAAGCTGCTGAAGGAATGCGCCGACATTCTGGCGCCTCCCATCACACAGCTTATTAATCAGTCATTTAAGGAAGGCATAGTGCCATCCCTGCTGAAAGAGGGCACAATCCAGCCCATCTTGAAAAAACCTAACTTGGATCCCAAGGACCCAACTCACCGCTGCCCCATAACAGGCCTAAATATTCTCTCCAAGATAATGGAGAAAATAGTGGTACAACAGCTGCAACAGCATCTGGATACCCACAATCTGCTCGATCGATTTCAATCAGGTTTCCGCCCCGGACACGGGACAGAAACGGCCTTACTCAAAATATGGGACGATGCCCTCGAGGCCGCAGACGAAGGAGAATCCTGTCTCCTGGTTCTGCTGGACCTAAGCGCAGCCTTTGACACAGTAGACCACAAAATGTTACTGATGCGACTGGCCGAGGTAGCCAGAATCGCAGAAGGTGATTTACCATGGTTTTCCTCCTTTCTTGAAAACCGATCACAAACAGTGAAACTGGGATCTTTCACGTCGGAAAAACGCACGGTGTCATGTGGAGTCCCCCAAGGATCCCCCCTGTCACCGGTACTATTCAACATCTATCTTCGCCCTCTCTTTGATATTATCAGTAGCCAAGAACTACTTTATCACTCTTATGCAGACGATACGCAATTGTATTTTCGCATCTGCAACAAAAAGGATCATCATCTCAGTTTAGAGAAATGTCTCTCTTCGATAGAAAAATGGATGACTAAGAGTTATCTTAAACTAAACAGTTCCAAAACAGAACTTCTTATGTTTCACGCCAGCCGAAAGAGTCAACTGGCAACAACCTGGACACCGCCGCCCATTCTGGGCCAAAGCATCACCCCCAGCTCCAAAGTCAAAAGTCTAGGAGTCATTTTCGACGCCTTCATGACAATGGACGCACAAATAGGGTCAGTAGTCAGCGGATCGCACCATTTGTTGCGCCTACTACGCAGACTTATTCCATTTATCCCCAAAGAAGACGTAGCAGTCGTGGTGGGAAAAATCGTGAATTCCAGACTGGACTATGCAAATGCCCTTTACCTCGGGCTCCCAAAGTACCAAATCGCTCGTCTGCAAGTCGTACAGAATACGGCCGCCAGACTGGTGACTGGGAAAAGGACATGGGAATCAATCTCACCTTCGCTGAGAACCCTTCACTGGTTGCCAGTAAAAGACAGAATTGTATTTAAAGCACTCTGCCTGACACATAAGTGCATCCATGGGAAGGCTCCGCAATATCTTTGCGACAAGATAGAACCTCACAATTCTAATCGCGTTCTGCGATCCACTGACCAAAATCTGGTCAAGGTGCCAAAAACCAAATACAAGTCCAAAGGAGAAAGAAGGTTTGCTTTTCAAGGTCCTAGACTATGGAACGCTTTACCAACCAGTGTTCGGTTGGAGGAAAACCACCTGACTTTCAGAAGACAGATTAAAACTCTGCTCTTTTGATGTCATGAGACACGAAACATCAAGCGCCCAGAGGCGATTCAGTTCGCATGTGCCGCGCTATATAAGTTTTTCATTCATTCCTCCCACTGACACAAATGATGGGACACTATTCCTCCCACTGACACAAATGATGGGGCACTATTCCTCCCACTAACACAAATGATGGGGCACTATTCCTCCCACTGACACCATTGATGGGGCACTATTCCTCCCACTGACACCATTGATGGGATATTATTCCTCCCACTGACACATTGATGGGGCACTATTCCTCCAACTAATTGTAAGATAGGGCATAGTTTATTCCCACTGGCCACAGTCCAGCTCCTCTAAAGTCTGAGGGACAGAAAACTGACCCTTTGTTTAGAAAGTTTGGAAACTCCTAGTATATTGGTACACAGAGGAGCTAGAATTTAGGGGGAAAAAAGGTAAACTTGGCATTAAAAAATTAATAAAAAATCACGTACATTTAAAAAACACCAAAAAATGACAAAACTACAAAAACTTAAAAAAAATGTCTGTTTTATTCTAAAACTAAATGAAAATATATAAAATAAGTTGTCACTTGTGTAAGCAGTAAATGTGAAGCAGAAATGTTTGCCAAAACACTGTTCCAAATGTATGAGGTCATTTGTATAGCATTTTAAGGGCTCCTGCACATGGGCGTATTTGAGGCGATGTAGTTCGCATTTGTAGCGCTATACAAGTTACTCACTCACTTATTCTCCAGTACAATGCAAATACGCTAATATTTTGATGCCCGGAAGCTTATGGTGATGCATACACAATGGTTGCAAATGACTGTACACAGCTAGGTGCTGATACTTTTGTAAAGCGGCGCATAGGTAGAGACTTAAATTCCTTATGGCAGAAAATCTGAGTATGAGAATGTACACTTCTGCAAATACAACCAAACTCCAGCTTGTAATTGAGGGTTTGTAGCCAAAGAAAGGAGTAATAAAAGGCATTAGCCAGCTGCTCAGACTAATCCAATGGGCGTTGTGGAATGAAAATCCAAAGAAACACACAAACAAGAGCGCTATATGGAAAATGACCACAAGATGGTGCTAAAATGTCTCAATATAACAGTTCTCTGTGGTAAAATCTCACAAATAAATCATATGTTCAAATAACTCAAAATAAAACATTTATTTCAATAAAAAAATGGCATTATAAGCCGTGTAGGATAAAATAATTAAAAATGTAAGCTTGCATAAGCTTGTATGGTGGGGGCAAAAGCATAAAATGTTGCATACCAGCCCATGGAGGACAGTTGGTGTATGATCCAAACAATGATATGCCCAGGGAAAATTCAGGGAGGGGGTTCTCACCCATGTTTAGATGGATAAAGGGAGCAGTGGACGGTGATCTCCTGGGACCCCTCCACCTCCATGGGATGGTATGCAAGATCTTATGCTTTTTCCCCCCACCATACAGGTTTATGCAAGCTTACTCTGTTATCCTACAAGGCTTATGATGCCGTTTATGAATTGGAATAAATGTTTAATTTGGATTATTTTAAACATATTATTTATTTATTTTATGAAATTTTACCACAGAGAACATTTTAGCACCATCTTGTGTGTATTTTCCATATAGCGCTCTGGTTTAGGTTGTCATGATCATAGGATAAGACCACCTGGCCTGTAAACTCAACGGAACAACTAAACAAGTGTACATTGGTACAGGTCCCCACAGATGCAGGAATAGTGTGACCGCATGCAAACGGAAGTGTGCCAGAGTCGCAGGATCTAAGGAGCCCCCCGATCCTCACCAGAGCCACTGGAAGTGTGGATGTTGTGCTGCAGGACAGCCCCTAGGTTGTGGCAAGCACAGTGCAACCAAATAGCACACTGGAAGGACATGGGGTACACACAGTGAGTGAGTGAGTGAAAAACGTATATAGCGCTACACATGCAAACTGAATCGCCTCTGGGCACTTGTTTGACCACTTCTCCCTTGATCTTAGAAGAGGTAGGTTTTGATCTTTCTCCTAAAGGCCAAGTGATTCTCCTCCAACCGAATGGAGGTTAAACAGGATAGAAGGTACCAAGGGAGACTACTGCAGCGAGCTAAGAAGAGACACTGGGGGAAAAGATACAGAGAACAAGTGCAGAGCACAGAAGAGCGGTAGAACTGAGCAATAGGGCAGGGAGGGATGGACACAGACAGCAGGGAGACCATGGGAGACTTTAGAATCCAAGATTTGATTAATATCATATGCTTGGGGAGGATTGGTAGGAGGAGTTGCCAGCATTGAGGAATGAGAAAATGTATTCAAAACCAATGACTTGAGTAGCAATACATGAAAGGATTTGTGAATTTTATGATGAGAGGGTAAACTTAATTTATAGCAAACCGGATTGGTTCTAGCAGAGATGACATAAGGTCCAATTTAACAAGGGGTAAACTTCATGGATTGAACTTTTAGGCGGATATTCTTAGTAGCCAACCAAACCCTGTCCCCAGGTTTAAATAGAGGCATTCTTCGGTGGTGTCGATAGCAAATATGTTGTATCTGTCGACTGCCCGCCGAAGTAGGGTCTGCATGGGCTTGGGACCAAATTGGATTCATAGGCCCAGATTCACATACATTGGCGCATATTTATGCCGGCGTAGCGTATCGAATATACGCTACGCCGACGCAGCACACAGAGGCAAGCACAGTATTCACCAAGCACTTGCTCCCACTCGCTCTCAAATCTACGCTGGGTTTCCTCGGCGTAAGCCAGCGTAGGTGGAAGTGGGCGTGAGCCATGCTAATGAGGCGTGACCCCATTCAAATGATGGGCCAAGCTCCATAGAAGTACTTAAAACGAAGGGCGCATGCGCTGTCCCATGGCCGCATCACAGTGCGCATGCTCAGAATCACGTCGAAACAACTGCCTAAGATACGTTGAATCACTGCCTACGAGGTGAACGTAACCTACGCCTAGCCATATTCACGTACTATGTAAACAACGTAAAATACGACGGCTGTGTTCTCTGGTCCATACCTTTGCATGAGTTGCGCCTCCTATATGGGGAATAACTTTACGCCAGACGTACGACCGCAAACCGCGTATATTATGCGCCGGGCGCATGTACGTTCGTGAATCAGCATATCTCCCTCATTTGCATATGTGCCTAGAAAATCAATGGGAGTGGCAAATGCGCCCAGCCTAAATATGCGCCCACGATACGCCGGTGTAGACAAGTTACGTCGGTCGGATGAAGCCTATTTTCAGGCGTATCTAGTTTTGTGGGCACGGCGCACAGATACGCCAGCGCATATTTACACTTACGTGGCGTATCTCGAGATACGTCGGCGTAAGTGCTTTGTGAATCCGGGCCATACTCTTTTGTATAGCATCCAAGGCCAGGATCTCAGGAGTATATGGTATCGGCAGAGGAAGGCGTGTTTACTGAAAACTATGAAAAAAGTTTGATTCCTGGGTGCTGGCATTAATATGATTATTGTGAGTGAATTCTGCCCAAGGTAGAAGGGCAACCCAATCATCTTGGTGGGCTGAGATGAAGGCCCAAAGGAACTGCTCCAAGGACTGGTTTGTTCTTTCAGAGTGCCCATTAAACTGTGGATGGTAGGTCTAAGAAAACTGCAGTGATAATTACAAGGATTTACAAAGAGCCCCCCTGATCCTGAAAGTAAATTGCACCCCACGGTCAGAAACTATACTTAAAGCGGAGGCCCACCCTTAAAAAAAAAAAAAAATTAGCCAAAAAGGCTACAAAAAATTCAATTTTTTTTATACTTACCAGAAATGGCTGTTGCTAGGCAGATCGTCCTAATCTGCTACGTCCTCTTCCGTGGTGGTGTTCTCTCTTCTCCTCCTTGCGCTGCCTCCTGGGAAATGGGGAGCGGTGTTTCTGGGACCTTGTGTGTCCCAGGAGACAGCCGCCCATTCACAAAGTGCCACGCGACTCGTACGTGCGCAGTAGGAAATGGGCAGTGAAGCCACAGGGCTTCACTGCCTGTTTCCCTTAGTTCGGATGGCGATAGATCAGCCCCTGGTGGCCGGCATCGCGGGAAACCTGGTCAGGTAAGTGTGCTTATTAAAAGTCAGCAGCTACTGTTTTTGTAGCTGCTGACTTTTTTAATTTTTTTTGTTTACCGCCGGACCTCCGCTGTAAAGGCAGAACAAGAAAAACATCATAAAATATATGAAACTTCCATCTGTCCTTGCAATGTACACAGCTAGGAAGATCAAAGGAGAACAGCAGGGATCTTATCTCTTATGACTCAACTAACTTAAAGGAGTTGTTAACCCTCGTTTTTTCTTTTTTATAATAAACATGTCATACTCACCTTAACTGTGCAGTTTGTTTTGCACAGAGTGGCCCCGATCCACCTCTTCTAGGGGCCTGGGCAGCACTATCCTTATCTTCCTGCATCGGGAAAAACCCCTAGGAGAAGAGCTCTGCCTGCCTCCCGAGTCCAGCATTTCCTGAGTCCAGTATTTGCGTCCAAAGACACAGAATGCTAGACTCAGCCCCCGCCCCCTGGCACCCGCGTTATAGAGAGGCCCGGAGCAAAGACAGAACCTGCAATAAGCGCAGGGCCGGCCATGACAGGGTTAAATAAAACCCTGCTCTGGTCGGTGGGAGTGGTTGGCAGGGAAGGAAAGCGAGGGGAGGGGAGGTTATAAATTTCCCCTCCCCACGCTTCCCGGGCTAAGCTCACGTGGGGAGAAGTTTCCCACCCTCCCTCCCTCTGTTGGTTATTTTAAGGGGGTTATTTGGTTTGCTAGGTTGGTAATGGTATGTTATACGGTGTTTTTGTGGTGTTTTGGGTGCTTTCCTTGTTTTGTCTCTCCCACACAGGTGCGAACTTACGATGTCGTGGCGGCGGCGGGTGTTTTGGACTTTGCAGGGGAAGAAATTACCCTAAAGTGGATGCCATTACCCAGAGGTGGTATGGGTTCTGAAGGGGCTGTTAGTCCAGTCTACCAAGGTGTAGCTGGGAAGTTGGTTAATGTGGGCACTGCGGTCAGTTGGTTGTCTCTGAGTCAGTTTGTCGGCTTGAGGCCTAAGACCAGAGTTGGGTACTGCAGTGCTCAAAAGGTTTAGAATGGTTACAAGTGGTGTTTATGTGCCTGCAAAGTCCAGCACCAATAAGTGTTAAAGTTGTATCCCAGGTATACATATGTTTATGGGTGAAATGTTTTTATTTAATGTTATTTAATATTTAAAAAAGGTTATTTAAAATAAATGGAGGCTGCTACGGCCAGTTTTTTACTCCAAAGGTTACAGTAGTGGTCTCAGTTATTTATTAGAAGGTAAAGGTTGAGTAAAATGTGGGTCTTAGCAGATAAGGGTTAATTTATGTATACCATAGTCATGGATTTGATTGACAGAAGCGGGAGCCAATGGCTACGCTGCTATCAATCTAGCCAATCATAGGATGCATTAAGATGAAAAAACACGAGGGCTTACAACCCCTTTAAGTCCGCATAAGTTAACCCATGCTTCACAACAGCTGTCCCTGCACAATCCATGGTGTGTCAGCTCACCCTCACCTAGCAAAATCACTACCTATGTTGGTTTAACTGGGAGACTAAACCAAAACATTTTACATTTTACAGAACCCAGTGAGACCATACTCAGCGCAACCGATCCCTCGGTCAATCATATCCGTCTCAGGATATACACCCATTTTTCATCTACATCCCGGGTTTCATACCTTAATTATCTCCACAAAAGGCAAATATAACTTTGAAACTAACAAAGAATTGCTATCAAAACCAAAACTCTCCTCATTGACCCTGAATGATTGTTCCATGCCCCCCTAGAAATGTAACTGTGTGGGTAACTCTGTCATTATTCAGAACAAGGGCGTATCCAGAGTCTAGTCTCGGGAAGGGCACTGCCAGAAAATAAGGTGTTGCTTACAGAACTCAATTAGGTGTCCGGTGTGGCCGCTGCAATGTTGCAGTACCGCTAAAAAATCAATGATCGCCTCCATTACTAGTAAAAAATATTTAAATAGAAATACCATAAATCTATCCCATAGTTTGTAGACGATTGTCAGGGACTGCAGACATGGTACAAGAGATGGTCAGAGACTGTAGACGTGGTACAAGAGATGGTCAGAGACTGCAGACGTGGTACAAGAGATGGTCAGAGAATGCAGACATGATACAGGAGATGGTCAGAGACTGCAGACGTGGTACAAGGGATGGTCAGAGACTGCAGACATGGTTCAAGAGATGGTCAGAGACTGCAGACATGGTACAAGAGATGGTCAGAGACTGCAGACATGGTACAAGAGATGGTCAGAGACTGCAGACATGGTCAGAGACTGCAGACATGGTACAAGGGATGGTCAGAGACTGCAGACATGGTACAAGAGATGGTCAGAGACTGCAGACATGGTACAAGGGATGGTCAGAGACTGCAGACATGGTACAAGAGATGGTCAGAGACTGCAGACATGGTACAAGGGATGGTCAGAGACTGCAGACATGGTACAAGGGATGGTCAGAGACTGCAGACATGGTACAAGAGATGGTCAGAGACTGCAGACATGGTACAAGAGATCAATGCAGCCTCATCAGTGTCCATCATTGCAGCCTCACTGTACATATGAACGCAGCCCCACTTTTGTATATTAATGCAGTCCCACTTTTGTATATAAATGTGCAGCCCCACTTTTGTATATAAATGCAGTCCCACTTTTGTATATAAATTCAGCCCCACTTTTGTATATGAATGCAGCCCCACTTTTGTATATGAATGAAGCCCCACTGTGCATGGCACTCACCATGGCATTGCCTCGATCACACACAGCAGGTATCTCTTCTCCCGATGTGTGTCATGGAACAAACAGGAGCTGTAGGTCTGTGTTCGGCAGGGCAGTGTACTCTAGCAAGGTCCCCCCCTAGACGGGCTTGTGTGATAGACAAAACACTGATTCAATCAGTGTTCCATCTCCATCTACTATCACACGAGCAGGTCTAGCACAGACAGCACAGATGAAAGCAGCCTCAGGGCAGGCAGCCTACTGGGCTGGGCCAGTCCGGCCCTGGTGATGAGAGAGAGAGAGAGTAAGAGACTCGGCAGCGGCAGCTGCAGGCACCGCAAAGCAGTTAAAAAAAAAAGCCAATGTGACATGATTGAAAATATTGTAGTATTTTCGCGCTATTGGCGATGCTGGATAGTATTGTGGTATGTCTTCTGTGCACCTCTAACTCGATGATAAAAATGCAGTGTCGGGTCCCCAATATGACAAGCTCATATGAGGAGCTTCCAATAATATTTGGGTGCCCCTGTATTGGTATATATTATTGTATAACCAAATATGTGTATTTAATAGTGCAATCACCCCGTGTATCCTCTAGTCGGCAAAAATGCAATCGTAAAAGAGGAAAAATAAATAAAAATGTTTTCACTCCTGTGTGTATGGTGACAGAGAGTGGACCAATTACAATTTGTCCACTAGGTGTCACTCCAATAACCGTTTAATGAGTGTTAACCCTCCAAGTGTGTCAGTATAATTTCCTGTTGGTGTGTGATCTTCAAAATAAAGAAAAAGATGGAGAACTATTATCTAAAAACCAGAAAAGTAATAAGAGAGCTATTTTTTCTTTCGTGAACTTACGGCTGGCTCCAAATGTGTGTAAGCCGTGCTATTTTGATGTACCAAAAGATATATATATATAAATGGAACAAAAAATATATAAACCAAAAATATGTATATAATATAGTAATATTATGACTGCAAGTTTCAAGTGATGAAATCTCGTGGTAATAGGTAAAATGTGTAGTGTATCAATCCTATATGTAATTCATTACCACTGTGTATACCATAGAAAATACCAATCCAATCTAATCCTGTATGATTGGTTTAAGGTAAGTAATTATAAATCAACCTCAAATATTTGATGAACATTCAAGACAATATTCAGAAAAATCAAGCAACAAAAATTCAGGGGGAAATTCAAATCCCCTGTTGCAAAAATACTTTAGTCACCCTATTGGGTGTACCACAAACAATACTATGTCAGAACTAGATCGGGTCCTATTTGCACCTGATTATATTAGGCCAGTAATACACCAGGGTCCGCATCAATTTTCACTGGTGGAATCTGGATGACATTAATCTTATGCTGACAAAATTGGTTAAGGTCATATATAATATGTGCAGGCTGTTATAGCAATGTGTGACAGTAAAACAGTCCTCAATCATATATTAGCAATGCATTCAGTGCTCTCCAGAGAGTACAAGTTTTTCAATCCCTTGCCGACTCATCTGTCATCTAAATGATCATGCGTGGTTCACGTTCCCCCCTGTTGGGTGCCCACTCACCGGATAGACGTCCCCACTAGGAGGGGGGTGGGGCCTTACTGAATTAAATTCAGTTTGCTACCTGATGTGGAATGGTATCCTCTGCGTTGCACCGTAGCATGGTGGAGGATGATATCCTTGCGATGCACCGTGGTCTTATCCCAGTTGGTGATGAGTGTGGTAAAAGAAAGAAAAAAGGGGGAATCCACATAGAGTAGTATTGTAGATACTTAATGGAAATTTATTTGCAAGGTTCTGTTTCATACCATGCAGCTTCAATATAAAAAATTATATAGTAAAAAATAATAGGATTAAAATCTCAAAATAAAATAAAAAAAACAGTTCTGCTGCAAGCAGTATACACCAAGTGTAGTCCAGTAATCCGCCTTAGTATGCAGTTCCCGGGTATGTTTTAAATATTGTCCCAAGATGGAGCGTAGCGCGTGTGGCTTGTTTGCGCTCCACGGCTTCCAGCTCCTTACCCGGAAGTGCCTGCGGCGTGATGTGCGTGTGACGTGAATTCAGCTGGGTCAACTGACGCGTTTCGTCGAATGGACGTTCTCAAAGGTGGTACCCGCCCATCACCTCACACTACATTTATATCATAAGCGGCAGCCGAGTCCCTCCCTAGGGGAGTGATCTATACTCCTTAGAACAAGTCAGATTGTTGGAATGGACGCCTGATTTGTATAGGGAAAAAACGATGTGAATTGTGGGCGTACATTAACCCTTATGTGGATACTCACATGCCGGTTCGTTTAACCGCCTAGTGATGCTAGTTTGCAAGTCAGATGGCTTGCAGTATATGCATCCTCATATAGTAAATTTATTATGGAAACAGTGCAATGTAGGGTGTATTTACCAAACAGGACAGGTGCTTGGATGCCGATTATTTATCACATGACATTACATATAAAAAAAACGTATTCATTAAAGAAACTACATGTTCATTATAAAAAGACATTATGATACCCATACTCTGTTATTGAATCCTAGTATGTCATGTCTCTAAGTGTTCATATAAAAATATCGTATCTGCCCTATGTTAGTATATTTTCTGTACAGGTACAGTCATTTTGGCAGAACGGTATTGTGTATGATTTGGTACCAGTATGTCAGTAAAAATGTGCCATTTAAATTTAAGTGTGTGCCCAGTGAGAGAAATGTAGGTGGAGTCTAGATGAAAAGAGCACACAGCTGAGCACAGAAAAATACTGAGTCTTATTATTCAAGGTAAAGGTCTTGGTTTTTTGGTGCTAGGAAGATGGGAAAAAAAGGAGGAGAGAGAGAGAGAGAGTACTTCCATGTATTTGTGTATGTTCTTGTCATACCTGATTATACGTGATATTGAACCTAGCTAGAATGTTCAATGAACTGATTGATTTAATAATAGATGGCCCTATATTTAGGAAAAAAGGGAGAGGTTCATATCCCATCTCTGGAAGGGAAAAAAGATTTCTCATCTATTCAATATGATGCCATTCACTAGATTGGAAACCCCACCTGTTAGGGTCAGCATTTGAGATATCACTGAAAACTAGATAGGTAGGTGGTGGAACTTATAGATAGGTGAGGGGGTACCCTATATTATAGGGCGGAGAGGGAATGGGAAGAAAAATATTACTCAGACTATGGGGCTGATTTACTAAAGGCAAATGGACTGTGCACTTTTGAAAGTGCAGTTGCACTCTGCAAGGGCAGTTGCTTCAGAGCTTAGTAAATGATGGAGAGCTCTGCTGACTTCCTTCATCCAATCATATGCAAGGAAAATTGCAAAAACAGCATTTTTTCTGACACGTGATTGGATGACAGAAGTCAGCAGAGCTCTCCCACATTTACTAAGCTTTGGAGCAACTGCCCTTGCAGAGTGCAACTGCACTTTCAAAAGTGCACAGTACATTTGCTTTTAGTAAATCAACCCCTATGTGTCTGGCTTGGTAGATTAATATGCACATGTCATCACCAATTTGGTCATGACATTTATTTTAAAAGAACCTCAGAAAATCCTTATTAAGGTGTCTTGTGATAATGTGGCCCATGTTTTGTTGTTTTTGAAATGAGCTAGACTTTCAAGGAAACATCCTACTGTATGTTAATAGATGCTACCATTTCTATTATGGTCTATTTTAATTTGAGTTGGGGCTTTAATAGTTGGATATATAACAGTTGAGATCGATGTCGAGGTTCATTCCCTTCGGTGCCAGAGATCCCAATCGGTATATCCATTCAGTTTCGTTCTGAGAGATTTTTTATTTTTCTGTTTCCCCCTCTCCAATGATCTTGTATTGTGTCAATACCATAGAATATCATTTGAGATGGATCTCTGTTGTGGGCTTCACTGAAGTGCTTGGATAAGCTGTGGTACGGGAACCCTTTGCGAATATTTCTTATATGTTCCCTAATCCGGACTTTCAGAGGTCTTGTGGTCCGTCCCACGTACTGCAATTTGCAGGGGCACTCTACAACATATGTAACGTGCGTGCTGTTACAAGTGATGAGTTTCTTAATTTGGAATTCTATGTGTCTGGCTTGGTAGATTAATATGCACATGTCATCACCAATTTGGTCATGACATTTATTTTAAAAGAACCTCAGAAAATCCTTATAAAGGTGTCTTAGAAAGGTTTATGCAACAACTCAACCAAAATCAATTTGGCATCAGATTCACAGGGAAATGGCACGAAGACATTATAGAGTACCTGGACCTTGAGATTTTCAAGAATGAGGGAAAATTATGTACCCAAACGTTTTTCAAGAAAACAGACAGGAATGGGTACATACCTACATCGAGCTGTCACCACCCAAAGTGGATATCTAATATCCCAAAGGGGCAACTCCTTAGAATTAGAAGGAACTGCCATAGGGTTGAAGACTATGATAAACAAGCAGATGTTTTGATCAAAAGGTTCGAGGAAAAAGGATACCATCTACCACAATTGATGCAATTAAAAGGAAAAATACGTAATATGGAAAGATCAACATTACTGAACCCGAACCCAAAACCTAAAATAAACTCCTATGACATGGCCTTCATAACAGGGTACAGTAACCAACATCGACAATTGGAAAAAATCATGAACAAATACTGGCCTGTTCTAAAAGAAGACAAAACTTTGGCCAACATCTTGCCAAACAAACCTCATTTTATTTATCGCAAGGCACCAACCCTGAGGAACCATTTGGTTCATAATGTGGTGAACCCACCAAAAATCGTGGAAATATGTCCTGAATTAAAAGGATTCTACAGGTGCCAAAGATGCCTCCCCTGTAAGAAGAGCAAAAAACAAATCAGAAGACATCTTACTTTTTCATCAAATACCTACCACAAAGAATTCCAAATTAAGAAACTCATCACTTGTAACAGCACGCACGTTACATATGTTGTAGAGTGCCCCTGCAAATTGCAGTACGTGGGACGGACCACAAGACCTCTGAAAGTCCGGATTAGGGAACATATAAGAAATATTCGCAAAGGGTTCCCGTACCACAGCTTATCCAAGCACTTCAGTGAAGCCCACAACAGAGATCCATCTCAAATGATATTCTATGGTATTTACACAATACAAGATCATTGGAGAGGGGGAAACAGAAAAATAAAAATCTCTCAGAACGAAACTGAATGGATATACCGATTGGGATCTCTGGCACTGAAGGGAATGAACCTCGACATCGATCTCAACTGTTATATATCCAACTATTAAAGCCCCAACTCAAATGAAAATAGACCATAATAGAAATGGTAGCATCTATTAACATACAGTAGGATGTTTCCTTGAAAGTCTAGCTCATTTCAAAAACAACAAAACATGGGCCACATTATCACAAGACACCTTATCACAAGACACCTTAATAAGGATTTTCTGAGGTTCTTTTAAAATAAATGTCATGACCAAATTGGTGATGACATGTGCATATTAATCTACCAAGCCAGACACATAGGGGTTGATTTACTAAAAGCAAATGTACTGTGCACTTTTGAAAGTGCAGTTGCACTCTGCAAGGGCAGTTGCTCCAAAGCTTAGTAAATGTGGGAGAGCTCTGCTGACTTCTGTCATCCAATCACGTGTCAGAAAAAATGCTGTTTTTGCAATTTTCCTTGCACGTGATTGGATGAAGGAAGTCAGCAGAGCTCTCCATCATTTACTAAGCTCTGAAGCAACTGCCCTTGCAGAGTACAACTGCACTTTCAAAAGTGCACAGTCCATTTGCCTTTAGTAAATCAGCCCCATAGTCTGAGTAATATTTTTCTTCCCATTCCCTCTCCGCCCTATAATATAGGGTACCCCCTCACCTATCTATAAGTTCCACCACCTACCTATCTAGTTTTCAGTGATATCTCAAATGCTCACCCTAACAGGTGGGGTTTCCAATCTAGTGAATGGCATCATATTGAATAGATGGGAAATCTTTTTTCCCTTCCAGAGATGGGATATGAACCTCTCCTTTTTTTCCTAAATATAGGGCCATCTATTATTAAATCAATCAGTTCATTGAACATTCTAGCTAGGTTCAATATCACGTATAATCAGCTATGACAAGAACATACACAAATAAATGAAAAGAAAAAATTACAGATCACACACATTGATTGTCTCACTATTTTATGTATTAATACAATTGGGGGCTGATACATAGATGGAAGTTCTCTCTCTCTCCTCCTTTTTTTCCATCTTCCTAGCACCAAAAACCCAAGACCTTTACCTTGAATAATAAGACTCAGTATTTTTCTGTGCTCAGCTGTGTGCTCTTTTCATCTAGACTCCACCTACATTTCTCTCACTGGGCACACACTTAAATGGAAATGGCACATTTTCACTGACATACTGGTACCAAATCATACACAATACCGTTCTGCCAAAATGACTGTACCTGTACAGAAAATATACTAACATAGGGCAGATACAATATTTTTATATGAACACTTAGAGACATGACATACTAGGATTCAATAACAGAGTATGGGTATCATAATGTCTTTTTATAATGAACATGTAGTTTCTTTAATGAATACGTTTTTTTTATATGTAATGTCATGTGATAAATAATCGGCATCCAAGCACCTGTCCTGTTTGGTAAATACACCCTACATTGCACTGTTTCCATAATAAATTTACTATATGAGGATGCATATACTGCAAGCCATCTGACTTGCAAACTAGCATCACTAGGCGGTTAAACGAACCGGCATGTGAGTATCCACATAAGGGTTAATGTACGCCCACAATTCACATCGTTTTTTCCCTATACAAATCAGGCGTCCATTCCAACAATCTGACTTGTTCTAAGGAGTATAGATCACTCCCCTAGGGAGGGACTCGGCTGCCGCTTATGATATAAATGTAGTGTGAGGTGATGGGCGGGTACCACCTTTGAGAACGTCCATTCGACGAAACGCGTCAGTTGACCCAGCTGAATTCACGTCACACGCACATCACGCCGCAGGCACTTCCGGGTAAGGAGCTGGAAGCCGTGGAGCGCAAACAAGCCACAGGCGCTACGCTCCATCTTGGGACAATATTTAAAACATACCCGGGAACTGCATACTAAGGCGGATTACTGGACTACACTTGGTGTATACTGCTTGCAGCAGAACTGTTTTTTATTTTGAGATTTTAATCCTATTATTTTTTACTATATAATTTTTTATATTGAAGCTGCATGGTATGAAACAGAACCTTGCAAATAAATGTCCATTAAGTATCTACAATACTACTCTATGTGGATTCCCCCTTTTTTCCTTTTTTACCACACTCATCACCAACTGGGATAAGACCACGGTGCATCGCAAGGATATCATCCTCCACCAGGCTACGGTGCAACGCAGAGGATACCATTCCACATCAGGTAGCAAACTGAATTTAATTCAGTAAGGCTCTACACCCCCTAGTGGGGACGTCTATCCGGTGAGTGGGCACCCAACAGGGGGGAACGTGAACCACGCATGATCATTTAGATGACAGATGAGTCGGCAAGGGATTGAAAAACTTGTACTCTCTGGAGAGCACTGAATGCATTGCTAATATATGATTGAGGACTGTTTTACTGTCACACATTGCTATAACAGCCTGCACATATTATATATGACCTTAACCAATTTTGTCAGCATAAGATTAATGTCATCCAGATTCCACCAGTGAAAATTGATGCGGACCCTGGTGTATTACTGGCCTAATATAATCAGGTGCAAATAGGACCCGATATAGTTCTGACATAGTATTGTTTGTGGTACACCCAATAGGGTGACTAAAGTATTTTTGCAACAGGGGATTTGAATTTCCCCCTGAATTTTTGTTTCTTGATTTTTCTGAATATTGTCTTGAATGTTCATCAAATAATATTTGAGGTTGATTTATAATTACTTACCTTAAACCAATCATACAAGATTAGATTGGATTGGTATTTTCTATGGTATACACAGTGGTAATGAATTACATATACTGTAGGATTGATACACTCCACATTTTACCTATTACCACAAGATTTCATCACTTGAAACTTGCAGTCATAATATTACTATATTATATACATATTTTTTGTTTATATATTTTTTGGCACATCAAATAGCACGGCTTACACACACGCCAGCCGTAAGTTCACGAAAAAAAAATAGCTCTCTTATTACTTTTCTGGTTTTTAGATAATAGTTCTCCATCTTTTTCTTTAGGGTCCTTTCACACGTCCGTTCAGTTTTTCAGATCAGTTTTTTTTTCATCAGCTGATCCGTTTTTCCATCAGTTTTTCGTCAGTTTTTCGTCAGTTTTTGCATCAGTTTTTGCATCAGTTTTTGCATCAGTTTTTCCATCCGTTTTTTCATCCGTTTTTTTTTTTTTTGGGGCTTTTTACATAGAAAAACGGATGTTAGCAGAACGGATCTTCCGTTAACGTCCGTTTTTCGTCCGTTCCGTTTTTTAGACGGAAGAAAAAAATGGTTTTCTTCCGTCCAAAAAAACGGAACTGAACGCAGACGGATGCTAACGGACGTTAGCGGATGCTCATCCGCTAACGGACGCTAGCCCATAGGGAAGCATTGCGGTCCGTTACCGGACTTCCAAAAAACGGACGAACGGAACGGACGTGTGAAAGAGCCCTTATTTTGAAGATCACACACTCAGGGCTCTTTCACACGTCAGTTCAGTTTTTTAGATCAGTTTTTTTTCATCAGTTGATCCGTTTTTCCATCAGTTTTTCGTCCGTTTTTCATCAGTTTTTCCATCCGTTTTTTCATCCGTTTTTTTTTTTTTGGGGGGGGCTTTTTACATACAGTGCCTGCCGCCGAGAATGTGTTTTAGCACGACGGCATCGCGCTGATTCTCGGCGACAGGGTGCCGACATCTCGCACTCGCTGGAATAGTAAAAGCCATTCCAGCAAGCACGTCATAGAAGCGACGGGAGATCCGACTTGGATTCCCGCCAATTCTACACGTGTGCGGCGTTTGGTATGAATCCTGAGGGGAAAGTTCCCGCCGGATTTTAAATAAAAATCCGGCATGGGTTCCCCCCTCGGGAGCATACCGGGCCCTTAGGTCTGGTATGGGTTGTAAGGAGACCCCCCCTACGCCGAAAAAACGGCGTAGGGGGTCCCCCTACAATCCATACCAGACCCGTATCCAAAGCACGCTACCCGGCCGGCCAGGAAAGGAGTGGGGACGAGCGAGCGCCCCCCCCCCTCCTGAGCCGTACCGGGCTGCATGCCCTCAACATGGGGGGGTTGGGTGCTCTGGGGCAGGGGGGGCGCACTGCGCCCCCCACCCCAGAGCACCCTGTCCCCATGTTGATGAGGACAGGGCCCCTTCCCGACAACCCTGGCCGTTGGTTGTCGGGGTATGCGGGTGGGAGGCTTATCGGAATCTGGGAGCCCCCTTTAATAAGAGGGCCCCCAGATACCGGCCCCCCACCCTAAGTGAATGAGTATGGGGTACATCGTACCCCTACCCATTCACCTGCAAGAAAAGGTATAAACACAAATAAAAAAACACAGGGTATTAAAATATTTTATTAGTGTGCTCCGGAGGCCGCCCCCTGTCTTCTTTAGCTCTTTTCACCAAGGGGGGGGCTTCTTCTTTGACGTCTTCGGGTGGGGGCCACCGTCTGGTTCTCTTCCACCACCGGGGGGGTCGCTTTTATAAAAGCGCCCACCCCCGGCGGGTTTCCTCCGACGTCTTCGGCGGGTGGTGGTGTGCTTCTCAGGGGGGGCTTCTTCCGCTATCCGGGGGGGGTCTTCTCCGCTATCCGGGGGGTCTTATCCACTCTCTGGGGGTCTTCTGCTATGTTCGCCGCTCTCCGCTGTTGACTCGGCGCACCCCGGTTCTTCCTCCCGCTGTCCGGTGCCTTCTCCTTCAGCGCTGAACGTCTTCATCTTCTTCTTCTTCCGTGCTGTGACGTCTTCTTCTTCCGGGCTGTGACGTCGTCTTCTTCTTCTCCCGATGTTGACACATCGCCTCTTCTCGCTGCAATGACGGGTGCGCGGCTTGCATCTTACTTATATAGGCCTCACAGTCCCATCATGCTCCGTACCTACCCATGTGATACCTACCCACGTGGGTAGGTACCGGAGCATGATGGCACTGTGAGGCCTATATAAGTAAGATGCAAGCCGCGCACCCGTCATTGCAGCGAGAAGAGGCGACGTGTCAACATCGGGAGAAGAGAAGAAGAAGAAGACGACGTCACAGCACGGAAGAAGAAGACGTTCAGCGCTGAAGGAGAAGGCACCGGACAGCGGGAGGAAGAACCGGGGTGCGCCGAGTCAACAGCGGAGAGCGGCAAACATAGAAGAAGACCCCCGGAGAGCGGAGAAGACCCCCGGATAGCGGAAGAAGCACACCACCCCCTGCCGAAGACGTCGGAGGAAACCCGCCGGGGGGGGGCGCTTTTATAAAAGCGACCCCCCACCCCCCCCGGCGGTGGAAGAGAACCAGACGGCGGCGAAGAAGAGCGGCCCCCACCCGAAGACGTCAAAGAAGAAGCCCCCCCCTGGTGAAAGAGCTAATAAAGAAGACGGGGGGCCTCCGGAGCAGACTAATAAATTATTTTAAAAACCCTTGTGTCGTGTTTATTAACTTTAACTTTTTGCCTCCAGGTGAATGGGTAGGGGTACGATGTACCCCATATCCATTCACTTAGGGTGGGGGGCTGGTATCTGGGGGCCCCCTTATTAAAGGGGGCTCCCAGATTCCGATAAGCCTCCTGCCCGCATACCCCGACAACCAACGGCCAGGGTTGTCGGGAAGGGGCCCTGTCCTCATCATGTTGAGGGCATGCAGCCCGGGTACGGCTCAGGAGGGGGGGCGCTCGCTCGTCCCCACTCCTTTCCTGGCCGGCCGGGTAGCGTGTTTTGGATACGGGTCTGGTATGGATTGTAGGGGGACCCCCTACGCTGCTTTTTCGGCGTAGGGGGGGGTCTCCTTACAACCCATACCAGACCTAAGGGCCCGGTATGCTCCCGAGGGGGGAACCCATGCCGGATTTTTATTTAAAATCCGGCGGGGACTTCCCCCTCAGGATTCATACCAAATGCCGCACAGGGCGTTAGCGGATCGGATGGTAAACGGATCATCCGTTTTTCGTCCGTTCCATTTTTTTGACGGAAGAAAAATAAGTTCCGTTTTTTTGGACGGAAGAAAACCCTAACGCAGACGGATGCTAACGGACGTTAGCGGATGCTCATCCGCTAACGGACGTTAACCCATAGGGAAGCATTGCGGTCCGTTAACGGACGTCCAAAAAACGGACGAACGTAACGGACGTGTGAAAGAGCCCTAACAGGAAATTATCCTGACACACCTGGAGTGTTAACACTCATTAAACGGTTATTGGAGTGACACCTAGTGGACAAATTGTAATTGGTCCACTCTCTGTCACCATACACACAGGAGTGAAATTTTTTTTATTTATTTTTCCTCTTTTACGATTGCATTTTTGCCGACTAGAGGATACACGGGGTGATTGCACTATTAAATACACATATTTGGTTATACAATAATATATACCAATAAAAGGGCACCCAAATATTATTGGAAGCTCCTCATATGAGCTTGTCATATTGGGGACCCGACACTGCATTTTTATCATCGAGTTAGAGGTGCACAGAAGACATACCACAATACTATCCAGCAGCGCCAATACCCTGAATATACATTTAACCTAATGTGACATGATTGTCTTGGGGGGGGGGGGCAATTTCCCTGTTGCCCCCCCCCCCCCCTGGATCCGCCGTTGATTCAGAAGGGATGAAATCATGTTGCAAATCTTTGTAATATTCCCTATATTGCTCAACGAGCAGGATACATGATTTGTACCACAATCTGTGTTGTGGACAGACATTTCTCACTCTTTAACCACTTCCCGACGGCCGTACGACTTTATACGGCCGCAGGGTGGTTGTAATTCTCGAACTCGCCGTGTTTTTACCGCCTCCGCTCCTCCTGGTCACTGGGGGGCGCGCGCACGTGCCCGCTGCATCACTGAGATGCCGATGTACGTGCCTGGCGGCCGCGATGTCTGCCAGGCTCCCGCGATCGGCGGTTACAGAGACAAGGACGTGGATATGTGTGTGTAAACACGTCCTGTCAGGGAGAGAGGAGACCGATCTGTGTCTCTTGTACATAGGGATACAGATCAGTCACCTCCCCCAGTCAGCCCTCTTCCCCCACAGTTAGTAACACTCACTAAGATACACATTTAACCCCTCCCTCACCCCCTAGTGTTAACCCCTTAAATGCCAGTCACATTTATACAGTAATTAGTGCATATTTATAGCACTGATCGCAGTATAAATGTGAATGGTGTCAAAAGTGTCCGATGTGTCCTCCATAATGTCGCAGGACCAATAAAAATCGCAGATCGCCGCCATTACTAGTAAAAAAAAAAAAAAATCTGTCCCCTATTTTGTAGGCGCTATAACTTTTGTGCAAACCAGTCGCTTATTGCGTTTTTTTTTTTTCTACCAAAAATATGTAGAATACGTATCGGCCTAGACTGAGAAAAATTTTTTTTAGCTATTTATTATAGCAACAAGTAAAAATGTATTTATTTATTTTTCAAAATTGTCGCTCTATTTTTGTTTATAGCGCAAAAAATAAAAACTGCAGAGGTGATCAAATACCACCAAAAGAAAGCTCTATTTGTGTGAAAAAAAGGACGTCAATTTTGTTTGGGAGACACGTCGCACGACCGCGCAATTGTCAGTTAAAGCGACGCAGTGCCAAATCGCAAAAAGTCCTCTGGTCAGGAAGGGGGTATGTGTGCCCAGTAAGCAAGTGGTTAACAGAGGAGTTCATGGGCCCAGTGTGTGCTTCTTTCTTTTAGTCAATAACAATGTTGTTATTTGGTGACAGGTGGATGTTTGATACATTTTATGATGTTTTTCTTTACAATGTTCAATAAATTGATTACATTTTGACACTGCATTAACGTCTGGGGTCACTTTATACCTGCTTCTCTGGGAAATTCGCACATCAATAAATTCAGTTTCTCTTTTTTCTGGTATGTAGACCCACTCCTCTGGAGGGGGATTGACGAATGCTTTATTAGTCCAAAATGATCCCCTTTATGATGGTCCTCTTCTTTGCTGTATAGCATATTGATTAATACTTAAAGGGGTTGTAAAGGTTCATTTTTTATTTTCTAAATAGGTTACTTTAAGCTAGTGCATTGTTGGTTCACTTACTTACTTTTCCTTCAATTTCCTTTCTAAATGTTATTTTTCTTGGTTTTCTTTGTCTGAATTTCTCACTTCCTGTTCCTCCTCAGTAAGGTGTTCAGTAAGCTGTTCTAAATGACTTTCCACCGCTCGGATGATGGTGGAAAGCTTACTGAGGAGAAACAGGAAGTGAGAAATTCAAACAAAGAAAATAAACATTTAGAAGGAAAATCGAAGGAAAAGGTAAGTGAACCAACATTGCACTAGCTTAAAGGAACCTATTTAGAAAATAAAAGATGAACCTTTACAACCCCTTTAAAGGCATCCCATGGAGTTTTAACATATCACAAATGAAGACTGTCATCAATTCTGCTGCAGATAGCAGGGAAGAAAAAGGTACAAAGTCTGCCATTTTAGAAAAAAAACAGTCTACCACAACCCACACTACAGTACAGCCTTAAGACGAGGAAAGGCCAGTTATAAAATCCATAGCAATGTGGCATCATGGCTCCTCCGGGGTAGGGGATGGGAGAAGAGGCCCAGCCAGAGTCTGGTTTGGAAACTTGATATGGGCACAGACTAGTCAGGCTTTAGCCTAGAAAAGTCCTTGACATCCTTGAGGCGGTTTGGCTATCAGCAAAGACAAGAGAGGAACATTAGGGTCCTATGGATAGCTGGATGGTCAGAAAGCTTGGAGCCATGAGCCCAACCTAACAGCTTCATCCTAGAATTTGCTGGCACAAAGTTTTCCCCGGTGGTATACAGTCCTGAACTGAGGTGAGAGCACGAACTCGGGTGGGAGGAATTATTGACTCGAGTTCCCTGGAGGTTTCAGAATCCTTTGCATCTGCCATGGAGTTGGCCTTTCCCGGTTTGAAGGTGATGACAAAATCAAAACGTCAGAAGAACAGCGACCAGCGAGCCTGCCGTGGATTCAAGCGGCCAGCAGAATGGAGGTACTGCAAATTTTTATGATCCGTGTATATAGTGATTCAAAGAGGCGAACCCTCCAGAAGTTACCGCCATTCTTCTAGGGCTAAATTTTACACCGGGAAGTTTGTGATGTCCTTTGGAGTAATTTCTCTCTGCTGGGGAGAACTTCTTTGAGGAAAAAGACACATGGATGTTTAGCCCCACAAGGTGATTGGAAAAGAATTGCCCCAACTCCTACAGAGAAGGCATCCACTTCGATGGAGAATGGCTTGGAGACATCTGGCCTCAAGAGAGCAAGGCCAGTGTCACAATCTACGGTGAACAAGAGTGAACCACAACTGCGGTTAAGGAAAGATCTCAATGCACTACTCTATGTGTAAATGATTATCAGTACGGGACCCCAGGCGTCACTCTAATCAGAGAATAAGAGTTTGTGGATTCACTATATCATATCACTCACATATAGCAATGCATTAAGATACTAAGGGAGGAGGTATAGCATACCTTCTACCCTTAGCCTAGAAAAGGTATGGCGAACATGTTTAATATATTAGGCCAGCATGCCATATAATTTTAACAACAAATGTCAAGCACGTAGCATATGAAAATACTGTATGCAGATAGCATTAACTTGAGAGAGGCAATTGAAGTTTAAATGGCTTAAGAGTGTATGTCCCTTTAAGATATTCCACAACTGTTACAAGAAGGCACATTAAGTAATCCCAAGCTGCACGGTAGTATAAATTAAAGGCAAATTCAAATAGTACTTAGTGTAAAGGCTATATGTGATCCAGGTAATTCTAGAGAAGAAAATGTAACGTAGTAATGGTACTTATCCGTTTGCAGAGGATGAGTGTTCTTCCGTGATAGCAGAGTAGTCTGGCAGTAATAGGATTCTGTAGTGCATGGGCTCCTTATGCTGAATATCTTAGGGTGTCCCCAGCAATGGCAGTATGCATGGCAGTGAGGATCCAGGTAGGCGATTAGCTTAATTGTGGCATGGATCCAGCGTGGGATGGTTTCCAGTTTAGGGATACATAGTACCAGTAGTTTTGTAGCGTGGTCCGGCTACGGCTGACAATAATAGAACAGCGTGTACTCTGCACACTGTTCTGTTTATAGCAGAGAGGCATGTGGGCCAAATAGAGTGTTAATTACGCTCGACACTTCCGCGTTCCACGCTGGAACGCACGCGGCGCCGGGCGATGACGTTGTATGCGCTCCAGCATGGAACGCAGTATGCCATCGAGAAGCGCCGATTACAACCAGAGAGGAAATCACACTTTAAGGCATGGAAGGCCTCCACTGCATCGGGTGGCCAGATCCCAAGATCAGCATCCTTCCGGGTAAGGGTTTTGATGGGTGTAACCAGAACAGAATAGTTGCAAATGAATTAAAAGTAGTAGTTTGTGAAGCCCAGAAACTGCTGGATAGTCTTCAGACTGCCAGGCCAGGACCAATTGGAGATAGAGGAAACTTTTTCAGGGTTCATGGAGAGACCATCTCTGGAGACAATGTAGTCTAGAAAAGGTACTTGAGATTGTTCAAAGAGGCATTGACGGACTGTATAGGCATGAAGTCTGTGCGTAGGGAGATCTGGGGAAAAACTAAGAATGTCATCCAGATAGACTACTACACAGACATAGAAAAGGTCACGGAATATCTGGCTGATGAAGTGCTGAAAACCGCCAGGGTTTTACAGAGGCCAAAAGGTATCACTAGATATTCATAGAGGCCATTCCTGGTGTTAAAAGCAACTTGGACAGGAGACAAAACTCAGCGCTGGATCGATGTGCATGGGAACATGACATGTGTGTTACACCTGTGCAAATGTGCTCCTTTACAAACGCACATAGTTGCATACAGAGGCCTGCAAACAATCATGTGTATGGGCAGCTGTACACATCACCAGGTCACCAAGATTATGCAATGCTGAAGAATGCACTCATGTGCATGAGTTCTAAACTTGATTACCAATGGTTTTCATTATTTCGCTATTGGGCCAGAGAGGATGATGTCATGAGAATTCCCACACCCTATAAAGTCACTGCTATAATAGGTACTACTGTATGCTTTTTTCTTATGCCGTGTACACACGATCGTAATTTCCGAAAACAAATGTTCGATGGGAGCTTTTGGTCGGAAATTACGATGTGTAGGCCCTATCGGACATTTTCTGTCCGAATTTCCGACAACAAAAATTTGAGAGCTGGTTCTCAAATTTTCCGATAACAAAATCCATTCTCGTAAATTCTGAGCATGTGTAGACAATTTGGACGCATAAAATTCCACGCATGCTCTAAATCAAGTACGAGACAAAAGCGCTTGGTCTGGTTAAATCTAGCGTTCGTAATGGAGATAGCACATTCGTCACGCTGTAACGGACTGAAAAGCACAAAGCTGAAAAACGTGAATCGTCTCTCGCCAAACTTCTACTAACACAAGATTAGCAGAAGGAGCTCAAAGGGTGGCTCACTTGCTATGGAACTTCCATTTTATTGTGCCATCGTACGTGCTGTACATGACAGTGTTCTTGACGTTCGCAATTTCCGACAATATTTGTGCGACCGCCAACAACGTTGTAGTTAATAGGGCCAAGATCTTTACCCTCTGTGATATCGCTGCTATAATAAGGGAGAGTAAGTTGGTTCTTACAGCGTATATAAAACTAAGAACACAAATCTAATACATTGCAGCTTACCAGTCCTTAGATGTGGTGGCCACATTAGTTTCCATTTTTATAGGGCTTTTTTCCCTCCTATTTTTACATGGTGATCCTGCCTGTAATACACTTCCTGTCCTATGATGACAACACTCACTTACTGTACTGTATCTATAGAGGAGCAGCATTGTCACTCCAGGACAGGAAGTGGACTACATAAACTACCCCTCTCCTCCTCCTAACCATAACTCCTCACCTAACATAGGTGTTATGTAGTATACAAAGTAAATTGGGAACAGCGCTAATTGGTTCATGGACTAAGTCCACATCCAAGATCTACCCCATGCCCCCATCTGGGCCACCCCCATCTCAACACCGGGTGAGACACTCTGTCCGGACCCCTAGTTTCTCCATCTTGGATGTGGACTTAGTCCATGAACCTCATCGTAAGTTTTTGATTAATTCATTTGGCCCCTTTTTCATAGCTGTGCCCCCCTACAGGGCATCCTATGTTAACTGTTTCCCCTCTCTCTCTCCTTTTTTTTTCTCAATCACAGTTTTATCTTGGCATCATACTCCTGATGATTAGCTTCAGGCTACGAAACGCGTAGAGTCTACAATAAGGGTGCCCGACAAGCTTGTTGCAATCATGGATTTTAATTTAATGTATTTTTATCATAATGTTATGTACTGAGGTGTACATTGGATGTAATATGTTACTATGGATTTGCGTTGTTGATCATGTCTATGGCCGCGTACACACGATCGGTCAAAACCGATGAAAACGGACTGAAGGACCTTTTCATTGGTCCAAACCGATCGTGTGTGGGCCCCATCGGTCAGTTAACCTTCGGTCAAATTTAGAACTTGCTTTCAAATTTAACCGATGGACTGATAACCGATAGGTCAAAACCGATGGTTAGTATGCAAAAGCATCGGTTAAAAATCAGAATCAAGTCGACGCATGCTTGGAAGCATTGAACTTCGTTTTTTTCTGCACGTAGTTGTGTTTTATGTCACCGCGTTCTGACACGATCGTTTTTTTAACTGATGGTGTGTAGGCACATCAGACCATCAGTCAGCTTCATCGGTTAACCGATGACAAGGGTCCTTCAGACCGTTCTCATGGGATGGACCGATCGTGTGTACGCGGCCTAAGTGATTTTACACATGCTCCCTATTTTTTATCAATGTTTCATTTCTGTATCATCTGACTATGAATTAACATGTTTTTTGATTAAAGCATATCGACATTAGAGTTAATGGTATTATTATTATTGTTATTATTATTATGAGTATTATTACAAGTATCATGAGTATTAACATTATTAGTGGTGGTGCATTATTGCTACCACTACCATTAATCTCTAATTTATTTAATCATATTATTTACATTATTGGTCAGATGTGTGCGTTTGGCTTTGCACAAACTGGCGGAAACAACGCATCACATCATGCCGACATTAAACTTTATTACAGAGAAAAAAATTGAATATATTATTTATCCTAATTATTAAATGCACACACGCCTCATTTAAAGTCCCACCAATTTTACTGACTTTTAACACATGCATATTTAGGGATGGAGGCATGTACGGGCTTGTTGTGGCTGGTCACGTTTATTTTTAGACTAGCCATTAACTCTCAGACTACCCTCTAAATTTAAAGCAGCGCTGGGCTAGAAAGTAGCAGGCCGCTACACATTTATATTATTATTTTTTTTGTGAATGGGTAGGGAGCAGGGATGGGCCAAATACCCTCCTATTTGGTTTGCAGCAGAACTCCTGAAAAGGGGAAATGTTATAACGAACAGCCAACCCCATTGAAGTCCATGGGAGCCGAACAGGAAAAATCAAAAGTACCCATTTTGCAGGCTTATATGCAAGTAATTGGCCATAAAAGGGGTATAGGGTCTAGGTACTGCCCTGGGGGACATGTATCAAAAAATATTGTTTTTTCAGGAGCAGTGATTTTAATTATGCTTAAAGTGTAACAATGATAATGAAAACTTTTTTTAAATATCGTGCCTGGGGGCCCTTCCTAATGTGCCTGTAAAGTGACGCATTTGTAGCATATACAGAACACGCTACAGCAAAATTTACATTTTTACATCCTACCCGTACCCATTCACCAAAAAAGTGTCAAAAAGTAAGAAAAACAGAAGATTGGATTTAATAAAAGATTTCTCAAAACCTCAGTCAATCACGACGCCTGACGGACCCGAAAAATAGAATAAAAAATTTAAAACGCCTTGCCCTGCACTTTGACAGCCTTTACATCAACCAGTGGAATCCCCCTTCTGAAGTCACAGTCCGTTGGGCGTCGTGATTGACAGTGGATTTGCATCGAGGGACACTCCCCCCCCCCTTTTCTTTTTTAATAAAGGATTTTTTTAAAACTGTCTGTTTTTCTTAAGTTTTGACACTTTTTTGGTAAATGGGTACAGGTACAATGTATCAACAAAGGCCTGGGGAGTGCCCAGAAAAAAAACAAGCCTACTTACCGACCAGCTCGCAGACAACCAACTAACCTGTCTAACAGAATGCGTTAAAAACAGGGGTTTTGTCCTCCATTGCATGGGGCTCCGAAGCTTGGAGGCTTGTTTTGTTTATTCTGACTGGTGGAGGGGCCTCCCTCCTACCGAGGTGTGCCTAGGTGATGCGGGCGGGTTGATCCACTATGGAATTGGCTTATAATATGCCCTATATATGACGCTCACTATTCCCCCAGCCGCACTTCCAGGTATGGGCACGCCCTAGAGATGTATTTTGCCACTATGCTTCGTTTGAATGCCCGGGATAGGATCTGTATCGACATGCAATGTGATTGTTAAATTCCCTGTACTTCATTTTGCCGAGCCATGTTGGCCGACAGTTATTTTTGAAAATAAAGATTATATAAAAAAAAAAACAGGGGTTTTGTCGGCACGCATTTGCAAACGCATGCGTGAGCCACAGAGCCATGTCCTGGCACCCTGGAGTCTGTGGTTCCATCACTAAACTATGGGTGTCCCCACAGTGGAGGCACATGCATTCTGATGGATAGATAAGGACAGGTGGACTGAAGGGCAGCCCATTCCTTCTTAAAGGTACAGGAGCACACCAAATACGCAGCATGTAGCACAGTGGCTGCAAAGGTGCTGGTGTGCTGCTGGACCAAGACAAACATCACAGGTGAAACAGACTTGTCTACCACCTTCATCTATAGCTGGCCATCGCAGTAAGCAGCATTGGAAGGCTGAAACAGATATCAACAAAGGCCTGGGGAATGCCCAGGAAAAACCAAACCTACTTACCGACCAGCTCGCAGACAACCAAATAACCTGTCTAACAGTATGCGTTAAAAACAGGGGTTTTGTCTGCATGCATTTGCAAACGAATGCGTGAGGGGGTGGGCAGGATCTGGGGGCCCCCTTGTTAATCTTCCAGATTCTGATAAGCCCCCCACCTGCAGACCCTGACAACCACAGCCCAGGGTTGTAAGGAAGAGACCATTGTCCCCATCAACACAGGGACAAGGTGCTTTGTGGTGGGGCGCAGAGCCCCCCTGCCCCAAAGTACCCACTCCCCCCCCCCCATGTTGAGGCCAGGTGGCCTGGTATGGTTTAGGAGGCGGGCGCTTGCTCACCCCCCCTTTTCCTGACCTGCCAGGCTGCATGCTTGAATAGGGGTCTGGTATGGATTTTGGGGGGCTCTCTTTCTTTATTTTTTAATAGCCCGGTGCCGGCAATTGTAACCGCGAGTCATTTCAAGTGAGGTTTTTTTTCTTTAGAAATGTCAGTCTTGCTGTAGCATGTTCTGTATATGCTACAAATGCGCCACTTTTTTTGTGGTTGTATCCTTTAGCATCACTAGGTGATAAAAAAAACTTCCACTTTTCCACGTGTCACAAATAAAAAGTAACCTGGTTTCTTAAAGCAAAGAGAGACCATACTGATGTCATTGCTGTGGAAACTAGTGAGCATTCCTACACACTACCAAGCCCTGTTAACAGATAATCCTTTTTCTGCTCAGAAACCATAAAGCACAATACATTCCCAAGGCCAATCTTTGTTGATGATGTCACTGATCACATGACTTAAAAGGCCCTGGGTAGGACTGCAAGATAAGCTCAGGTGCTAAAGGTGACTAGAAGTAAATGGGCTTTTCTGGGAAAATGGCTAATGTGTCAGGCAGTCACTAAAGATCACAAGACTTATGTGTTATGCAATAGATCTCCGATACAAATTATGTGTGCATACAAAAGGTAAAGGTCATGTTATATCTGCAAATAAAGAATAGCTAAGAACAAGCTCAAGCCACAAAATCTAGGAAGCCATGGAAGTTATCTTCATTTAGAAGAAAGTTTTAGGCTACTTTCACACTGTAGTGCTGGGTGCGTTGGCACTAAAGTGCCTCTATTTTTAGCTGTGTTTTACCGTAATTTTTGCCGCAATTTTCAGATTGGCCATCCAGGGTTGGTTCTGCAATCACGATCTGTTTTTTGACTTGTGTCTATCAGTACAATTGTGAATTGCGGCAATTGAGTAGCTGTACCTATATTTTGAATTATGCTGTCCCACAATTGCTTTTAAATATTTATCTGTTTTATAATCAAATAAAATGTATACTTTTACATACTTTTTGTACTCTTTCATGGTATCCTGTTGAGTGACGGAGAGAAACCCTGAAATACTAATCAGTGCCAGTGTGCAAAGGTATATTGCTTTGTAAAATTAAATCGCCTCTAATGTTGTGTGTCCTATGTGTATGGATGCTGCTGTATTATGTAAAACTATTTGTTTAGTTTGTTACATTTTAGAATGGGGTGCCTTGAGATTGTACATAATTTTAATGGGTGCCTTGAATGAAAAAAGGTTGAAAAACACTGTCATATCATCTATAATACAATTAAAAATAATAATAAAGAATACATTTAAAAAAATAAAATGTAAACTCTAATACAGTTTTGATAGGGTCACATGTATCTGTGTTCCTATCTCAGCCATACGTATTTTTGCAATAGGTGCCCAATCAAAATCCAGGATGTTTTGCAAGCTGGGCTGGCACCTGTATTGAAAGAGAGTGTGTGGAGCGGCATCAATCGTTTTGTGCTAATAACTATAACTGCCAACATTAAATACACTAGACAATTACAAGTACAAAATACAAGCATGGAATACATGGAATTTAGCCAGTATGAAATGGATTGGTATGCGGCAGTATGTTGCACGTTTCACAAGTAAAATTGTATCAAAAGAACACACCTGATTTTACCAATGAAACCCTGTGTGTACACAATACCTTATTAAACTCATTAACCAAGCCCAATACTGGTACCTAATATAAGTACTTGTTGCAAACCACATACTGTAACCTATACCTATGACATTTTTGAAAGGCATGTAAACCCATAGCCTTGAGCTAGCACATAGTTTTTAACATAACTTACTATGTAAAAACAGGTCAGGTTACTTCCTGCTAGTGCATAAGCTACAAATGCTTGAGGAACAGCTGCACATCTTATACCATCTATAATGCAATAAAAAAAAGAGAATAAAAGTAAAAAGTGCACTCTGATCATAAAATCTACCTTTATTTTAGCATATCCTTAAAATGAGCAGCAACAGCAAAGAAACAGCAGTGGAGGGCTGAAGGTTGATGCTATTCACGCCTGTCTAGGTTCATATCTATGCGGCTGCGCTTGATGAATTTTTCAGACGCGTTTTGCAGTGCGTTTTATACCCTCGTTTTTAATGCATTTTGTGTTTTTTTTTTTTTTTTTTTTCTTTAACCACTTGCTTACTGGGCACCCCCTCCTGCCCAGGTGAAATTTCTGCTTCCGGCACTGCGTCACTTTAACTGACAATTGCGCAGTCGTGCGACGTGGCTCCCAAACAAAATTGACATCCTTTTTTCCCCACAAATAGAGCTTTATTTTGGTGGTATTTGATCACCTCTGCAGTTTTTATTTTCTGCGATATAAACAAAAAAAAAGAGCGACAATTTAAAAAAAAAACAATATTTTTTACTTTCTTTAATAAATATCCCAATTATTTTTCTTGAAAAAAAAAATTTTTCTCAGTTTAGCCTGATACGTATTCTTCTACATATTTTTGGTAAAAAAAAAAAATTTGCAATAATCGACTGGTTTGCGCAAAAGTTATAGCACCTACAAAATAGGGGACAGAATTATTTATTTATTTTTTTTACTAGTAATGGCGGCGATCTGCAATTTTTATTGAGACTGCGACATTATGGCGGACACATCGGACGCTTTTGACACATTTTTGGCACCATTCACATTTATACAGTGATCAGTGCTATACATATGCACTAATTACTGTATAAATGTGACTGGCAGGGAAGGGGTTAAATGTGTAGCCTAGTGAATGTTCTAACTGTAGGGGGAGGGGACTGACTAGGGGAGGTGACTGATCTGTGTCCCTATGTACAAGGGACACAGCATCGGTCTCCTCTCTCCCTGACAGGACGTGGGTCTGTGTGACCGCCAATCGCGGGTGCCTGACGGACATCGCGGCCGCCAGGCACACGCATCGGCATCTTAGTGATGCGGCGGCGCTCGCGCGCCCCCCAGTGGCCGGAGGCCGTATATATAAAGTCGTACGGCCGGCAGGAAGTGGTTAAACTCACTGTAAACACACTTTATGAAGCTGGTTGCTAAGCAGGGGGCCGGGAAGCTGGCCGCCATATCCTTAACAACTGATGAGTTATCAGCTGTCAGCTGTCAATACCAGGCCTCTAAGCTCTAAGCCGTCAGCTGTCTAAGCTGTCAGCTGTCCATACCAGGCCTCTAAGCCGTCTCCTCCCAGAGCCATCTTTTCCAGCTGCCGTCTCTCCCTCTGCCTCCTTTCCCGCCGCCGTCTTCTCCAACCGCCATCTTCTTTCTCGCAGCCAATTACCCGCTGTGATGTCACAAGGGGTGGGCTCCCTGGGTGATGTCATCGGATGGACACACCCCATGGCTATATAAGAGATGCCAGATGGCGGGCGACAACACAACAGAAGAAGACAGCGGGTAACTGGCAGAGAAGAATGAAGACAGCGGCGAGAGAGAAGTTGGTTCGGGGAGAAGATGGTATCGGGAGAGATAACAGTGTGAAAAGATGGCACGGGAAGAAGACAACTCAGAGCTATTTTTTTTATAAAGTACCCGATGGCCATTCACATAGGGGGGGCAGGAGCTGGGGGCTCCCTTCTTAAAGGGGAATTTTCAGATTACGTTAACCCCCCCTGCAGACCCCGACAACCACCGGCCAGGATTGTCGAGAAGAGGCCCTTGTCCCCATCAAGAGCCCCCCAAAATAAAAACCATAAAACACATCAAAAATTGCATCACAAACACAACACTTGCATTTCTGGTGTGGTTCCTTCTAATGCCGCGTACACACGATCGGTCCATCCGATGAGAACGGACCGATGGACCGTTTTCATCGGTTAACCGATGAAGCTGACTGATGGTCCGTCGTGCCTACACACCATCAGTTAAAAAAACGATCCTGTCAGAACGCGGTGACGTAAAACACAATGACCTGCTGAAAAAAACGAAGTTCAATGCTCCCAAGCATGCGTCGACTTCATTCTGAGCATGCGGTTAAATTTAAAACAAGTTGGCTTTTTTTTAACCGATGGTTATATAACCGATGGCGCCCACACACGATCGGTTAGGACCGATGAAAACGGTCCATCAGACCATTCTCATCGGTTTAACCGATCGTGTGTAGGCAGCATAAGTCTTTTACACGCAAAACAAGGAAAAAAGTCCCCAAACCTTTCTTAAAATGCACCGGCCACAAAAAGCATAGATGTGAACTTGTACCATAGGAAACCATGTTAAATGGACTAAAAACGCATTGGTGTGAACATAGGGTAAGTGCTTAATCAAATCCAGGATGTTGTGTGAGGTGGGCTGACACCTGTATTGAAAGAAAGTTTGTCAGGTATATATGATGGTGAACCAACCTGGAGCAGCATCGATTAGTTTGTGCTACTAACATTAAATACACCAGACAATGACAACTACACAATACAAGCAATGGAATTCAGCTCCATTCTATTCTTTGCGACACAGGAAACATGGACATCACTCAGCTCCGACACCTCAGGAAAAGTACCATGTTCTTGGATAGTATGCATTAATTGCCTATGAGAATAGAAAATAAATGTTTAGATTTATACTTCCCTTGCCAGCTTTCATTTAATAGTCTCTTTGGAGAGTGAATTTTCTTACCAGTGTGGTCTTGACATGACATAATGGAGAGTTGGTCGCTGAAATCCATTGAATGTAGAAGATGCAACCACGGTGTAGGCACCCATGTTCTCAAACAGTATCCAGTCCCCCTCCTGCAGCTCTGGTAGGTCACATCGTTCGATAATGCGATCATCCGCATCACAAGTTGGACCCCAAATGCTGCTAGAGTAGAGTTTCTCATCTGGTTTGGATTTCTGCAATGAAAAACAAATAAGGAAAGGTCCCTGGGCTTTTGCAGGAATCTGAATATCCAAATTGTATTTCCTCTCTCATGTTTAGTTTTACATTTAACTGAACATCAGCCTAAAGAACTGTACACACGGCCCCGGATTCTCGTCAGGAAAAAAACACTGTTTTTCCTGACGAGATTCCTGGCAAGAATCTCTTGCAGGCCGAGTGTACACACGTACGATTCAAAAGAACCTCCGTTCTTTTGAATGGCACGAACGCGGTGACGTCATCGACTATGACGAGCATGCGCTCGTCACATTTAATGCCGTTGCCGCCATATTGCTTCACCCTACCTATGCCTTGGAAGCTACCGCGTATGCATCAAAGTCATTTCGAGCATGCGTGGGTTTGCATGGAGACAGGCAAGTATACACACGCTCGGATTTCTCGGCAGGAAAATACAGAGCAGGTTCTCTATTTTTCTCGTCTAGATTCTGGGCAGTTTTCTTGATGAGAAACCTCAAAGCCTCATACACACGCACGGTTTACTCGGCCAGCCGTTTTCTTGCGGTTTCTTGCCGAGAAAACCGAGCGTGTGTACGAGGCTTAAGGGCTCTTTCACACGTCAGTTCAGTTTTTTAGATCAGTTTTTTTTTCATCAGTTGATCCGTTTTTCCATCAGTTTTTCGTCAGTTTTTTGTCCGTTTTTCATCAGTTTTTCCATCAGTTTTTCCATCCGTTTTTTCATCCGTTTTTTTTGGGGGGGGCTTTTTACATACAGTGCCTGCCGCCAAGAATGTGTTTTTAGCACGACGGCATCGCGCTGATTCTCGGCGACAGGGTGCCGACATCTCGCACTCGCTGGAATAGTAAAAGCACATTCCAGCAAGCACGTCATAGAAGCGACAGGGAGATCCGACTTGGTTTCCCGCCAATTCTACACGTGTGCGGCGTTTGGTATGAATCCTGAGGGGAAAGTCCCCGCCGGATTTTAAATAAAAATCCGGCATGGGTTCCCCCCTCAGGAGCATACCGGGCCCTTAGGTCTGGTATGGGTTGTAAGGAGACCCCCCCTACGCCGAAAAAACGGCGTAGGGGTCCCCCTACAATCCATACCAGACCCGTATCCAAAGCACGCTACCCGGCCGGCCAGGAAAGGAGTGGGGACGAGCGAGCGCCCCCCCCCCCCTCCTGAGCCGTACCGGGCTGCATGCCCTCAACATGGGGGGGTTGGGTGCTCTGGGGCATGCGCCCCCCCCCCACAGCACCCTGTCCCCATGTTGATGAGGACAGGGCCCCTTCCCGACAACCCTGGCCGTTGGTTGTCGGGGTATGCGGGCGGGAGGCTTATCGGAATCTGGGAGCCCCCTTTAATAAGGGGGCCCCCAGATACCGGCCCCCCACCCTAAGTGAATGGATATGGGGTATCGTATATGGTATCGTACCCCTACCCATTCACCTGGAGGCAAAAAGTTAAAGTTAATAAACACGACACAAGGGTTTTTAAAATAATTTATTAGTCTGCTCTGGAGGCCCCCCCTGTCTTCTTTATTAGCTCTTTCACCAGGGGGGGCTTCTTCTTTGACGTCTTCGGGTGGGGGCCGCCGTCTGGTTCTCTTCCACCGCCGGGGGGGGGTCGCTTTTATAAAAGCGCCCCCCCCCCCCCCGGGTTTCCTCCGACGTCTTCGGCGGGGGGTGGTGTGCTTCTTCTTCCGCTATCCGGGGGTCTTCTCCGCTCTCCGGGGGTCTTCTTCTATGTTTGCCGCTCTCCGCTGTTGACTCGGCGCACCCCGGTTCTTCCTCCCGCTGTCCGGTGCCTTCTCCTTCAGCGCTGAACGTCTTCTTCTTCTTCCGTGCTGTGACGTCGTCTTCTTCTTCTTCTTCTCTTCTTCCGATGTTGACACGTCGCCTCTTCTCGCTGCAATGACGGGTGCGCGGCTTGCATCTTACTTATATAGGCCTCACAGTCCCATCATGCTCCGGTACCTACCCACGTGATACCTACCCACGTGGGTAGGTACCGGAGCATGATGGGACTGTGAGGCCTATATAAGTAAGATGCAAGCCGTGCACCCATCATTGCAGCGAGAAGAGGCGACGTGTCAACATCGGAAGAAGAGAAGAAGAAGAAGAAGACGACGTCACAGCACGGAAGAAGAAGAAGACGTTCAGCGCTGAAGGAGAAGGCACCGGACAGCGGGAGGAAGAACCGGGGTGCGCCGAGTCAACAGCGGAGAGCGGCAAACATAGAAGAAGACCCCCGGAGAGCGGAGAAGACCCCCGGATAGCGGAAGAAGAAGCACACCATCCCCCGCCGAAGACGTCGGAGGAAACCCGCCGGGGGGGGGCGCTTTTATAAAAGCGACCCCCCCCCGGCGGTGGAAGGGAACCAGACGGCGGCGAAGAAGAGCGGCCCCCACCCAAAGACGTCAAAGAAGAAGCCCCCCCCTGGTGAAAGAGCTAATAAAGAAGACAGGGGGGGCCTCCGGAGCAGACTAATAAATTATTTTAAAAACCCTTGTGTCGTGTTTATTAACTTTAACTTTTTGCCTCCAGGTGAATGGGTAGGGGAACGATGTACCCCATATCCATTCACTTAGGGTGGGGGGCTGGTATCTGGGGGCCCCCTTATTAAAGGGGGCTCCCAGATTCCGATAAGCCTCCCGCCCGCATACCCCGACAACCAACGGCCAGGGTTGTCGGGAAGGGGCCCTGTCCTCATCAACATGGGGACAGGGTGCTCTGGGGTGGGGGGGGGGCCGCAGTGCGCCACCCTGCCCCAGAGCACCCAACCCCCCCCCATGTTGAGGGCATGCAGCCCGGTACGGCTCAGGAGGGGGGGCCGCTCGCTCGCTCGTTCCCACTCCTTTCCTGGCCGGCCGGGTAGCGTGCTTTGGATACGGGTCTGGTATGGATTGTAGGGGGACCCCCCACGCCGTTTTTTCGGCGTAGGGGGGGTCTCCTTGCAACCCATACCAGACCTAAGGGCCCGGTATGCTCCCGAGGGGGGGAACCCATGCCGGATTTTTATTTAAAATCCGGCGGGGACTTGCCCCTCAGGATTCATACCAAACGCCGCACACGGCGTTAGCGGATCGGATGGTAAATGGATCATCCGTTTTTCGTCCGTTCCGTTTTTTTGACGGAAGAAAAATAGGGTTTTCTTCCGTCCAAAAAAACGGAACTTAACGCAGACGGATGCTAACGGACGTTAGCGCATGCTCATCCGCTAACGGACGTTAACCCATAGGGAAGCATTGCGGTCCATTAACGGACGTCCAAAAAACGGACGAACGGAACGGACGTGTGAAAGAGCCATAAGTCATAGGTCATAGGCTGCCTAGCAGCTGCTGCCTGTTAAGACCACAAACACTCATAACATAGGAGACCATGTGGTAAGACAACAGCGTGAGCTCAGATCCCCAACTCTCCCCATATTTAAAGCGGGAGTTCACCCATTTAAAAAAAATAAAAAAATCTCCCCTTAGCTTCCTGCTCGTTCGGTCTAGGGGAATCGGCTATTTATATTAAAATATGTGCAGTACTTACCCGTTTTCGAGCTGCATCTTCTTCCGTCGCTTCCGGGTATGGGTCTTCGGGAGCGGGCGTTCCTTCTTGATTGACAGTCTTCCGAAAGGCTTCCGACGGTCGCATCCATCGCGTCACTCGTAGCCGAAAGAAGCCGAACGTCGGTGCGGGTCTATACTGCACCTGCGCACCGACGTTCGGCTTCTTTCGGAAAATCGTGACGCGATGGATGCGACCGTCGGAAGCCTCTCGGAAACCTGTCAATCAAGAAGGAACGCCCATTCCCGAAGCCCATACCCGGAAGCGACGGAGAGGATGCGTCTCGTAAACGGGTAAGTACTGCACATATTTTAAAATAAATAACCGATTCCCCTAGTAATAACGAGCAGGAATCTAAGGGGGAAAAGTGCCCTCTAAGGGTGAACCCCCGCTTTAAAGCCTGACAGTTTGCTTTTAAATAGAATGTTTGGTAATCAGTACATAAATGTTCAGGGAAAAACTATTGAAAACAGTATAATATAACTTCTAGATCTCCATTTTGAGGAATGGGTTGTCCTTCTTTAAGCGTACCTTTTTTCTGACTATGCACATTTCCATCCTAAACCTTGAGGCCCCGTACACACGACCAGTTTCCTCGGCAGAATTCAGCTTCCGACCGAGTTTCTGGCTGAATTCTGCCGAGGAAACTGGTCGTGTGTACACTTTCAGCCGAGGAAGCCGACGAGGAGCTCGACGAGGAAATAGAGAACATGTTCTCTATTTCCTCGTTGTTCTATGGGAGCTCTCGTCCCGCCGAGCTCCTCGGCGGCTTCAGTGCTGAACTGGCCGAGGAACTCGATGTGTTTGGCACGTCGAGTTCCTCGGCCGTGTGTACGAGGCTTGAGATTAAGTTGAAGGAGCTATGGATTCCATCATTTACATAGTACATGATTGTTTTTTTGGACGCATCATCTTCATCTAAAAAGAAAAAAAATAATCTGTTAACAAGTGCATGGTAGAAAGCAAGTAAGACTTAGGCCCCATACACACGATAGAATCCATGCGCTTGAATTTATCCGCGGATCGGTTTCAGCGGATCGGCGGATTTATCTGTTGGTCCGCTGGCACGTACACACTAGCGTATAAAAATCCCCGCGAACCAGAACGTATGCAACGTAAACCACGTAAGACGTCACTATAAAGGGGAAGACCAAAGTCAACGGCGCCGCCCTCTGTTCCGCTTTTCTAGTTCCGTGTTACAGCGTGCTAGTGAAGGTTTGGTTAGAGCCGATTCGTGCTTTTCAGTCTCCGCGTTTTGACAGGTGGTATTCTTTGGTTCAGTGCGTGTGCTTGCGGGTTCGCAGTTGGCATTCGGGCACAGGCTTTCAGCACGTTTCAGCGTACTGTGCGCTCGTATCTGTGTGTCGTGCGGGCTTAGCAGGTTGTGCTGGATTTGGGGGTGCTTTCTGTTGGAGTGTGTTCTTGACTGACCAGCCAGCCGGTTTGAAGCCATGATGGAGCAGCATCGTCGATTCTCGCGAATTGGTGGTGTTTATGGGTTTGCTTATGGACAGGCTCAGCGAATCAGTTGTTTGGGCAGGAACACTGGGAGGAGGCGTTTCTGGACCAAGAATTGGTTGCGCCAGCGTGACCATTTTTCTCATATGCCTCTGCTTAGGGAACTCCAGGAGAATAATCCTGATGATTTTAGGAATTTTCTCCGCATGACGGACCCCGTATTCAACCGTCTGCTGGAACTTCTGTCCCCCTATATCACGAGGCAGGACACTGTGATGCGCCAAGCCATCACGGCCGAGCAGAGGCTTATTGCCACGTTGCGGTACCTGGCGACTGGGAGGAGCCTGCAGGACCTCAAGTTCTCGACAGGCATCTCTCCCCAGGCGCTTGGGGTCATCATACCGGAGACGTGTACTGCCATCATACATGTTCTGCAGGAGGAGTATATTAAGGTAAGTTCCCTAATTTTAACATCACAATGTATTTTTTTTAAATGTGTGCGAAAGTCTAATATTTTTTTCTTCCCTAATAACCCTGAGATTGTAATCTGCTGTGTGTGGGATGTTCCCTTTTCTCCCCATGCATGTTGTTAACCTTTACATGTTATTTTTTGGGCCTACCTGCATATTTTGTCCTTACCCACCATAAACCTGTCCAGCATGCTTTCCTAGGCCCAAACCCACCTAGCCAAATTTTTTTTTTGGGCTAATCAATTGTAGCTCTGCCCCCCACCCTCCTCCCCCCGAAATTAGTTTATTGCTCTATCATCAGAGGGATGTGGAGTCTGATAATTAAGTGTGCCTATATTGTTTTAACTAAATACTCACTTCACAATGATTGTATGAAATTAGAATCCTGTTGTTGAAGTTGCACAATGATGGTTTTTGTATTGTGATTGCAATGTTTATCTGATAAATTACTAATATTTTATCTTTTGTTTGTCCCCACAGCTACCCTCCACACCACAGGAATGGCAGTCTGTGGCTTCCCAATTTGCCCAGCGTTGTAATTTTCCGAACTGCGGTGGAGCAATAGATGGGAAGCACGTCCGCATTGTGCCCCCACCCCACTCGGGGTCCTACTATTTTAACTACAAGGGTTTTCATAGTATCGTGTTGATGGCGGTGGTGTCGGCACAGTATGAGTTTCTCTATGTGGACGTGGGGAAGAACGGCCGGCTGTCAGATGGGGGAGTGTTCTCACGGACTGAATTCTACGATCGTCTCCAAACTGGTGGTCTGGCATTGCCACCAGATGAAGATAATGTTGAAGGACTTCTGTTTGTGTTCCTAGCGGACGAAGCTTTCGGACTTGGACCTCACCTAATGCGGCCTTTTCCCCATAGGACCCTCACCTACGAGAGGAGGGTGTTCAATTATCGGTTGTCCAGAGCTCGGAGGGTAGTCGAGAATGCCTTTGGGATTCTCACCAACCGGTTCCGCCTGTTCCTGACAGCTATACATCTGGCGGAATATAAATTGAACACCATTGTATTTGCCTGCTGCATTTTGCACAACTTTTTACGCAGGCATTCCCAGACGTACCTACCCGACAGCGTTTCTGAGGCAAGACTACTCTCAGATCCTCTCCCTGGGCTGGACACTGGTCGCGCTGGCATTGGCACCCAATCTGCTCGTGAGGTACGCGACAAATATGTTGAGTACTTCATGGGTCGGGGGGCCATTGCTATGCCAGATGATATTTCTTTCTAATTCGGCCCCCAAAAGAAAGGAATATTCACAGAACTAATAAATAATTAGACCATTGGACTTTATACAGTTGTTTGTCATTACTGCTTTTTCTCTTTTTATCTGTCTTCCTGGTTTGCACCAAAAATAGTGCACTTCTAGTGCCAAATGTAGGGTTCAGGTTTTAGTAAATAAACACAATTGCACATTATTCACTCATCTCCAAACTGGGTATCCAGCATATAAAATAATAAAGCCACTCATAGATTGGATTTTGGAAAAGCTTTTTTTATTTTGAGCTTTTTCATTTTCCTTGATTACTCAAAATATTTTTAGTAACAAACATGTCAACTTTTATTTTTTGCAAGGCTTTTATTTTTAGGTATATTTTTTATTAAAAATTTTTTTTTTTTTTTTTACAATCATTATTCTCAATAATTTTTGGTGTTCACCAACAATGTATTACAATTGTAAAATTTTTCACACAAATATAATATTTCCCAAATGTAAACTGAACAAAATATTTTTTTGGTCATTTTTTTAGAATTTTTGCTTTCCCAAAAAATTTGGGATCTTATTATTTTTGATTTTTTTATTGAATATTTTTGGGCTAATTTTTGTAACAAATATTTTGAAATTTTTTTTGTTTTTCTGTAAAAAAATTTTAGTTTTTTTTTATTATTGCACAAATCTTGGTAACATTTTTGTTAGATATTTCTCAGCCAATTTTTTTTTGGGAAACTTAGAATTTTTTTATTGTTTTCGTCAAAAAAATCTTCTATTGTAGCCAATTTTTTTTTTAAATTTTAAAATTATTTTAAATATTTTTTTTTTTTTCCTAGAAAAAATAGGTTACATTTTAGTTCTATAGTTGTTACCAATTTTTGCATTTTTTATTTTTTGTTGTTTATATATTTTTTAATTTTTTTGAATGATTTTTCTGGCTTGTTGATTTAAGCCTTTTTTTTTAAAAAAATAACATATAAAATGTAAAACAAATATAAAAGACAAATGTGTCACTTTTACATCACAGTCATGGTGTGAGTTCACACCTGAACATGCCAAAATTTGAAGATGCACACATTCAGTGCAATTCGCCAAATGTCAGTTCTACAACATAGAAAGACAGAAAAATGGCGACATGTGCTATCTGCCATCATGGGTGATCAATGTCTGTGTTTTGTGGGAGCAAACCCTTCCTCAAAAACTACTTGAGAATCGAGGAGGGGTTTGTACCCACAAAGCACAGATAATCAATATTCTGTGATGGCAGATACCACATGTTGCCACACTGTGTGTGCATCTTCAAATTTTGGCGTATTGCTGAGTCACAAAATAAAACAGGTTGGGGGATGGGCGGGTGGGGGGGTGTTCAGTCTTTGACCCGGCCCATCATGTCAATGATGTTTTTATAGTTCTGTTCTATACCTATCATTTTTTGGCGCATAGTTTCCAGCTCTGTGCAGCACTCTAAAAAGTAGGTTTTTACATTCTGTTCCATGAGAAGCAGTCTTTGTCGCATATTGTCCATCTCACTGCTGCACTCCATCACTTGCTGGATAATTATTCCCGCACTTGCGGCTGAAAAATGATGAACAACATCTTCATCCCCTACAAAATGAAGCCAAAAAAATTTTTTTTAGAAAAAGCCTATCTACATCTATATAGGGTTGCCACCTCATCCCTTTAAACCAGAACACATATTAATTTAACAGGTTCTGTGGCTGATTAAGGTGGTAATTAAACTCATCTGGTGCCATATCAGCATTACACTAGCCACAGAACATGTGTAATCCATATGTGTTTGTGATTAAAGGGATGAGGTGGCAAGCCTATCTACATCTGTTTTTCCATATAAAGCTGGTGTGACACTGACCTGATGTTGTGCTCCTTCCAACCTCCACATCTTCGCCATCTTGAATAACTCCTCCTTCTTGCACCACTTCCCCCTCATCCTCCACGACTCCTCCTTCTTCATCTTCCATCAATCCACCATCTTCTAAATGGCAAAAATCCTCTTCATCAAATTCCCCTTCCTCATCCAGAAGTACAAGATCCAAAATGACTCCATCCTCCTCTCTTCCTTGCACATCCTCCTCCTCCTCCTCCACATCCTCCTCTCTTTCTTGCACATCGTCCTCCTCCTCCACATCCTCCTCTCTTCCTTGCACATCGTCCTCCTCCTCCACATCCTCCTCTCTTCCTTCCACATCCTCCTCCTCCTCCTCCACATGGCGAGATGTTCGATGTTGGCCTTGTCTGGCCCTCTCAGCCTCCTCAAACTGCAGGCGTCTTCTTTCCCCTAAATAAACAAAGAAAAAAAGGTATACTCATCAACACACAGATATTGTAGAGCAGAAATCGCATACATTGCTTTATTAAGAAAGAGGCTTTATTTTTTTGCGAAATTGGGTCTTCTCCCCCCCACTCAAAACTTTTGGATGACTTCTATGCCAAGCTCTGATTCGGTCCCTTTTTAGCAAAGTGACACACATGGATGTCCCCCCCCCTTAAAATTTTAACACAGAGACCATACAAATTTTAATCTAATATTTTGGTAGAGACACAGGTGCTCTGGATTACAGATATGAAAACACCTGCTATTTGTCCCCAATGTTTACAAACCATGTTTTTGGCCAGAAAGGCATGTCCAGGTGTTTTGTTCCTGGCCAACATCGTATTTGGGAGAAAGAAGCTGATGTGAATGATGTTTCCTATTAACAGTGGTTGCCCAAGCAAAATGTTTGTGCAAAACACCATATATTTCAACATGAGCTCAGATGTACAACCAGGCCAAGGAGACAGATGTAGAAATGTACCTGACCAAGCTTAAAATCTTAAAAGGTTCCCCCCCCCCAACTAATATAAATAACTTACTTTTCTTTAATATTTTTTTGATTTTCTTGTACTGATGTGGCTCCCTCAGTTTCAAATCGGACCACCGCTTCCGTAGCTGCTCCTTTGACCTGGTGATCCCAAACATTCTCTTCATTCTTCTTGCCACCTTCTCCATAATTTTCCCCTTTCTGCAGTTGGGGGTCTTGTATGGCCCATATTGGCCATCATAGTCCTTCCTCCGCATTATATCCACAAGCTCAATCATTTCCTCAAAAGCCATATTAGTGGCCTTATACCGTTTTGGCCGGGATCGGGACGTTCCTGCCTCTGTCCCCTCACTTGTGGCCTGAGAGCTCCGTGCATGCTCGCCTGACATCGCCATCTTTCCTTCCCACAGAGATTAGGGGCGTGGAAAACAGGAAATGTCCCATCATGGGCGGGTACGAGGGCGGCGGTTCATGCATACGCGGAGTGTAGAGAATGAATAAGACGTGATTACGTAGGTTACGCAGAGATTATTCGCTCGTTTCACAGAAGTTACATAGTTCACGCCATATTTTTTGAGTTAACATTGATTAGGGGGCATGGCAAAGGTGACGAAGGCGGGGTGTCACGCACACGCGGAGTGTATAGAAGGGAAGCCACGTGGTTACGTACGTTACGCGGAGATGATTATAACATTTGACAGAAGTTACACAGTTAACGCCATATTTTTGGAGTTAACATTGATTAGGGGGCATGGCAAAGGTGACGAAGGCGGGGTGTCACGCATACGCGGAGTGTATAAAAGGGAACCTACGTGGTTACGTACGTTACGCGGAGATTATTTCAAGGGGCTTCACGAGGAGCTAGAGATAATAAGGTAAGAAATTTTGAACATGGGATCAGCAGAGGCCTAAAAACTATAGAGCCATGGGATTGGGGTTTTGTCTGTTGTTTGCACCCTTTTAACGCTACTTATGTTTCTTGTGTCCCCAAAACGGTATTTACTTCTCACAATGCTTTCACACATCACTTAAATCTAGATGTGAAGAATGCTCTACCTATTTGTAGTTTTTGACAGGTGTATTGTGATCATGCAAGTATTGTTCTGTGTTGGTTGGCCAGAGGTTATTATGAAGTGTATTTATATGTCAGGAATGATGAGGGGCATGCTAGGTACACATGAAATAGTGCCTTGAGGAATGGTCAAAATATCTAAAATGGAGGATGGTTAGAGATGACACGTATTTAGCAAACTTTATTCCAAAATGGTCTGCATGTGAAATAATTGTTGGTCACAACAATGGGGCAGAGCTGGCCAGCATTTTAGCTGCAGGAGACACTGTGTTTGCATAGTACTTTATAAATCTGGGGCTACATATTATTACAATGTGAATGCTGTGCATTTTTTAATGCTTATTTATTTTTGTTTTAACAGTGTGTGAATTTTGAGTCTTGAAAATAAACCTTAAAAATAGCAATGGACCAGATTGTGGGCCAAGAAGCTATAAGTCGCCTTATTGCAAAGTATCGGGAGACGCCCCTACTTTGGGATAGCAGACACCCCCTCTATAAAAATCGGGCGCGACGAAGGACAGCACTTGGTGAGATTGCAACATATATGCAGACATGGGTTCCCAGCTGCACAGGCCACATAGTCAAGAACAAAATGAACAACCTGAGGGCCGCATTCCGCACCAAAAGAAAACAACTACGGGAGCAACGATCAGGAGCAGCAGCAAGCGAGTCCACGGAGCCCAGTCTGTGGTACTACCAGGAGCTGGAGTTTTTGGGGGATCAAATGGATGGCCGGCGATCAATGTCAAGCCTTCCTTCCAGACAGCAGTGCAGCAGACCTTCCACGGATCACCGTAGCCAGGAGGAGAACAGTGAGGGGCTGGCTGGCAGGCATCCAAATGTTCGACTGACCACTTCTTCTGAGGTAGAGTATTTTCCCCCAAATTTTTTTGCTGCTAATTATGGTTTAATTATTGAGTTGATATTGTAATCCCAAAAGAAAAAATGGGCTCGAAAAGTCGTGGGCATAAAAATAGGGGTCCTGGATGACAAGTGCAGGGATCAGAAGGAGAGTATATTCAAGATTAAAGTAAGATAAAACAAACCAGTCTAGAGCATGAAAATGTGTGTGATTTGCTGGTGTAAAATTGTAAAACATGTCCCTTTTTTTGCCACAGGAAGAAGTGACCAGCCAGGATTTGACGGCTACTGATGCCGAGATGCATGCCAGCCAGGAGGAAGGGGTCATTGGCAGCCAGGAGGAGGAGGCTGGGCCAAGCACAAGTCAGGAGGGCCCCAGGCCCAGGGCTAGCACGAGCACGCATGTCCCTCCCCCCCAGGTCAGGCAAGCAGGCCTAATGAGGCGCAGGAGGGAAGTTGAGGATAGGAGCCATAGAGATGATCAGAGAGGCGAGCGCCATAATGAGGGCCCCCCTGACCCGCACTGAGGCCTACAGTGCCTATGTGGCGCACAAACTATCAGAAGGGGGGGAGGAAGATCAGAGGCGTGCCAGGAACCTTTTCAATAAGGTGATTTTATGGATGCAGAGGGGCTGGCTGACCGATGACACCGAGCTCAGTGACCCGGCCCATCCTGCCCAACATCTGTTACCTCCTCCTGCTGCCACATCCTCCACACCTGCAAGGGGCCGTGGACGGATCCGTGGAAGATCTGCTGCAAGGAGGGTTACAAGGAACAAGAGAAGATGATTCCCGGCCTTCCATTTGATCCCCCAAAAACTTTTATCTTTTTGGACTACCACAGCCTGGGCTCCATTGGCTCACTTGCTGCTGCTCCTGGTTTTTGTTTTTTGTGGTTGTTCTGTTTAGTTGTCGGTATGCGGTCCTCAAGGTTTGCCATTTTGTCCTTGACTATGTTGCCTGTGCAGTCTGGAACACAAGTCTGCATGTATGTTGCTATCTCATCAAGTGCTGCCCTTCTAGTTATTTTTTTGGTGAATTAGGTTTAAAATAAATGGTGATTTTATTTTCAGAAATACCTTGTCTATTGTGTTTTTAGACTGTGTTGATTAGGCATGAAACATTTTTGGTAATATGTGTCATTTAGAAAGGACACCAACTCCTTGTGGGGGGGGGGGGACATTTGGTGTACCAACTTGGTAAAACAAAAAAGGAAAAACACACGCATAACAAAAATGGTGACATAACTTCACCCAAAAAAAAAAAAAAAAAAATAGATGTGCAAGAAAAAACAATGGTGCCATAAATTGCACAAAAAAATAATATAAAAAAAAATGTGCAAGAAAAAACAATGGTGCCATAAATTGCACAAAAAAAAGATATAAAATAAAATGTGCAAGAAAAAACAATGGTGCCATAAATTGCACAAAAAAAAAGATATAAAATAAAATGTGCAAGAAAAAACAATGGTGCCATAAATTGCACAAAAAAAAGATATAAAATAAAATGTGCAAGAAAAAACAATGGTGCCATAAATTGCACAAAAAAAAAAAATATCAAAAAAAATGTGCAAGAAAAAACAATGGTGCCATAAATTGCACAAAAAAAAAGATATAAAATAAAATGTGCAAGAAAAAACAATGGTGCCATAAATTGCACAAAAAAAAATATAAAAAAAAATGTGCAAGAAAAAACAATGGTGCCATAAATTGCACAAAAAAAAAGATATAAAAAAAATGTGCAAGAAAAAACAATGGTGCCATAAATTGCACAAAAAAAAAGATATAAAATAAAATGTGCAAGAAAAAACAATGGTGCCATAAATTGCACAAAAAAAAATATAAAAAAAAAATGTGCAAGAAAAAACAATGGTGCCATAAATTGCACAAAAAAAAGATATAAAAAAAATGTGCAAGAAAAGACAATGGTGCCATAAATTGAACAAAAAAAAAAAAATATAAAAAAAAATGTGCAAGAAAAAACAATGGTGCCATAAATTGCACAAAAAAAAAGATATAAAAAAAAATGTGCAAGAAAAAACAATGGTGCCATAAATTGAACAAAAAAAAAAAAACAAACACAATAAAAAAAACAGTTAATTTAACAAAAAACAAAAAAACATAGACATGTGGAGGACAAAAAGAAAGTTACAACATCTGGATAGATAGCATCAGCAAGAGAACGGGTTTATTCTAGCAAGAGAACGCAGAAAAAAAAGAGGCAAGAAACAACACAATAGAGATTTAAAAGGACGAATGTGCCATATCACAAACAAACGAGAGTTTTACCTGAACGAGTGCTCCCATCCCCTTATTTCGTCTGAGCATGCGCGGGATTTTTATCCGCGGATATTGTGTACTAACCAACGGATCTATCCGTCGGATAGCTTCACAGCGGATATATTTATTAAGCATGTCAGCAAATATTTGATCTGCCGAAAAGCGATTCGACGGAAAAATATCCGCGGAAAATTATCCGCTGGAGTGTACACACCATAGGATCTATCCGCTGAAACCCATTTGCACGGATTTATCCGCGGATGGATTCTATCGTGTGTACGGGGCCTTAGGCTTTGTTCACATATATGCAAATTGAATGCGTTTTGAACCGCATCCTATTTGCATGACATGTGAATCAAAATGGCTTTTTATGCAGACAGTTTACATATATGCTGTGCAGCAGCAGTGGGAATTTGTAAATGTAAAAAGAGTCCTTCTATGGGAAAGCATTTGAATTGCACATCTGATCAGTTTTGAACACGAATTTGAGGTGGGAAAAAACAGCATGAGGGTCTCCTCCAATCCATACCAGGCTCTTTCGGGTTTGGTATGGAATTTTAAGGGAACCCCACGCCAAATTAAAAAAAATAATAAAGCATGGTCCCCCTAAAATCTATACCAGACCCTTGTTTAAGTATGCATCCTGGCAGCCAGAAAAGGGTGGGATGAGCAAGCACCCCCCTCCTGAACCATACTAGGCCATAACCTGCCCCCCCCCCCCCCAGCTACCCTAAAGCACCTTATCCCAATGCTGATAGGGACAAGGGCCTCTTCCCCTCAACCCTGGCCGGTGGTTGTGGGAATCTGAGGGCAGGGGGCTTATCAGAATCTGGAAGCCCCCTTTAAGAGCCCTTACACACTGGTGCTGTCAGCACTAAATCGCCAAAGCGCCGGTAAATCGGCACTTTATCGTCTTTTTAGAGGCGTTTTTCGGCCGCTAGCGGGGTGCTTTAAAACCCCCGCTAGCGGGCAAATAAAGGGTTAAAAGTGCCTGCAAAGTGCTGCTGCCGTAGCGCTTTGCAGGCGCTTCGGCGGGGCTGCCCATTGATTTCAATGGGCAGGGGCGCTTTAGGAGCAGTGTATACACTGCTCCTAAAGCGCCTCACAGAAGCTGCTTGCAGGACTTTTTTTGACGTCCTTTCAGCCCAGTGGCCCAGTGTGAAAGCACTCGGGCTTTCACACTGGGATTGCAGATGGGGCATTTTTCAGGCATGTATGTGGAACCCAGAATTCCTTAGAAAGTATGGGATACCCTTGCTTCAGCTCCCTATGCACCTCTTATGTCCATTAAGGGCATAGGGTGACTGAGAGAATATATTTTTGACTACTTAAAATGGGACAGTACTATTTATCCACAATATCTCCCAGGATATATGTAAAGACTATTCTTAATTTGTTTGATTCTGAACTCAACATTAATTAATTGAAAGAGGCTGATGTGTTCAACTCCAGCCACCTGTCTGTCTGTTGTCTGTTATAATGTAAATGAGTCTAGGATAACTTCTAGGGGTCTTTCATTGTGGTTTGTGCTAATTGACCCTGTAATTGGGTCAATTAGTTCTGTGTTGATTGGTGATAATGTTGATTGTGTCTTCTGAGCTACAAGACATCAACTCTAGCCTAAAGGTCATGTCTCTGAGTCATCTTGGCTGCTTAAAGGGATTAGTTAATTAGCTCATGTTAATTAGGTCTGGTCACAGGTGTGTTTTCAGAGTAATATGAGCAGGATATGAATGCACTTCCTCTTTTTTACTGTATATAAGCCTGTAGTCTTTTAATAAAGAATATATTCCTGTTTGACCCTCAGCAAAGGAGCCTTGTCTCGTATCTGGGGGAGAATTATTTGTATGGGTTTCTTGTTCGGCTGGTTGTAGTGTGCGGTAGCTGCCTTGATGTTTGGGAATGGAATATCCTAAACAACTTTAACCCCTTTCATACTTGGGGTGTCGTTACAAGGCGCTTTACAGGTGCTATTTTTAGCGCTAAAGAGCCTGGAAAATGCCTCCAGTGTGAAAGGTGTCTAACAAGGGGGCCCCCAGATCTCCGCCCCCACATAAATGAAAAAAAGTGTAATTTTTTTTCCAAAAAGTGTCAAAAGGAAATGTAGCACCCTGGAATTTAGGCATGGTTGCTCCTCACAAATTTACTTGCTAGGAGTAGTTATCCTGGTTGATTGCTAGAGATCTTTTGATTTCTCCCTAAGTTTGGCCTTGTTTTCTTTTCTCTACTACCACTAGGTGGTCAGGTACTTGGTGGTACTAGATATGAGAAGGGCAATGCAAGGTTAGGTTATGGGTATATGGGGTATTTCAGCCAATGGGCAGGGGTTTTCTTGAATTCCTTGGCCTGCTAGGAGAGCCTATATATTTGGGTGAGGTCAGGTGATCTGTGCCACCTGAATGCCTTTAAATAGCCTGGCTCTGAAGAGGGGGGTGCGCCCCCGAAGCGTGTTCACATTTATACAGCGATCATTGCTATACAAATGCATTGATTACTGTGTAAATGTGACTGGCAGGGAAGGGGTTAACACTAGGGGGCGATCAAGGGGTTAAATGTGTATCCTAAGGAGTGATTCTAACTGTAGGGGGCGGGGACTCACAAGGGGAGGAGACTGGTCAGTGTTCCTCTGTACTGGGAACACATGGACCGTTCTCCTCTCACCTGACAGGACGTGGATCTATGCGTTTACACACACAGATCCATGTCCCTGCTGTGTGACAGGCAAGCGTGTGTGTCCGGCGGACATCGTGGCCACCGGGCACACGCATCAGCTCCCGAGTGACACCGTGGGGGCACCCCCTAGAGGCTCAGGAAGCCAAAGACGTCATATGACGGCGGCCCGGAGGGACAAAGGGTTCCTGCTGCCATCATATGACAATACAGCGGTAGGGAAGTGGTTAAAGCATGCTCTGGGTGAGTTGTATTCATGTGCATTACATACCATGAGAGCCCTGTTCAGTCAGCATGACTTTCTTAGCGATAACATTGACAGCCAGTGTAAACGCAGATGCCACATAGTATCTTCCAGGCTCTGCAATAATTTTCACACCTGAGTCAGAAGGGAAATATTGATCCAAGGCTAGATTTATCACTGATATCACCTAAAGAAAATTAAAGAAAATGAGCATTGCTTTTTTTACATTTAAACAAGGTATAGTTCAAAGCTAGACAGTTTTTACCCAATGCAGTCCCTGCATTAAGGTAAAAAATGTCCCAGTAGTTGTATACCAATTTTTTTTTATCCTTTATAGCCACTCTAAGTTGCTTAGAGGGCAATTTAAAGTAAATGTAACCATACTGATATGAAAGAATTGTCTTCAACATATTAAAAACTACTCCTAGCAAAATGCAGAAACCCCGGTAATGCCGCGTACACACGATCAGGCTTTTGACCGGCCCAATCTCATCGGAATTCCGACGGAATTCCATCTGAGAAAAATAGAACATGTTCTATATCTAAACTCTGATGGAATTCATCTGAATTTCCGTTGAAAAAACTCTGATGGGGCTACACACGATCGGAATAGCTGATGGAAAAAGTCTGTCTGACTTTTTCCATCGGAAATTCCGATCGTGTGTACAAGGCATAATTGACTTTTTCCAAAATTCATTTGCTTTACACAAGAATTTGCTACATGAATTTGAAATTAGACAACTGGGAAAGTTGATGTCCTATTTCTACTTACAGGATCAGGAGCCTGAGAATTAGGTGTTAAATGGCGCCATCCAGATTGAAAGAGCAACCATTGTGCATACATAAAAGGCTTAATCATCATATTACAATTGGTTGCAACTTTAAAGGGGTTGTAAAGGAAAAAATTTTTTTCATAATAAGCATCCTTTACCTGCAGACATTCCTCTTTGTTCGTTTTTGCTCAGAAGTTGCTCTATTTCTTCTCTGTTCTGTTCACTTCCGGCTTGTCTGATTGTTACTCACCACCGTGAAGGGAGGCTTTACTGCGGTGGTCAGGACTCTCTCTACGTGTTAGAGACATCAAGGAGGTGTGAATTACTGGGCGTGCCACAATGCATACTGGGAAATGTAGTTCTTACTTGAACGAGCGCCGCAAACCAGGAAGTGAATGAGAGAACAGAAACTAGAAAGCCGCAGGTGATATAGATGAAGGAATTTAATAGGTATTTACTCGTTTTTTAACAGAATCATTACATTATTCTGTCTGTCTACCTTGCAGACATAAATTTTAGCCAAAAAATGTTTTTCCTTTACAACTCCTTTAAGGTCCATCATGGCAAAATATGTTGTGCTCATTGCAAACATAAGCTATTTAGGAAGGTAGGAAGCAGCATGGCATCAAATAGACTGCTCACTCCAGCTCAGTGGCATAGCGGGGGGGGGGGGGGGGGTTGGCTGCCGATGCGGTCACCCTGGGTGCAACATTTAAAGGGGCGCAGAAATTAGTCCCACCCCATCCCAGGCACCAGTTGGGATTACAATCCTGTGTTAGTACAGTAGAGCAGCGCCTGCCTGCTCTCTCTCTGCATTCTCTCTGACTCCCCCTCCTTTCCCCCACCCTGGCACAGTGGGAGGAAAATAATGCTCCACCTTCCCAGCTCTGCCCCCAAACTCCAGCCCCCACACTTCCTAGGTCGTAACGGCTCCTGCCGGTAAGGCAAGTTAATTAGGGTCTTCAGGGGAAGGGGGCGCCGATATGAGAGGACTCAACCTAATTGGTTTTGTAAGTTGGATTTAATGGAGGGCTTTAAAGGGTGTGGGGTGCTAATATAAAATGACTCTAGCCGAATTGGTTCTGTAAGTGGGGGGACAGATATAAGGTGATTCTGAGCAAATGGGGGCTATCTAAGGTGGAGACCAATCATTAAATCAGTAGTCAGCAACCCCCCCTAGAGGCCCCCCATTAGATCAGAGTACCTTTATATTAGCACTCTCCTTTAGAGACCCCTCGCCCATTAGATCACAGCCCCCTTATATCAGAAGCCCCCCTTAGAGACCCCTGTTAGATCAGAGTGCCCTTATGGCAGCACCCCCCACCCCACTTAGAGTCCCCTATAATGGTCTAATGGGGGTCTCTATGGGGACCCACTGTATTATGAAGGGCATGAGTGACACCTAGTGTTGCCACCTGTTCAAGATTCACCCAGACAGTGGAGGTTTTGAGTAATGTGTCCAGGTTTCAGCCTGCCTATCTCTTTGCTATATGGGGATGTCTCCTTGCTATATAGGGATGTCTCTTTATTGGATTGGGCTGTCTCTTAGCTGAAAATATGCGGATGTCGCTTTACTGCATGGGCCATCTCTTTGCTAAATATTTGGGGCTGTCTCTTTACTGCATAGGGATGTCACTTTGCTGAATATTTGGGGCTGTCTCTTTGCTGGATTGGGATGTCTCTTTGCTGAATAGATTGGGCTGTCTCTTTGCTAGATTGGACTGTATCTTTGCTGAATATATGGGGATGTCTCTTTGCTGGATTGGGATGTCTCTTTGCTGAATAGATTGGACTGTCTCTTTGCTAGATTGGGCTGTATCTTTGCTGAATATATGGGGATGTCTCTTTGCTGGATTGGGCTGTCTCTTTGATGATTATATGGGGCTGTCATGTTGCTGAATATATGAGGATGTCTCTCTACTGGATTGGGCTGTCTCTTTGCTGAATATATGGGGATGACTCTTAGCTGAATATATGGGGATCTCTTTGCTGCTGTTTGGCCAAAATATAATTCCTTACTGTTAAATCTTGAAAGCACTAATAACTTGGAATACACATTTCATTTTCATATATTAGGTTGCAAGAGTGTTAAAATAAAAGTGGGTGCACTGAAGGAGTGGGATGGCCAGTGGGTGAATTCAGTGGGCCAGCCACTGGGCAGACCCCAGCATGTATGCAGCAGCAAAACAGGCATAACAATCCATGGGCCTACATTCTTTAGTAAGGACCACCAGTATAATATATATTCTTCCCTTAGTATCTTCCTTAAATAATAATATATACTGTATATAGTATATTTATTAAACTACAAAGACCATATATACAGTATATGTATGAATAATCCTAAAATGTACCATAAGGGGTTTAATACTGTACTAGTGGAAATAACTCAGGGGTGCTAAAAGCTTTAAACTTTAAACAGGGGTGCTAAAAACTTTCAGAGGGAAGTTTCAGGAAAAAAACGTTCTACACCCCCCTGCGTATAACACGCAGGCACAGTTTACCCTCTATTTTCAGGGTAAAAAAGTGAGTGTTATACGCCAATAAATACAGTACTTGCTTTGCCCCGGGCACTGACAACTCATGCTAGGCCACTTCTTCAGCTCACTTATTTTCTTAATATTGGAGTGTACGTGAATTATATTTCCAGCTACACTGGATTTATGGCCCTAATCCCAAGTCACAAACACAAATGATGGAATCAGGGGCGGACTGACCATTGAGGCACTCGGGCACTGCCCGAGGGCCCCATACCACTAGGGGGCCCCATCAGGGTTGCCAGGCTCAGTTAAACCAGGGACAGTATGTAAAAATCTGTGTTTTTTTTTTACATCTGTCCCTGATATGTCCAAAACCGACATGCTTTTGATGTAAAAATCCCAAGATTTTAGCTGCCCCGCCTCTGTACTGCTTCCTGGCTTGGTGGCCATCTGTAAGCCCGGGGGCCCCATAATCTTCTATTGCCCGGGGGCCCCATAATCTTCTATTGCCCGGGGGCCCCATAATCTTCTATTGCCCGGGGGGCCAATAATCTTCTATTGCCCGGGGGCCCCATGAGTTGTCAGTCCGCCCCTGGATGGAATCCTTTGGTTAACCAGCTTGCATTCCCAACTTTTGCACTTTAGGTGTTCCCTATGTGCTTAGGTTTTGAGTTTAATAAGAACACACCCTTTCACACTTGTGCGACTTTTCCTGCGACTTTGGAGTCACATGACAAGTCATACCCTATGATTCCCAATGATAACCATTCATAACTGTGCGATTTCTCTGACTTTGATGCGAGTTGAGGTCCATGGACCTCGAGTTTATGCAGGCATTCCCTGAAATCACGGCAAAATCGTGGCTGCAAAATCGCATCAAAATCGTGCGACTTTTAAGTCCTGGCAGTGTGAAAGGGGCTCAAAAAGGCTAAATGAGAATTCTACCTATTGCACTTATGAGGTTAGGTAGTAGTGCAGACCACAGAATTACAACATACAGTATATGGAACAAAAGAAGCAGATGGTTTATATGTATGTAAACTTTAATTACTTAGCAAACCCTGTAATCCGTTAGAAATGTCTAAGTTCTAAACATATACTTAGCTATTTAGCTAATAATAATATCGGTCCATATTGCCCCTAGCTAAGAATCACAATAAAGAGCATTTTTTACCTCTTCGAAGTTCAGCTTGGCATTCTTGGATCCAGGGAAGCCGCCACCAATGTCAAGTAAGTGCATGTTGAAGCCAAGTTCAGCTCCCATATCAAAGACACAGCGAGCATCAGATATAGCTTGAACAAAGGTTTGTGGGTCTCTGCAGTGCTTGCCAACATGGAAGCTAAATAAAGAAAAGGAATATCATAAGACTTTGAACTCATAATACTCCAGACCCATCTGAACAACTTCTTAAACAATGATGCTCAAAACTGCCTAGGCTTATTGGAAAAAAGGCTATTAGCTATTCAGTAAACAGATTGGCCCGGATTCACAAAGCACTTACGCCGACGTATCTCAAGATACGCCGACGTAAGTACAAATGTGCGCCGTCGTATCTATGCGCCGACCCACATACTAAGATACGCCTAAAAATAGGCTTCCTACGACCTACGTAACTTGCCTACGCCGTCGTATCGTGGGCGCATATTTACGCTGGGCGCATTTGCCTCTCCCATTGATTTTCTATGCACATATGCAAATGAGGGAGATACGCCGATTTACGAACGTACTTGCGCCCGGCGCAAAATATACGCGGTTTGCGTAAGTCGTACGTCCGGCGTCAAGTTATTCCCCATATATGAGGCGCAACCCATGCAAAAGGTATGGACCAGGGAACACAGCCGTCGTATTTTACGTTGTTTACGTAGTACGTGAATAGGGCTGGGCGTAGGTTACTTTCACGTCGTAGGCAGTGATCCGTCGTATCTTAGGAAGTAGTTCCGACGTGATTCTGAGCATGCGCACTGGGATACGTCCGCGGGACGGCGCATGCGCCATTCGTTTTAAGTACTTGTATGGCACTCGGCCCATCATTTGCATGGGGTCACGCCTCATTACCATGGCTCACGCCCACTTCCACCTACGACGGCTTACGCCGAGGAAACCCAGCGCAGTTTGGGAGGCAAGTGCTTTGTGAATTTGGTGCTTGCCTCTCTGCGCGACGTCGGCGTAGCGTATATTAGATACGCTACGCCGGCATAAATATGGGCCAATATATGTGAATCCGGGCCATTGTGTTGATCCAGACTACATAAGTAATTTTGCAGACCATCACTCTGGAGAGCTTAACCACTAGCAGACCAGCTCATGCAGATATACTGTGGCAGGTCGGCTCTCCTGCGCAAATCTACGTACCTGTACATCGGTCCATGCGTGCCAGTGGACTTTATGACCCGCAATCGCGGTGAGTTGAGGCAGAACAAGTAACTGACTATGTAATCAAGGTGATTCCCATAGGTGTGCGCAGCCTGTTGCATTAGGGTGTGCACCTGAAAGCTCAAAAACATGGTACCGATCTCTCACTGTGTTCATTCAGAAAGGGAAGGGGCGGTAAATGACATTACCCCTTACCCCACTCATCCTGAAATATCATCTATGTATGCCCACTGCAGTATCCAATGGGAGATGTGGGAAGCGCAGCCATGCTGTGGGAGGGGACACTGGGCGGCAGGGGTGAATCTGCACAGCAGGGAGTGATTAGGGTGCCTGGGCACAGCTGGAACACCCTGTGCGCACGCCTATGGTGATTCCCCCATTCTGCCTAGTGACATGACAGAGATCTCCTGTTTCCAGTAATCGGGAACAGTGATCTTGGTTATGTTCCAGTAAGCCTATCCCCCCTTTCAGTTAGAACACACCCAGGAAACACACTTAACCACTTGATTGCCCCCTAGTGTTAACCCCTTCCCTGCCAGTGTAATTTCTACATTGATCAGTGCATTTTTACAGCACTGATCAATGTAATAATGTCACTGGTCCCCAAAAAGGTGTCATTTGGGGTCAGAGTTTTCGGCCGCAATATCGCAGTCCTGCAAAAAATCTCAGATCACCGCCATTACCAGTAAAGACAATAAAAAAAAAATTTAAGTCCCTAAGTCTATCCCGTAGTTTGTAGATATGATAACTTTTGCGTAAACCAATCAATATACGCTATTGTCATTTATTTTACCAAAAATATGTAAAAGAATATATATCGGCCTAAACTGATGAATACATTTTGATTTATTTTTTATTTATTTTGGGATATGTATTATATCAGAAAGTAAAAAAAGTTATTTTTTTTAAATCGCCTTTTTTTATCGCAAAAAATAAAAACCTCAGAGGTGATCAAATATCACCAAAAGAAAGCTCTATTTGTGGAGAAAAAAGGACATCAATTTTGTTTAGGTACAGCATCGCATGACCATGCAATTGTCAGTTAAAGCAACGCAGTGCCATTTTGCAAAAAAAGGCCTGTCATTAAGGGCGCAAATCGTTCCGGGGCTGAAGTGGTTAAACCATTACACCATTTTATATTAACAGCTTTTTAGTTACATTTTTTTTCATCTGCGTGTGGTTGAAATAGAGGGACTTCCTGAAAAATCCATACCTTACGCCAATGACATCAATATTCAATTCTTTAGCACGCTCAAGAAGCAACCTGCTTGTTTTAAGAGTGGCACCAAACTTCATACTGAGCTGACACACAGTCTTGGATTCATCTGTTGCTATTCGCAGCACAAGTCTGAAAGACAAAAGGCAGAGAACTTGAGTTCTACCGCAGAAAAACTGTTAGACGTCCTACATTTAGGCTTTTGATTTGAATAACGTAAAATTGACTAATTTTGGTACAACATAAATTCTTTGGGCATTTAGTAGTATTTCTCCAAGCAAAATATTTGCCAACATAACAGCTCTAGCGGATCATGGGAGATTAGGGCTGTGCCAAGTAAGTGTATACATCCCCAAAGCAACTGCTGCCATTTTATTAACGCCATTATAAAGCAAACGTGTTTGTAGTTTTGAACAAGGCAGGGAGGTGTGTTCTGGTAACATCTGTCTAAGTGGGTATTTACCTCAGATATCCTCTCACTTCCTGATGGTCTACAGGACAGGAGTTAAGTTCACCTCTTCTATAAAAAAATTAAAGATGAGCAGCTTTCACCCTTCACACCCCCCTGTTTCCAACTGCACTTACCTTTGTGGGTGATAAGCTGTCACTGCCCAGACAGCTGATATAGGGGTCCTAGGTATTGAAATCCCCTCTCTTCTTCCCCTTCTGTAGGGATTCTGGGACAGACCAGAGTGGCTCCAATTGGTCAAAGCATTAACCTGCCGGCATTGGCCAATCAAAATCATTATGATCCATCCTGGAATCCCTAGAGGGAGGAAGAGTGGGTGATTTAATATCCCCAAACAACTGCACTGGCTGTGTGGGCACTGACAGCTAATCACCTGAAAAGGTAAGTGCAGCAGGGACTGGGGGGCGTGGGAAATGTAAGGTGATAGTTCACAGATTTATAAATTTTTGTGCAAAGGGGAACTTAAAGGGGATGTAAACCTTCCTGTTTTTTCACCTTAATGCATCCTATGCATTAAGGTGAAAAAACATCCGATGATTACAGGCACCCCAGTCCCCCATTTTACTTACCTGAGCCCTCGAAAGTCCTGCGTCGAGAACGCGCTGGCTTCTTTGCTCTTCTCGGCCCGGTCTTCTCGGCTCTTCATTAGATAGATTGATAGCAGCGCAGCCATTGGCTCACGCTGCTGTCAATCAAATCCAAATGACGCGGGCCCCGCGGGAGGGGCTGAGTCCAGCATTCGTGTCTCTGAACACAAATGCTGGACTCAGGAGCGCGCCCACAAGGTAACCCCCTTGGAAAAGCGCTTCCCAAGGGGGGTTATCTGATGCGAGGAGGAGCCAAGACAGCCACTGAGGGACCCCAGAAGACGTGGATTGGGCCACTCTGTGCAAAACGAGCTGCACAGTGGAGGTAAGTATGACTGTTTGTTATTTAAAAAAAATGATTACGTACCTTTGGTATAATTTTAATACTTTAAGGGAAATCTCTCTAAACAGACAATAAGTAGTGGCATGAGTTCTATACTTTTCATATGCTAAATACAAAACTTTAGATTTTGCATAGGTACTTGTATATACAGAATGTTTTATAAAGCATTTATATCATTTCGTTCCTTACTTGGCATTGGGGTGATTCTTGGCCACTTTCATTAGTTCCCCTTCGCTATCAAATGCCATCTTCTCAACACCACAGCTTGCTGCGTATTTTATCTCTGAAATTTGTTTACATGTGTTGGCATAAATGATTCTCTCTGGTTGGACACCAATGTTCTGGATAAGCTGAATTTCAGCCTGAGGAGAAATGGAAACATTAGAACACATATGGCATTTATAAAAGAAAACTGTAGATAGATTTTTCTCTTGGCTCGTGTTCTATTACACACCTTGCTGGCACAATCAAATCCTGCCCCCAAATTGGCTATTGTCTTCACAATGGCTTTGCCGTCGTTACATTTAACGGCATAAAATGGTGTTACACGTGGAAGTGCTTTAAGCCACCGGATATGTTTCTTTACAATGTCACCAAGATCAGCTACATAAAAAGCATCCTTGTCATCCTGGAAAAATGCAAGAAATTTACTAAGGTTAGACATTTCAACATCCATTACATCTGCAACCAAGCCTCTATAAAACATTACTTGAGATACTTACAGACAAGGAAACTTCATTGATTTTCTGTTCCAGGATGTCCTGGGCAGTGAATCCTTCCTCAAGCAAGCTAAAGTCAAAGCTATTCATTCTATCGGAGTCACAAGCCCAATTAATGAAGAATGCAACAAACTGTAAAAGAGAAGACTAGGCGGGAGATGGCGTTTATTGCAAAAAGAGCCTCAACCTTGCCCCAAAGGTGGTTGTACGGTGAAATAGAAGCCCCTCAGATAGCACAAAACGTACTTCCAACAAAGGATCCTTCTTTGGTGCTGTGCTGCAAAAATAAAATCCAGGAAAATTCAATAAATTCCATCCATATAGTAATAACCAGCATGTCATAATATGCAGTAGAAACCAAATATATTTCTGTTTCATTCATTTTTATTGGTATTTTTAAGAAGATGCAGATTAATTGAACACTGTGCAGAGCAGCAAACAATCCTTGCATGCTCGGAATCATACAACAAGAACTGGTACAAAACAAATGAGGGGAGGAGACTATGGAATCATCCGGGGAAGAGCTTGGTAAACCGGTTAGGTCTTTAGTAAGGCCTCAGTGGAACATGTGGGCATAACAGAAGTAGAAAGAAAAGTAATCTTTGGGTTATGAACATAGTGCATTACAGAGACATTATTATCCCTGAGAGGTGGCCGTCAGGATTATTGCCCTGTATATCAATTTGAAGATGAATGAGGGTAGGAAGATCCTGAGATTGAGACCTTGCTGAAACAAAGTCACTGTGAGCAGGCTCTCAAAAATTTAGAGGGTTCTAGTCCAGTGACCATTTTTCTCCAAATATATTCCCCATGTCTCCCCTGATGGGGGCTTCAAACCCTCAATTATAGCCTTAAATCTGAGTAGAAAAAGAGGAAAGGAGGAGAAAAACAGGAGGGGGAAAAGCAAATAAAACATGATTCCTAGATCGGTTAGGATCAGAGGAACAATAGAAATGGTAAAGAAATAAAGAGGGAAGAAGTGAGTCCGTGCAGGGATCCTCCAGTCATTATTGGCATCAGTCTCTTGGGACCTGCAAATAGTTTAGCCAAGGAGACCAAACTTTTTCAAAGGTCGGTTGCTTATCTTGTAAGATACTCACTACCTTTTCGTTCAGCATGATCCATAGATATAACAGGGCTTTTCCATGCTGTGGCTATAGCGATTTTAGCTGCCAGGAACATGATATAAATCAGGGTCTGGGTATGTCGAGGGATATTTTCAACAGGCTTATTTATTAAGGCTATACTCGCTTCTTTAGGGATATTGACCATCGTGACCAAGAAAATAAGTGAGTGTATCCTTATCCAAAAGCAGCGGACCTTAGGGCACGCCCAACACATATGCAATTGTGTTCCAATTTGACCACAACCCCTGAAGCACCCAGCTGTGGCGCCTGGATACATTTTTGACAAGTGCTCTGGCACCAAGTACCATTTGGCGTGGACTTTATAACCTGCTTCTATTAAGGCTACATTCAGAATGCCTTTATGAATTCTCGTGCTCCATTTACGCCAGTCTTCCGCTCCATCGGTTATGGACAGATCCCTATGCCATGCCACCTGATAGGGTAATCAATCATTATTGGTGATAAACAGTTTATAGAATAGCGAGATGGTCCCCCGCAGAGCAGCATCCTGCATGCATCTGTTTTCGAACACAATACGGACTGCTTCATCAGAGCTGTCTTTCTGTAGGGATTGGAAAAAGTGATACATTTGTTGTAAGTGGAAGCTCTCAGCGGGGGGCATCTCCAGGCTTCCCGTGAAATATGAGGAGGGACGTATGCCCCTATGGTCAAAATAGTCGCCTACGCGGTACATTCCCCTAATCAGCCACCTGTCGGGGTACAAACCCGGTGAAAACAGGGGGTGGCCAAAAAGGGGGGCTGCTGGGATACCAAATATATTTCAACCATCCAACAATATATCCCATATTATCAATCCTAGAAGGTGAAAACTTCTAAGTATCTCCCCCTTTCTGTGACTAATCTCTTCATGTGTCTGGCCTCCAGTTTTTTAACCACTTGCCTACTGGGCACTTTCACCCCCTTTCTGCCCAAGCCAATTTTTATATTTCATATTGTTTTACTAACCTGATAGCTTATTATTCTAAATAGGAAACCTTCATTTTGTTTGCAAATATTAAAGATTCTAACTACCATCAAGAATATGTACTTACAGTTAAAGAGCACCTGTCATTTCAGATCCATCATGTCAGCGCCTGTTATAAGGGCATCCACTCACCTGCTGCCACCACATCCCTCAACTTGTTGTGTCACTGCCGCATTAGCAGCCGCCCCATTAAAGTGAATGGGAATGTTGGTGAGTCAACAGTGGGTCAGAGAAGGAGCAGCTGCATGACAGAGATGATAGTTGCTCTTTAAAAATTATGATTTAAATTGAGTTGATTTAAATCAAGCCTTTTTACTAGTGATTTAAATCGTTATTTACATCAATTTGATTTAAATGAAATTCACCCTGGCAGGGATTGATGTGAATGTACAGTGCCATGAAAAAGTATTCATACCCCTTGACATTTTCCACATGTTGCAACCAAAAATGTAAATTTATTTATTGGGATCTTATGTGATAGACCATCACAAATTGGCACACAATTGTGAAGTGGAAGGAAAATTAAAAATAGTTTTTAAAAGTTTTCACAAATAAATATCTAAAAAATGTGGTGTGCCTTTGTATTCAGCCCCCCCCCCCAGTCTATACTCCACAGAACCACCTTTCACTGCAATTACAGCTGCAAGTCTTTTTGGGGATGTCTCTACCAACTTTTCACATCTAGAGAGTGACATTTTTGCCCATTTCTGTTTGCAAAATAGCTCAAGCTCTGTCAGATTTAATGGAGAACGTCTGTGAACAGCAATTTACAAGTCTTGCCGCAGATTCTCAATTGGATTTAGGTCTGGAAATTGACTGGGCCATTCTAACACATGAATATGCTTTAATCAAAAAAATTCCATTGTAGCTCTGGCTGTATGTTTAGGGTCGTTGTCCTGCTGGAAGGTGAACCTCTGCCCCAGTCTCAAGTCTTTTGCAGACGCTAACAGGTTTTCTTCTAAAAATTACCTGTATTTGGCTCCATCCATCTTCCCCTCAACTCTGACCAGCTTCCCTGTCTCCACTGAAGAAAAGCATCCCCGCAACATGATACTGCCACCACCATGTTTCACAGTGTGGATGGTGTGTTCAGGGTGAAGTGCAGTGTTTGTTTTCCACCGCAGTAGGCTTGGGTTTTTCCTGGGCATTCCCCAGGCTTTGTTGTTACTAGCGTTTTGTTTTTACGCCAAAAAGTAAAATTTTGGTCTCATCTGACCAGAGCACCTTCTTCCACATGGCTTCTCACAAACTGCAAATGGGACTTCTTATAACTTTCTTTGCCACTCTTGCCATTCTTCCATAAAGGCCAGATTTGTGAAGTGCACGACTAATAGTTGTCCGGTGGACAGATTCTCCCACCTGAGCTGTGGATCTCTGCAGATCCTCCAGAGTTACCATGTGCCTCTTGGCTGCTTCTCTGACTAATTTTAGGTGGATGGCCATGTCTTGGTAGGTTTGCAGTTGTGCCATACTCTTTCCATTTTTGGATGATGGATTGAACAGTGACGGTGAAATGTTCAAAGCTTAGGATATTTTTTTGATAACCTAACCCTGCTTTAAACTTCTCCACAACTTTATCCCTGTCCTGTCTGGTGTGTTCCTTGACCTTCATGATGCAGTTTGTTCACTAAGGTTCTCTAACAAACCTCTGAGTGCTTCACAGAACAACTGTATTTATACTGACATTAAATTATACACAGGTGGACTCTATTTACTAATTAGGTGACTTCTGAATTGGTTCATCTAGATTTCAGTTAGGGGTATCAGAGTAAAGGGGGCTGAATACAAATGCATGCCACACTTTTTAGATATTATTGGTAAAAAATGTGGAAAACCATTTTTCATTTTCCTTTCACTACTTAATTATGTGCCACTTTGTGTTGGTCAATCCCAATAAAATACATTTACATTTTTGGTTGTAACTTGACAAAATGTGGAAAATTTGAAGGGGTATAAATATTTTTTCAAGGCACTGCATATGTAAAGCACTGCGTAAATTGACAGTGCTATATAAGTACTTGAAATATGACAGCTCTCCTAAAAAATATAAATGTTCAGCTTCTCAATGAAGTTTGACTGACAGCAGGAGAAGTCTATGGCTCCAATGTCCTCTAATCGGTGAGAGTATCCATATTGGAGCATTGGCTAGCTGGTAAAGGCACTGGGAAATTATGTATGGGAAATAGTGGTGTTAAACCCAAAAACAAAAATGTAATATATTGCAGCTCATTATGCCTCGTACACACGGTCGGACTTTCCGAGAAAAAAGTCAGACTGCCTTTTTTCCCTCGGAAAGTCCGGCCGTTTGTAGCCTCCATGGGACTTTTTTTTTTTTTCGGAAGTCCGACGGACCTGAGATAGAGAACCTGTTCTCTTTCTTTCCCTCGGATTTCTGATGGACTCACAGCGGACTTTTGCACAGTCAAAAGTCCGACCGTGTGTACGAGGCATTAGACGTGGTGGCTGCATCGTTTTCTTTTCTTTGGCTTTTTCTCTTCTGATTTTACCTGGTGATTTGGCCAGTAACACACTTCTTGTATTAATAGGACAAAACTCTGGAGGAATGAGAACACGAGGCACAGCAGACAGCAGCATTGTAAGTCTGGGGAGGGAGGGGAAGCTAAACTCCAGCTCACACTTTATAAGCAGTTACAGCAAACATCTCATAATTTTAATCACCCCTGCCCGTGTTTAGTGGTTTGTGTCATTCATTTAAACTGATACAGTCTGCTGGAGAGTTTGTGCCCTGAAAAACAATAGATTTTTGCTTTTGGGTTTAATACTGCTTTAAGAGCTCATAAGCATTGCAAAAAAAAAACACAAATATGCGAAATGCAAAATACTTTCAAAATTAAGACAACTATTCAATCAGAATACATTTTAACCACTTAAGCCCCGGACCAATATGCAGCCTAAAGACCCAAGGTGTTTTTACAGTTCGGGACTGCGTCGCTTTAACAGACAATTGCGCGGTCATGCGACGTGGCTCCCAAACCAAATTGGCGTCCTTTTTTCCCCACAAATAGAGCTTTCTTTTGGTGGTATTTGATCACCTCTGCGGTTTTTATTTTTTGCGCTATAAGCAAAAATAGAGCGACAATTTTGAAAAAAATTCAATATTTTTTAATTTTTGCTATAATAAATATCCCCCAAAAACATATATAAAAAAAAAAATGTCCTCAGTTTAGGCCGATACGTATTCTTCTACCTATTTTTGGTAAAAAAAATCGCAATAAGCGTTTATCGATTGGTTTGCGCAAAATTTATAGCGTTTACAAAATAGGGGATAGTTTTATTGCATTTTTATTATTTTTATTTTTTTTACTACTAATGGCGGCGATCAGCGATTTTTTTCGTGACTGCGACATTATGGCGGACACTTCGGACAATTTTGACACATTTTTGGGACCATTGTCATTTTCACAGCAAAAAATGCATTTAAATTGCATTCTTTATTGTGAAAATGACAGTTGCAGTTTGGGAGTTAACCACAGGTGGCGCTGTAGGATTTAGTGTACACTTAGTGTGTGTTTACAACTGTAGGGGGGGTGTGGCTGTAGGAATGACGTCATCGATCGAGTCTCCCCTATAAAGGGGATCACTCGATCGATGCAGCGCCATAGTGAAGCACGGGGAAGCCGTGTTTACATATGGCTCTCCCCGTTCTTCAGCTCCGGGGAGCGATCGCGACGGAGCGGCTAGAAACAAATAGCCGCGCCGTCGTCCCGGATCGCTCCCCGAGGGAACCCGACCGCCACGTCTAGGCAGGCACGTACAGGTACGTTGATGTGCCTGTCCGTGCCATTCTGCCGACGTATATCTACAGGAGGCGGTCGGGAAGTGGTTAAAATAAAAAAAATGTACAAAACTATGAAAAAAATAAAAAGTCGATTTTTTTTGTATATTTTAACCATTTCCACTCTCTTATCTGTACACCTCCTTTGGACCAGAACAGTTTTTACATTTCTGCTACGAACCTGTTTACTCAGCAGTAACTTTATCATTATTTAGAGTGGTTGTAAACTCACTCTGACAGCTTGCACCTACAGGTAAGCCTAGATTAAAGCCCCATACACACGGTCGGACTTTTGGCCAACCAACTTCAAAATCTGCAACTTTTCGAATTTGTCTGACCGTGTGTACGCTCCATCGGACCAACTTTTTCGGGTTTCATCCGACAAAAAGTTGGGTCTGCAAACGGACCAACTTTTCGGCAACAAAAGTCCGATGGTGCCTTGTCTGACTGTGTGTACAGCAATCCAACCAACTTTTGGACAAAGTGCAAATACGCATGCTCAGAACCAATGTTAAAAGCAACAAACAATAGCAGAAGTTAACCAAAGGGTGGCGGTAAAGAGCAGAAAATAGCAAAAAAAAAACACGTGATGTTAGGAAAGTTTTAGAAAAGTTTGCAGAAAAGTCTGACTGTGTGTATGCTATGGGTGTGACCGGACAAATCAATTAGGAAAAAAATCCAAGGGAAATTTTGTTGGATGTCTGACTGTGTGTATGAGCCTTAAGGCTTACCTGTAGGTACAAAGAGATATTAAGGAGATATTTGCAGAAAACACTGCACCAATGTCTACAGCGCAGGCGCACTGAGCGTCCCGGCATTATGCTTGGGATCATGCCGGGATTATGTCCGTCCTGCGTGAATGCGCGGGATCGTGCCGGTCCCACGCGCATGCGCGGGAGTGACATCATCGCCGCTCCGGCCAATCACAGCCCTGGAGCGGCGATACCCGGAAGAAGCGCGGATGGGAATGAGAAGCACTTCAGGGGCCTCGATCTCAGGTAAGTAATTCATGAGCTAGTATGCTATGCATACTAGCTCATTATGCCTTTCTCTTGCAGGGTTTTTTTTTGTAGGAAAAAAAATCCGCCTTTACTTCCTCTTTAAGATAACAAAGTAATCCTCTACGTATATTATTTTTAAGGACAACAAAATTTTTTTTCTTGCTTTTATATGAATATTTTGCAATCCTTAGACACTTAAACATAACGGCCTGGATTCACGAAGAGCGGCGCATCTTTATGCGGGCGTAGCGCATCTCATATGCGCTACGCCGACGTAAAGTAGAGAGGCAAGAACAGTATTCACAAAGCACTCTCTCCCAACGTTGTGCCGGCGTAGCGTAAATTCCTAGGCGTAAGCCCGCCTAATTCAAAGTAGGTGGACGGTGATGATGGGCCGAACGAACGGCGCATGCGCTGTCCCGTGGACGCATCCCAGTGCGCATGCTCAGAATCACGTCTAAAATACTCCATAAGATTCGTCGAATCACTGCCTATGACGTGACGTAACCTACGCCCAGCCCTAATCACGTACTACTACGTAAACGACGTAAAATACGACGGCTGTTCCCTGGTCCATACCTTTACATGACTTACCCCTGCTTTATGAGGCTTACCTTTACGCCGGACGTACGACTTACGTAAACCGCGTATATGAATCCGCCAGGCGCAAGTACGTTCGTGAATCGGCGTATCTCCCTCATTTGCATATTCGAATTGTAAATCAATGGAAGCGCCCCTTGCGGCCAGCGTAAATATGCGCCGACGATACGACGGCGTAGGAAACTTACGTCGGTCGGATGAAGCCTAATTTCAGGCGTATCTATTTCTATGGGCACGGCGCATAGATACGACGGCGCACATTTACACTTACGCAGCGTATCTCGAGATACGCCGCGTAAGTGCTACGTGAGTCCAGGCCATAAAAACGAAATAAAAGCACTTTTTTTAAATTTAAAAATAAATAACCTTACTTTGGATACTTTGGATAAAAGGTACACATTTTAGGCTGGGTTCACACTATTGTGAATTGGATGTGGGTTTCCTCGCATTCAATTTGCATGTCAGGAGACTGTGACCAGCTCTCAATGGAGTCGGTTTACACATCTCCGGGAGGGCTGCAGAAGAGTCCTGTGCGTCTTCTGGTCCATTTCAGGTCCAAATTCAGGCAAAAAATCTGACCTGAAATGAACAGGGAACCCCTGCTGTGAGCCGTTCCGCACAACAGTCTGAACCCAGCCTTATTCTGTAATTTGTCCTGTTTAAAATAAATGGTTCTGGTACAAAGCATTGCAAAGTTATTTACAAATGAAATAAAGTTTTTTATTTTTGTTTTCAATTTTGTGCTTCTTTAAATGTAACAGTAAAAAAAAAAAAAAATGAACACTCAAAAACAAAAAAAAGTTTAAATATTAATATTAACCACTTTACATCTGGCCAATTGACAAAAGATGGTGGCTCTCAATTGCTGGGAGGACGTCTATGGACGTCCTCCGCTCCTCCAGCCACTGGGGGGCGCGTGAGCGCGCCCCCGCCACATCACTGAAGTGCCGATGCGCGTGCCTGGCAGCTGCGATGTCCGCCAGGTGCCCGCGATCGGCAGATACACAGACAAGGACGTGGATCTGTGTCTGTAAACACACAGATTCACGTCCTGTCAGGGAGAGGAGACCGATGCTGTGTCCCTTGTACATAGGGACACAGATCGGTCACCTCCCCCAGTCAGTCCCCTTCCCCCACAGTTTGAAACACTATGCAGGGCACACATTTAACCCCTTCCTCGCCCCCTAGTGTTAACCCCTTCCCTTCCAGTCACATTTATACAGTAATCGGTGCATATTTATAGCACTGGTCGCTGTATAAATGTGAATGGTCCCAAAAATGTGTCAAAAGTGTACGCCATTACTAGTAAAAAAAAATTAATAAAAAAAAATCATAATTCTGTCCACTATTTTGTAGTCGCTATAACTTTTGCGCAAACCTATCGCTTATTTTTTTAAACAAAAATACGTAGAAGAATACGTATCGGACTAAACTGAGAACATTTTTAAAAAAAATTGGGATATTTATTATAGCAAAAAGAAAAAAAGTGTTTTTTTTCAAAATTGACGTTCTTTTTTTGTTTATAGCGCAAAAAATAAAAACCACAGAGGTGATCAAATACCACCGAAAGAAAGCTCTATTTGTGGGAAAAAAAGGACGTCAATTTTGTTTGGGAGCCACGTCGCACGACCGCGCAAATGTCAGTTAAAGCTACGCAGTGCCGGAAGCTGAAATTTCGCCTGGGCAGGAAGGGGGTATATGTGCCCAGTAAGCAAGTGGTTAATAGGTAATAAAATAGAAATAAACAAAAACAAATCTGCAAAGTTACCTCTGCTGCTGTGGATCTGGGGGTGCTGTGTTCCTGCTGGTCCTGAAGTCGGACGTGTGTGGACGGAATGTGTCTCCTACTCCCCTCATTGGCCCCCGTTGAGGTTTCTGCAGGATTGGTCGGCTATCGGAGCTCCTTGGCTATAGTGAACATGTTGTACTGTCTCCGCCTGCTGGTCATCTAAGGTTTTGCGGCAATGACTAGAAAGAAGGAAGGTGTAGAAACAACTGGTCGGCAGTCACAGCATGGAGCAATGCAATCCTCACAGAAATGGGATAAAAAACCTGAAAGAGGCAACGTTTACTCATACTCCTAGCACTTTGAGTAAGGAGAAATCGTTGTTGAAGTCTGCTCTACCTGCCTCATCTTTTTCTCCAGCATCTCAGCAGCCGCAGAACCTGGCAGAAATGTTTTTTATCCAGACCACGTATGAGAGATTTGTCGCCCACGGCATCTTCCTCCACTGTTAACTCAAGGAGTAGAGGACATTAGTCCTTGTTAAGTATGGGTGGTGCTCCTGATACTATAAAGACTGACATCTCTAAGCCAACATTAAGAGAAATCTTGGCAGCAGTACATACAATGCTGTGAAAAAGTAATTGCCTCCTAAACCTAATAACCGGTGCTACTACTTGGCATTCTAGGCGGCTGCCTAGGGCGCCCGGCTGCTGGTTTCCCTACTCTCCGTCTCTGTGCCATGTAATTTTTCTATGCTGTATTATAAATACCTCTGTAATAAATGTTATACCCTCTAGTGGGCGCTGCTGGGATAAGGGGGATGCAGGGGACGCCTCTGCTACATGTTACTCAGACAGCCGCTCTGTAGCGTCATTCTAGAGGCGCAGCACTGGAGAACATGTCCTGATGGAATGGAAGCAAACATCCCCTGCGTGTCTCTATGATCAGTGCTCTTTATTGCAGCCACGTGCTTCCTCTAGCCCTAGCTTCTGTCACACTGATGCTTGGGCAAAGTAGGGGGGGATTCAGGGGTGAAGCCAAAGGGGGGCAGCAAAATTAGGTTTCGCCTGGGGTGTCAAAAATTCTTGCACCAGCCCTGGCAACAACAACAATTAAGTGTTTGCGATAACTGACAATGAGTCTCACATTGCTGTGGAGCAATTTTGGCCCACTTTTCTTTGCAGAATTGTTTTAATTCAGCCACATTGGAGGGTTTTCCAGCATGAACGGCCTGTGTAAGGTCATGATACAGCATCTCAATTGGATAAAGTCTGGGCTTGGACTAGGCTACTCCAAAACCAACATTTTGCATTGTTTGAACCATTTGGAGGTGGACTTGATGTTGTTTCTGATTATTTTCCTGCTGCATAACCCAATTTGCACTTGAGCTTGAGGTCACGAACTGATGGCCGGACATTCTCCTTTAGGATTTTCTAAATTGCAAAAAGAATGCTGGAAACTTGATTGCTTCTTAAATCTTTATTGAGCACAAACAGCAGTGTGACATCAAAGCGCTGACATGTTTCGGCAAAACGCCTTCCTCATAGCATACAGATTTACAATAAAATCAAGTTTATATAGGGAAAATATCCATTCCTCCCAAAAGGGGGCGGTACAATCCAATCTAAAATCGATTAACAATTAAAATCATGTGAGGTTGGTAGAACCAGAGAGAAGAGGGGGAGGGAAGATGAAACAGACTGAAAACTGTAGGTCGATTTTTAACCTCTTGTGGAAACAAATATATTATTTTATTTTAAAAACAAGTTCACATCCATTCTACTGTTCATTCTACTAGGAAATCGAGTATTCAATCTGTGTATCCACCACACTTCCCGCTGAAGTCCATTAGGATTTTCTGGTAGAGCTCAGACTTAATGGTTCCATCAGTTATGGTAAGTCGTCCGGGTCCTGAAGCTGCAAAGCAGCTCCAGACCTTCACGTTACCACCACCATGTCTGACTGTTGGTATGATGTTCTTGTTATGAAATGCTGTATTCATTTTATGCCAGATGCAACGGGACGCACACCTTCCAAAAAGTAAAATTGTTGTCTCAGTCCACAGAATATTTGCCTAAAAGTCTTGGGGATAATCAAGATGTTTTTTGGTAAATGTGAAATGAGCCTTTTGCCACGTACACACGACCGTTTTTTTCCGATGAAAACGGACCGATGGATTTTTTCATCAGATATCCAATGAAGCTGACTTTCACTAGTCTTGCCCAAAAATCCGATCGTGTCCAACGCGGTGACGTAAAACACAACGACGTGCTGAGAAAAATGAGTTCAATGCTTCCGAGCATGCGTCGACTTGATTCTGAGCATGCGTTGATTTTTAACCGATGGATTTCCCCACAGACGATCGTTTTTTTCTATCGTTTTTTTAACCATCAGAAAGTTTTAAAACAGGTTCTATTTTTTTTCATCGGTGGGAAAAAAAACGATGGGGCCCACACACGATCGGTTCGTCTGATGAAAACTGTCCATTGGACCGTTTTCATCAGACGAACCGATCGTGTGTACAGGGCATTTGTGTTCTTTTTGGTCAGCAGTGGCTTTGGCCTTCGAACCCTGCCATGGATGCCAGTTTTGCCCAGTCTCTTTCTTACTGTTGAATGATGAACACTGATCTTACCTGAGGCACGTGAGGCCTGCAGTTCTTTAGATGATGTTCTGGGTTCTTTTATGAGCTCCTGGATGAGTCGTTGTTGTGCTCTTGGAGTCATTTTGGTTGGCCGGCCACTTCTGGTAAGGTTCACCACTGTTCAAAGTTTTCTCCATTTGTGGATAATGGCTCTCACCGTGGTTCGCTGGCTTCCCAAAGCCTTAGAAATGGTTTTGTAATTCTTTCCAGACTGATACAGGTTAATTACTTTGTTTGTTATCTGTTCTTGAATTTCTTTAGATCACGGCATGATGTGTTGCGTTTTGAGAACTTTTTGCGTGCTTCACTTTGTCAGACAGCTTCTATTTAAGTGATTTTTTGATTCAACGGGTCTGGCAGTAATCAGGCCTGGGTGTGGCAAGTGAAATTTAAGTCAGCTTTTCAAAAAATTGTGGTTAATCACAGTTCATTTATGATTCAGCATGGGAGGGGGCAATTTCTTTTTCACATAGGGCCAGGCAGGTTGGAGCAGCTTTTTTCCCTTAATAAATGAAATAATAATGAAAAAACTGCATCTTGGATTTACTTGGCTTATCTTTGTGTAATATTAAAATTTATTTGATGATCTGAATCATTTAAGTGTGAGAAATATGCAAACAAAAAAAAAACAGGAAGGGAGCAAATACTTTTTCACAGCATTGTACATATGGTGCATCATTATTACAACTAACTGTTGAAGTGAGAGGCATGAAGAAAGAGATCCTGCATATTCGTCAGGATATGCCTAAATTGAGAGAGTGAGCCACAGTACTGGAGGAAAGAGTAAGCACCCTGAAGGACAACTTGGCTAAAACAAGACATGCAAGATATGTTGGCTAAAAGGTCTGATACCATGGCACGCACAGAGGATATGGAGAACTGTCTGAAATGGAACAATCACCTAATAGTGGGCAGGCCGGAAAAAAAACCTACGGAATTTATAGGATGCTGTTTTTTGTTTGTATGTGGTAGAGAAATATTTTCGCCATTCTTTACAGTAGAGCAGCCCCATAGAGTGCAATTCCATGTCCCAATAATTAAACTATTGCATTTTAAGGATAGAGACATTATTTTACAGATGGCAAGACAGAGAAGTGACCTAGAAATATAGGGGGCTAATATATTAATCTTTCTGTACTTTTCAGTCGAAGTACAATGCAAACAAATTAAATATGTGGTGGACAAATGGCATCTAAGTCCTTAATTTGTCCTAAGTGATGCTATATCTGGCAAAATTACGGGTGATGGTGGATGAAACTACTCCCTTCTTTAAATCTCCAGCTGCAGTTGGCTGGATTGTAATGAACAGAGATTACAAGTCTCGGAATGATAGTATGTTTAAATTGTGTTTGCCTCTGCAATAGGGCTATTTAATTTACTTGCATGGGTCTGCGAAGGGTGGTTGGGAGAATTATTATTACTCTAGAGAGTAGTAGCCTACATAGCTGGGCTCCATGGCTAATGGGCATGTGCCGCCATTAGTGTTCTCCCAATTTTCCTGCGGGGAGATGAAGGGTGTTAATTGGTTGGTTCTTTGCCTGATTATTTTTTTGTTTTTGGGTTGTATGTGAAGAATGTACTGTATGTAGTGTCTCACGTTTTTTTAAATTTAATTAAAGGCTTAAGCACCGCCTCATAGCACATTTACTATGTAAACAAGGCAGATCTCCATTCGGACAGGGGGGATGGATTTTGTTTCCCTGATCACTGTATTAGTGTCACCGGTTTCCACAAAGTGTCAAAAGTGTCAGTTAGTTTTCGACTGCCATAATATCGCAGTCCCGCTATAAGTCGCCGATCACCGCCATTACTAGAATATTTTTTTTTTTTAAAGTATATATACCATAGTTTGTAGGCGCTAGACTTTTGCACAAATCAATATACGCAAATTGGGATTTTTATTTTACCACAAATACATATCAGAATACATATTGGCCTAAATTTATGAAGAAATTCAATTTATTTTTTATTTTCTATTGGACATGTTTTATAACAGAAAGTAAAAAAGATTTTTTTGTTTATAGCGCAAAAATTAAACCCCCAAGTAGTGATCAAATACCACCAAAAGAAAGCTCTATTTGTAGGGAAAAAATTATATACCGTATTTATCGCGGTATAACGCGCTCCCGCGTATACCGCGCATCCCTAAAGTGGCCCCCAATCCTGTGGAAAAAAAGTTTTTTTGTACTTACAGTTTTGGTGTCTTGCGCGGCGTCCATCGGCGGCCTCGTCGGGTCCGGCGTCCTTCTGCGGCTTTGGGTGTCCTCTTTGGCGGGTCCGGCGTCCTTCTGCGGCGGGTCCGGTGTCCTCTTCGGCGGGTCCAGTGTCCTCTTCGGCGGGTCCGGCGTCCTTCTGCGGTGTCCTCGCGTCCTTCCCGCCACGAGTTTGAATACTGCGCCGGCATATACCGAGCGCAGTACACTCGTGAATCTTATATGCCGGCGCAGTATTCAAACTCGTGGCGGGAAAGCGGGTATCGGCGTATATCGCGCACCCACGATTTTGCCCTGATTTTCAGGGCAAAATAGTGCGCGGTATACGCCGATTAAATACGGTAAATTTTATTTGGGCACAGCGTTGCACGACCGCGCAATTGTCAACAAACGCACTGCCATATAGGAAAAAATGGCCTGGTCATGATGGGGGATAAATCTTCCAGAGGTCAAGTGGCTAATGTTTATTCTAGGTTAAGACTCCATGGTTGGTGTAATGCCGCGTACAAACGATCGGTTCGTCTGATGAAAATGGTCTGATGGACCGGTTTCATCAGACGAACCGATCGTGTGTGGGCCCCATCGTTTTTTTATCCATCAGGGAAAAAACTAGGAACTTGTTTTAAAATGATCTGATGGTTAAAAAAACGATCGTCTGTGGGCACGTCCATCGGTTAAAAATCCACGCATGCTCAGAATCAAGTCGACGCATGCTCGGAAGCATTGAACTTCATTTTTCTCAGCACGTCGTTGTGTTTTACGTCACCGCATTCTGAAACGATCGGTTTTTTAACTGATGGTGTGTAGGCAAGACTGATGAAAGTCAGCTTCATCGGATATCTGATGAAAAAATCCATCAGACCGTTTTCATCGGATGAACCGATCGTGTGTACAGGGCATAACTGTAAAGTAAGCCATATTGGCCTAGTTATGGAGCCATAACTTTCCATTCTAGGGTGTCAGATGGGTTATTATGGGGCCTCCTGCAAGTATTACATATTATAAGCTTTCTTAATTTAGTAAACATACTGTATTATTAAGGGCTTACTATGAGTTTATTTAAAAGCATAGTATTATCCTGGAGTGTTAAAGGCCTTCATAATGCTAGGAAATGTACTGCTATGTTTTCTACTAGGGATGAGCTTCGAGTTTGAGTCAAACTCATGTTCGACTCGAACATTGCCTGTTCGCCTATTCGGCGAACAGCGAACAATTTTGGGTGTTCGCGGGAAATTCGAAAAGCCGCGGAACACCCTGTAAAAGTCTATGGGAGAAATCAAAAGTGCTAATTTTAAAGGCTTATATGCAAGTTATTGTCATAAAAATGTTTGGGGACCCGGGTCCTGCCCCAGGGGACATGTATCAATGTAAAAAGGTTTTAAAAACTGAATTTTTTTTGGGAGCAGTGATTTTAATAATGCTTAAAGTGAAACAATAAAAGTGAAATATTCCTTTTAAATTTCGTACCATGGGGGGGGGGGTGTATAGTATGCCTGTAAAGTAGCGCATGTTTCCTGTGCTTAGAACTGTCCCTGCACAAAGTGTAATTTCTGAGGGAAAATAAGTCATTTAAAATCACAGGTCTGGTATGGATTTTAAGGGGAACTCCACCCCCAAGACACAGACCCCCAAAGCATCCTCCCAATGTTGAGGGCTTGTGGCCTGGTACGGTTCAGGAGGGGGGGCGCTCTCTCGTCCCCCCTCTAATCCTGCGGCCTGCCAGGTTGCCTGCTCGAATAAAGGGTCTGGGGTGGATTTTTGGGGGGAACTCCACGCCATTTTTTTTTATTTGGGATGGAGTTTTTTTTTTGACACAGGGTTCCCCTTAATATCCCTGTGCATTTTTAAAACTTTTTTTTGCATTGATACATGTCCCCTGGGGCAGTACCCGGGTCCCCAAACACTTTTTAGGACAATAACTTGCATATTAGCCTTTAAAATTAGCACTTTAGATTTCAAATGTTCGAGTCCCATAGACTTTAATGGGGTTCTAAAGTTCACACAAACGTTTGGTCTTTAAGGACTTACTATGAGTTTATTTAAAAGCATAGTATTATAGTATTATCCTGAAGTGTTAAAGGCCTTCATAATGCTAGGAAATGTACTGCTATAGAGAGCGCCCCCCCCCCCCTTATCCTGCGGCCTGCCAGGTTGCCTGCTCGAATAAAGGGTCTGGGGTGGATTTTTGGGGGGAACTCCACGCCATTTTTTTTTTATTCGGGATGGAATTCCCCTTAAAATCCATACCAGACCTGAAGGGTCTGGAATGGATATTTGGGGGGAACCCCACGTCATTTTTTTTTGACACGGGGTTCCCCTTAACCACTTAAGCCCCGGACCTTTAGGCAGCTAAATGCCCAGGCCAGGTTTTGCGATTCGGCACTGCGTTGCTTTAACAGACAATTGCGTGGTCGTGCGACGTGGCTCCCAAACAAAATTGGCGTCCTTTTTTCCCCACAAATAGAGATTTCTTTTGGTGGTATTTGATCACCTCTGCGGTTTTTATTTTTTGCGCTATAAACAAAAATTAAGCGACAATTTTGAAAAAAATTAAATATTTTTTACTTTTTGTTATAATAAATATCCCCCAAAAACATATAAAAAAAATTTCCCTCAGTTTAGGCCGATACGTATTCTTCGACCTATTTTTAGTAAAAAAAATCGAAATAAGCGTTTATCGATTGGTTTGCGCAAAATTTATAGCGTTTACAAAATAGGGGATAGTTTTATTGCATTTTTATTAATTATTTTTTTTTTACTACTAATGGCGGCGATCAGCGATTTTTTTCATGACTGCGACATTATGGCGGACACTTCGGACAATTTTGACACATTTTTGGGACCATTGTCATTTTCACAGCAAAAAATGCATTTAAATTGCGTTGTTTATTGTGAAAATGACAGTTGCAGTTTGGGAGTTAACCACAGGGGGCGCTGTAGGAGTTAGGGTTCACCTAGTGTGTGTTTACAACTGTAGGGGGGTGTGGCTGTAGGACTGACGTCATCGATCAAGTCTCCCTTATATAAGGGATCACTCGATCGATACGCCGCCACAGTGAAGCACGGGGAAGCGGCTCTCCCCGTTCTTTTCTTCAGCTCCGGGGAGCGATCGCGACGGAGCGGCTGTTTATAGCCGAGCCGTCGTCCCGGATCGCTCCCCGAGGGAACCCGACCGCCGCATGTAGCGGGGGGGGGGGTCCCGATCGGAACCCCGACCCGCGGAAAGGCAAGGACGTACATGTACGCCCATTTGCCTGTACGTGCCATTCTGTGGACGTACATATACATTATCCATACCAGACCTGAAGGGCCTGGTAATTGAATTTGGGGGGACCCCCACGCATTTTTTTTTGTATGAATGACTTTTCTCTGTATTGCCAGGAGCCAACAATTCATTATAGCCGCAAGTGATTTTAAATGACTTTTTTTCCTTCAGAAATTACACTTTGTGCAGGGACAGTTCTAAGCACGGGAAACACGCGCTACTTCACAGGAATACTATAGACACCCTCCTAGGTACGAAATTTAAAGGAATATTTCACTTTTATTGTTTCACTTTAAGCATTAATAAAATCACTGCTCCCGAAAAAACGTGCATTTTTAAAACTTTTTTTTGCATTGACACATGTCCCCTGGGGCAGGACCCGGGTCCCCAAACACTTTTTAGGACAATAACTTGCAAATTAGCCTTTAAAATTAGCACTTTAGATTTCAAATGTTCGAGTCCCATAGACTTTAATGGGGTTCTAAAGTTCACACAAACTTTTGGTCTGTTCGCAGGTTCTGGTGCGAACCGAACGGGGGGTGTTCGGCTCATCCCTAGTTATTGCCTTAAAGCCATATATATATATATATATATATATATATATATTTTACACACACACACACACCAACATTTTGATGTTTGATGGGGACTATTATTTTGAGAAATGTGGAGCCTCTATGGGGGATAAATTCTCACCTTTCCTGGCCAATTTATACATGGGATGGTGGGAGAATTTCCGCATTTTTGGACCCGATATTCCACATCAAAAGGACACTGTATTTTACTGTAGATATATTGATGACTTCCCCCATCAAAATAAATTCTTGCAAGACTAGCGAGAACCTTCCCGATCTACCTAAAAAATAGGAAACAGCTTGCAGACCCAAAGTATGTGGGATTGAAGAATATGAAAAAAAAAAAAAAACACTGGCACTAAAAATGGTAGTATGAATGAAAATAATGAATGGTGATTGATTCAAAAGGTTACCAAATATCTCCTAGGAGAGTGTAAATGTGAGAGACCAGAGCCGCAGGAAAAAATTGTACCTGGAAGTACTGATTAACACAGAAAAAAGCACTAAAACCAGCGCTCATGGCTCTCAGACATATATAAACTAAATTCCAGGAAATGTAAAATAAGTCGATTTATTGGTCACAATAGCATATACTGAATCCGATCATGAGTGAGTAATAGTCCAAATAGTGAATACAGTTGAAGATAAAAATAAATATAAAAAGCAGCAATGTTCAGCAAGCAATGGTAGTGTCCAAGATCCAGGGAACACAATGGGTTAAGGTCTCAGGACTCAGAGAGCGGCTCCTATGATCAAGCAGATACACAGTACCTTAGGGCTTTTGGCTGTCAGCCATCGATGGTGAAGGAGAGGGAGCTGGAACTCTCAAACGTAGGCAGCGCTGGCCGGGACTGTAGCGCACCTATGGGCTTCTGTTCCCAAATGGGCGGACAGTGCCGTAGGTGCAATGCCTACACTCGGAACATAGGTGCACTGCTGCGCTCTGGTCGAAAGGAATGGAAGTACCATCCAGTTGTTAGTCCGTAAAACACAAGTTGGCAAAATTGCTGAATAAAATCCTCATGGACCGGATCAAAGTATGAAATCTAAAATAGATGAAGGGAAGGGGGGGTCTCGACAACGCGTTTTGCGCTCAGTGCGCTTTTTCAAAGTCAGGGAAATGAGGCACTCACAATGTTTGGACATTTTCACTTAGGCCTCGTACACATGACCGAACATGTCTGCTGAAACTGGTCCGCGGACCAGTTTCCGCGGACATGTTCGGTCGTCTGTACGGCCGACCGGACAATTTTCTGGCCGATCGGACAGGTTTCCAGCAGACAAATGTTTCTTAGCATGCTAAGAAACATGTCCGCTGGAACCATGTCCGCCGGACATGTCCGATGGTCAGTATGACTCATCGGACATGTCCGCTGGGCAGGAATCCCCCGCATGCGTCAAAGTGATTTGACGCATGCGTGGAAGCATTGACCTTCCAGGGTCGCGTAAGTCGCCGCGTCATCGTCGTGGCCATGGCGCGGCCACGTCAACGCGTATCCTGTCCAGTGGGCGTGTCCAAGATGGCGAAGTGAGCAGAAGCTAACCTCTGAGCTCCGCCGGCATCCGCTCTTGTATCCGAGCCATCGGCACCGGGATACTGCTCTGCTGCCTGCCGGTGATACCCTACGTTGGTGTGGACCTGGGGAACCGGTCGGAGGATCCTTCCTTTTCGGATCTGCTGTGGGGGGATCCGTACTATCTTCTCCCGGGCCGGGCCCGACCCGGCCCTCCCTCGTGACGGTGCTCTGGTGAGGGGGCCCTGACGTACTTCACCACTGACCCGGCACCCGAGGACCACCGCTGGTGCACTCACCTCCTGCTCCGGCCCTTCCTCGCGGGATCCGCACTAGGCCGCACCGAAGCCGCGGCCTCGATTTCCGCCCGCGGTAGCCACGATCCCGCCCAGCGAGCGGGCGGGGGAGACCTGACACCCTCGGCTGCTGATCCGTTCCAGGGGACCGCCACGGATGTGCTTCCTGCCCGCTCCTGCTCCACCGCAAGGGCCTTGAACTAGGCCTGAACGAGGCCGCGACCTGGATTTTACTTTGTGGTCCCCCGGTGGCCACGATCCCGCCCAGCACACAGGCGGACCCGGAGGTGGAGTGTTTGCTGGGGAGCCCCCCAGAAGGACTGATAGATGCTTCTGCCTCCCCCCGATCCAGTTGCCCCCCTCGCTGAGAGCTGTGGCCCTGCTGTCTCCACACCTGGGGGGTACTACTGCCGTTTGTGCGGCCTGCTGAACTTTGCCTTTCTCCCTCCACGGTTGACTGACACCTGGGTGTCCCTGGAATAGGGAGCCGGGGTGCGTCCAGAGGCTTCATTTGTGGACGCAGAGACATTTGAATGAGGCGAGGCCGGTCAGGATCAACGGGTGGTAAGGGGAAGACATACAAATTCCCTCCTCTCCCAGAGTCCCCTCAGCTGACGCCAGACCCCCTGGCTACCCCTCGGGCCACTCGCGGCCAGCACAGGGCATCACAGACGGGCCCAATGGAGGCTGAAGGAGAGAGGCCTCCGTGGCTGGCGGAAGTTATGGCGGCTATAGCCAATCCACACTCACGGCTAAAATAGAGGCAGTACAAATGGATGTTGGCCTTATCAGACAGGACATGGACAAACTCAGGTCCAGGGTGGCAGAGACTGAACAGAGAGTCAGTAACGCAGAGGATATAGTCGCGGAACACAGTGCGGCACTGCGCTCGCTTCAAACTAAGGTCAAAGCCCTGGAGTATAGAGCTGAGGATGCAGAGAACAGAAATAGACGCAACAACCTGCGCATAGTCGGCCTGGCGGAGGGCGCAGAGGGCAATAACCCAACGTGCTTTGTAGAGGACATGCTACGCAACCTTTTGCCTGATGCACGCCTGTCCCCTCACTATGCGGTGGAACGGGCTCACAGGATTCCACCCAGGCCTGGCCCTCCGGGAAGCTCCTCCCCGCACATTTATCCTCAAACTCCTCAACTTTCGGGACAGAGATGAGGTCCTCCGTGCATCTAGGGCGGTGGGGGATTTGAGGTTCCAGAACAACAAACTGATGATCTTCCCTGACTACTCTATAGAAACGCAGAAATTGAGGAAATCGTTTGATCATGTGAAGGCGGCGTTGAGGGCTCGCAACATCCGCTACAGCGTTCTCTTTCCAGCCCGCTTGAGAGTTCAGGATGGTGAGACAACCCGCTTCTTCACTTCCCCGAGAGACGCCTCTGCCTGGCTGGAGTCCCTGCCTCGTGATCATCAACCAAGAGCTTGAGCCGTGAGTACCCACTGACGACCATTATTATGCTCTGGGCCCCGTCCTTAGTCTCGCTCTGGTGAGCGCTACACTATTCCTCTGTTTTGATGCACACCCACAGCGTCTGTTGCAACTGTTGTGCCCGTTGATGCTGTGGCTGCCTTTACGGGGTGCCCAGGGACTCCCCACGTGTGGGACACCAAGATGGTGCCCCTGGTTAGACGAACCAGGAGACTTCTGCAGCTGCGGCTTCCTGTCACCCAAGGATTTGACAGACAGACCTGCAATCCTTACGAGTTGATGGTTTACTTATTCCCCTTTCTTACTGAAGGGACCCTTCATTTACATATGCTTTTTTGAATTGTATTTTTATTTTTTGTTCCCGACAGTCTGAGATATATCCCGGCGGATGCTACAGCTAGGAGGACATAGCGCAACTCACTCCTTGACCCCGCTGAACTTGTGGGGGGTTGGGAGCGGCTCTTGCACAGGACCCCCCTTTGCAGCCGGCGAGCTGTTTTTTGGCTTTGGGATGGAAACCTGCCTCAGTTTTAAGGGGTTGGGTTGGGTGGGGGGAGGGGAGGGTTCCCATGTTGGGGATGGTTTATGGTTTGTGTTTTATTTTTGTTTTCTTCATAAAAGTGTCTTGCAAGTAGGTTCTGAATATGCATTACTTAAGTCAGTGTCAGGTGTATGTTTTGCCTGTCCCTTCCGGGTCAGGAGAGCGGTCTCAGGGGGTGGGCGCCCTTTTCATCCTGAGATAACTCCCCCTAGCTGCAGGTATGTCAGCTCTTAATATATTGTCATGGAACACTAGGGGTCTAAATTCTCCAACGAAACGGTCGCTGGTATTTCAATTCATTAGGGCTCATAGCCCACATATTTGTATCCTCCAGGAGACCCACCTGGTGGGTAGTAGAACGCTGGCCCTGAAAAAACCCTGGATAGGGCATCACTATCACTCCACCTATTCCAACTTTGCCAGGGGAGTTAGCATCCTGGTGCACAAGTCCCTCCCCTTTAGGCTGCTCAACTTGACACTTTACTCGGATGGCAGGTATGTCGTAATTCATGCACAGATTAGGTCCATGAGGTTGGTTATAGCAGGGGTATATCTGCCCCCTCCTGCATCGATCTCCCTCCTACACCGAGTCACCTCGAAAATAGCTGATTTTGCTAGCGATAACTTGGTCATAATGGGAGACTTTAACATGGTCCCGGACCAGAGCATGGACAGGATGTCCCAGAGTGGATCCTTCCACTCTGGTCTGGTGGAGTGGGCAGAACTGTATGGCTTGACGGACGTGTGGCGCTGGAGGAATCCTCACTCCAGGGCTTACACCTGTCACTCTGCATCGCATAGGTCCTTCTCTAGAATAGACCTGGCGTACCTGGGGGCCTGGCATTGCCTAAGGTTCAGGACATTAGGATTCTCCCTAGGGGCATCTCGGATCAAGCGCCGCTTCTCCTGACGCTGGAGCTCTCTTCGGCCCCTGGCACAGTTTTGTGGAGGGTGTCCAGGTTCTGGGTGTCGGACGAGGCGGTGGATGGTCACTTTAGGGAAGCGCTGCAGGAATACTGGGTAGTCAACCCCGGCCGGACCGTTGTCGGTCTGGGATGCCTTTAAAGCTTACACGCGGGGTCGGTATCAATCAATAATAGCTAGGGTCCGGAGGGAGAGGAGGGCTGACTTGGTGGGAGCAGAGGGGAGGGCAGCTCTGCAGGAAGCACAATATGTCCGTTCCAGGGATCCTTGTGACTATGACGCTCTTCAGTCCCTGACGGGGGAGGTGGTGCGAATTCGCACCGCTCTCACCCAGAAACGTTTACTCGCCCAATCGCAGCATATATTCGAGCAGGGGGAGAGATCCGGGAAGTTACTAGCCTGGCTGTCACGGGAACAATCTGGGGGGATGTGTGTGCCCTGCATACGGGGACCGGGGGGAGACCTACTGTATGCCCCTGACGAAATAAACGACTGCTTCGTCTCCTTCTACAAAAGCCTCTACAGCTCCAGGGCTGGGTACTCTAGTGATGACCTGGCCTCCTATCTAGATCCCATTGACATCCTAGTTCTGACTACTAAATACCGCAAACTGCTCGATGCCCCCATAACTGCTGACGAACTCTTGAAAGCTCTTAAGACCCTCCAATCGGGTAAGTCGCCGGGCCCCGACGGTATACCGGTTGAATTTTACAAACAGTACTCTGAGGACTTGACGGACAAACTGCTCGGTATGTTAACAGAGGCGCAGAGGGTGCGGGAGCTCCCGCATTCCCTGAGTGAGGCAGTTGTGGTGGTGATCCCTAAACCGGGTAAGGACCCGATCGTGTGCTCCTCATATCGCCCCATCTCACTGATAAACGTTGATGCGAAACTCCTGGCCAAAGTCTTGGCCAGGAGACTAAACACAGTCATAACTGCTTTAGTACATCCAGACCAAACAGGGTTCATGCCGGGGAGGGGAACGGACATTAACATTAGAAGGCTTTTCACGCATATAGACAGGGCGCGGCCGGAGGTGGCGGGGGTAGTGGCGTCCTTGGACGCCGAAAAAGCCTTCTACTCGGTGGAGTGGGAGTTCCTGTGGGGTGTCCTTGCGCGGGTTTGGCTTCGGGACAAATTTTCTGACATGGTTGGGGATGCTTTACTCTGATCCCAGAGCTAGGGTCCGCACGAATGGCCTCCTCTCGGACACTTTCCCCTTGGGTCGGGGCACTCGCCAGGGATGTCCGCTATCGCCGGGACTTTTTGCCCTGGCGGTCGAGCCCCTTGCCATTGCCCTGAGGGCTGAGGCCGGGGTCAAGGGCATAGCGGTGGGGGATATAGAGGAGAAGGTGTCCCTTTATGCGGACGACACTCTACTTTACCTGGCAGATGCCTCTCAGTCGCTACGGAGAGCACTTGACCTATTTGAGGAATTCGGCCGGTTCTCAGGAATCCGCATAAATTGGGGTAAGTCCGTTCTCTTCCCACTGCACCCCTCGCTTCCAAGAGTAGATACTGGAACCCCCCTCCAGTGGGTAAGCGACTTCACGTATCTAGGCATTCGGATTAATAACACCACACAGGAATATATAGAGGGGAACGTAGAGCCCCTTCTTTCTCATCTCACTGACAAATGCACGGCTTGGCGCACCCTCCCACTGACCCCAGTTGGCAGGGTGAACCTGCTCAAAATGGTGTTCCTCCCTAAGTTCTTATATTTCTTTCGCAATACCCCTTCCCACATTCCCAGAACCTTCTTTAGACGACTGGAGGGGGTACTGACTTCTTTCATTTGGGCCGGGAGGCCACCCAGGGTTGCGAGACAGATACTATATCTTCCCTTATCGGGGGGTGGGCTGGCCCTCCCAAATTTTTTGTTGTATTACTGGGCGGCTGTCCTAGTTACGGTGCGCTGGTGGTTCTCCCAGCCCAGACAAAACCCGGCGGTGAGACTAGAGGCTGCCATACTGGGGTCATATGCTGCATTGTCTAATCTGGTGTACAGGGGTCCCGGTGCTCCCCATCCTCTGACGGCGTCCATGAAGACGACTGTTAGGGTGTGGCGGGCGGCCAGAGCTATTTACACTAAACCGAACTGTATCTCTCCACACACCCCACTGTGGGGTAACCCCACCCTGCCTCATCTCTGCGATCTGCCTGAACCCTCACAGTGGGCCAGACGTGGGATCACCACCCTTAAACATGTTATAGCAGATGGTAGGATCAAGCCCTTTCAAGACCTGAGAAGACAGTATTCCCTCCCTAATTCCCTCGAGTTTAAATACTTTCAGCTGAGGCATGCGATGAGGGCCCAATTCCCGGACGCACTGACCCTGGAACCTGACTCAATTGACCGACTGTTGACGTCGAGCGCAATGGGGAAGCCCCTTTCCACTCTGTACATGTACCTGACGGTGGGCCATGATGTTAAACTCACCTGGGTAATGGATAAATGAAGGGGGGACATTCCAGCTTTGGGGAGGAGGAATCGGAGGAATGTGTCTCCACATACATCCCATCCATGATAGCAGCTAAAGACAGGTTCCTCCAGCTCAAGTTCCTACATAGGGCCTACTTCACCCCTCACAGAATGGCCAACATATACCCGCATCTTGATCCGAACTGTCCCAGGTGTGGGGTTGAGGTGGGGACCTTCTGGCACATGGTGTGGGACTGCCCGAAGCTTCGGCCATATTGGGCGGGGGTAGCAGAGAGGCTTAGCGACATATGAGGGACCAGAGTGCCGTTGGACCCCTTGGTGCTTCATCTGAGTCATTTGGGTGAGGTCGAGGGAGACAGGTACACTAAGCTATGTATTACGTTCTCACTGTTTTATGCTAGGAGGGAGATACTGATACGGTGGAAGTCGGTGGGACCTCCCACCCTTGGATCCTGGAGGAAGGCGGTGGACTCGGCTTTGCCCCTTTACAAACTCATGTATGAGAGTAGGCAGTGCCCTGCTAAGTACGATAAGGTCTGGTCGGCTTGGGTGGATGCACCGGGATGGGGGGCCGGGGGGGTGGGGGACTAAAGATGGATCCCCCCCCCGCCCGGAATGGGGGCCGTTGCCCCCCCCTCTCTCTCGGGGCGCTGCCCACTTCGATCGGCTGCTGAGGTCCTTACACGTTTTGGTTGGTTATCTGGGGATTTGGCGCAGGGGCGCCGGTCTTTTGCCCGCGTGTACTCTGAGGAGGACTCCAGTTGGGTCTGCGCCTGGTGGCTTACGGTTGGGGTGGGCTGGGGAGGGAGGGCTATGAACTTGCACCTCGTTGCTTACTTTACTTGTATTATTTTGCCATTTCCTTTTTGATTCTCCTTTGTTTTATGATCTGCAATCGCTGAAATCGCTTGTTTCTGACTGTCATCGTTTCTATGCAAATCTGATTGTCGAATAATGCATATCTTGTAATGCTGTTTTGTTAATAAAAACCTCTTTCTGTTAAAAAAAAAAGCGGAGGTCCACCCTAAAAAAAAATCACATTAGTAGTTTCCTTTAAATGTAATAAAAAACATTTTGTTAAACAAAAAAAGTATGTGCCTAAAAGAGCCCATTTCTAGGCAGTCGTCCTAATCTGCCTACTTCCTAGTCTGCGGTGCTCCTCGTCCTCGCATTGCCTCCTGGGAAATGGGATGTGCTGTCTTCTGGGACCTGTGTGTGTCCCAGAAGACAGCCACCCATTCACAAAGCGCCGCACGACTCGCGCATGCGCAGTAAGAAATGGGCAGTGAAGCCGCAGTGAAGCTGCCTCGGGGGGGCCGTCATCACGGGCACCCTGAACAGGTAAGTGTCCTTATTAAAAGTCAGCAGCTACAGTGTTTGTAGCTGCTGTCTTTTAAAGAAAAAAATGCGGGTGGAACACCGCTATAATACCTCAACTGCTCAACTTGACACTTTACTCGGATGGCAGGTATGTCGTAATTCATGCACAGATTAGGTCCATGAGGTTGGTTATAGCAGGGGTATATCTGCCCCCTCCTGCATCGATCTCCCTCCTACACCGAGTCACCTCGAAAATAGCTGATTTTGCTAGCGATAACTTGGTCATAATGGGAGACTTTAACATGGTCCCGGACCAGAGCATGGACAGGATGTCCCAGAGTGGATCCTTCCACTCTGGTCTGGTGGAGTGGGCAGAACTGTATGGCTTGACGGACGTGTGGCGCTGGAGGAATCCTCACTCCAGGGCTTACACCTGTCACTCTGCATCGCATAGGTCCTTCTCTAGAATAGACCTGGCGTACCTGGGGGGCCTGGCATTGCCTAAGGTTCAGGACATTAGGATTCTCCCTAGGGGCATCTCGGATCAAGCGCCGCTTCTCCTGACGCTGGAGCTCTCTTCGGCCCCTGGCACAGTTTTGTGGAGGGTGTCCAGGTTCTGGGTGTCGGACGAGGCGGTGGATGGTCACTTTAGGGAAGCGCTGCAGGAATACTGGGTAGTCAACCCCGGCCGGACCGTTGTCGGTCTGGGATGCCTTTAAAGCTTACACGCGGGGTCGGTATCAATCAATAATAGCTAGGGTCCGGAGGGAGAGGAGGGCTGACTTGGTGGGAGCAGAGGGGAGGGCAGCTCTGCAGGAAGCACAATATGTCCGTTCCAGGGATCCTTGTGACTATGACGCTCTTCAGTCCCTGACGGGGGAGGTGGTGCGAATTCGCACCGCTCTCACCCAGAAACGTTTACTCGCCCAATCGCAGCATATATTCGAGCAGGGGGAGAGATCCGGGAAGTTACTAGCCTGGCTGTCACGGGAACAATCTGGGGGGATGTGTGTGCCCTGCATACGGGGACCGGGGGGAGACCTACTGTATGCCCCTGACGAAATAAACGACTGCTTCGTCTCCTTCTACAAAAGCCTCTACAGCTCCAGGGCTGGGTACTCTAGTGATGACCTGGCCTCCTATCTAGATCCCATTGACATCCTAGTTCTGACTACTAAATACCGCAAACTGCTCGATGCCCCCATAACTGCTGACGAACTCTTGAAAGCTCTTAAGACCCTCCAATCGGGTAAGTCGCCGGGCCCCGACGGTATACCGGTTGAATTTTACAAACAGTACTCTGAGGACTTGACGGACAAACTGCTCGGTATGTTAACAGAGGCGCAGAGGGTGCGGGAGCTCCCGCATTCCCTGAGTGAGGCAGTTGTGGTGGTGATCCCTAAACCGGGTAAGGACCCGATCGTGTGCTCCTCATATCGCCCCATCTCACTGATAAACGTTGATGCGAAACTCCTGGCCAAAGTCTTGGCCAGGAGACTAAACACAGTCATAACTGCTTTAGTACATCCAGACCAAACAGGGTTCATGCCGGGGAGGGGAACGGACATTAACATTAGAAGGCTTTTCACGCATATAGACAGGGCGCGGCCGGAGGTGGCGGGGGTAGTGGCGTCCTTGGACGCCGAAAAAGCCTTCTACTCGGTGGAGTGGGAGTTCCTGTGGGGTGTCCTTGCGCGGGTTTGGCTTCGGGACAAATTTTCTGACATGGTTGGGGATGCTTTACTCTGATCCCAGAGCTAGGGTCCGCACGAATGGCCTCCTCTCGGACACTTTCCCCTTGGGTCGGGGCACTCGCCAGGGATGTCCGCTATCGCCGGGACTTTTTGCCCTGGCGGTCGAGCCCCTTGCCATTGCCCTGAGGGCTGAGGCCGGGGTCAAGGGCATAGCGGTGGGGGATATAGAGGAGAAGGTGTCCCTTTATGCGGACGACACTCTACTTTACCTGGCAGATGCCTCTCAGTCGCTACGGAGAGCACTTGACCTATTTGAGGAATTCGGCCGGTTCTCAGGAATCCGCATAAATTGGGGTAAGTCCGTTCTCTTCCCACTGCACCCCTCGCTTCCAAGAGTAGATACTGGAACCCCCCTCCAGTGGGTAAGCGACTTCACGTATCTAGGCATTCGGATTAATAACACCACACAGGAATATATAGAGGGGAACGTAGAGCCCCTTCTTTCTCATCTCACTGACAAATGCACGGCTTGGCGCACCCTCCCACTGACCCCAGTTGGCAGGGTGAACCTGCTCAAAATGGTGTTCCTCCCTAAGTTCTTATATTTCTTTCGCAATACCCCTTCCCACATTCCCAGAACCTTCTTTAGACGACTGGAGGGGGTACTGACTTCTTTCATTTGGGCCGGGAGGCCACCCAGGGTTGCGAGACAGATACTATATCTTCCCTTATCGGGGGGTGGGCTGGCCCTCCCAAATTTTTTGTTGTATTACTGGGCGGCTGTCCTAGTTACGGTGCGCTGGTGGTTCTCCCAGCCCAGACAAAACCCGGCGGTGAGACTAGAGGCTGCCATACTGGGGTCATATGCTGCATTGTCTAATCTGGTGTACAGGGGTCCCGGTGCTCCCCATCCTCTGACGGCGTCCATGAAGACGACTGTTAGGGTGTGGCGGGCGGCCAGAGCTATTTACACTAAACCGAACTGTATCTCTCCACACACCCCACTGTGGGGTAACCCCACCCTGCCTCATCTCTGCGATCTGCCTGAACCCTCACAGTGGGCCAGACGTGGGATCACCACCCTTAAACATGTTATAGCAGATGGTAGGATCAAGCCCTTTCAAGACCTGAGAAGACAGTATTCCCTCCCTAATTCCCTCGAGTTTAAATACTTTCAGCTGAGGCATGCGATGAGGGCCCAATTCCCGGACGCACTGACCCTGGAACCTGACTCAATTGACCGACTGTTGACGTCGAGCGCAATGGGGAAGCCCCTTTCCACTCTGTACATGTACCTGACGGTGGGCCATGATGTTAAACTCACCTGGGTAATGGATAAATGAAGGGGGGACATTCCAGCTTTGGGGAGGAGGAATCGGAGGAATGTGTCTCCACATACATCCCATCCATGATAGCAGCTAAAGACAGGTTCCTCCAGCTCAAGTTCCTACATAGGGCCTACTTCACCCCTCACAGAATGGCCAACATATACCCGCATCTTGATCCGAACTGTCCCAGGTGTGGGGTTGAGGTGGGGACCTTCTGGCACATGGTGTGGGACTGCCCGAAGCTTCGGCCATATTGGGCGGGGGTAGCAGAGAGGCTTAGCGACATATGAGGGACCAGAGTGCCGTTGGACCCCTTGGTGCTTCTTCTGAGTCATTTGGGTGAGGTCGAGGGAGACAGGTACACTAAGCTATGTATTACGTTCTCACTGTTTTATGCTAGGAGGGAGATACTGATACGGTGGAAGTCGGTGGGACCTCCCACCCTTGGATCCTGGAGGAAGGCGGTGGACTCGGCTTTGCCCCTTTACAAACTCATGTATGAGAGTAGGCAGTGCCCTGCTAAGTACGATAAGGTCTGGTCGGCTTGGGTGGATGCACCGGGATGGGGGGCCGGGGGGGTGGGGGACTAAAGATGGATCCCCCCCCCGCCCGGAATGGGGGCCGTTGCCCCCCCCTCTCTCTCGGGGCGCTGCCCACTTCGATCGGCTGCTGAGGTCCTTACACGTTTTGGTTGGTTATCTGGGGATTTGGCGCAGGGGCGCCGGTCTTTTGCCCGCGTGTACTCTGAGGAGGACTCCAGTTGGGTCTGCGCCTGGTGGCTTACGGTTGGGGTGGGCTGGGGAGGGAGGGCTATGAACTTGCACCTCGTTGCTTACTTTACTTGTATTATTTTCCCATTTCCTTTTTGATTCTCCTTTGTTTTATGATCTGCAATCGCTGAAATCGCTTGTTTCTGACTGTCATCGTTTCTATGCAAATCTGATTGTCGAATAATGCATATCTTGTAATGCTGTTTTGTTAATAAAAACCTCTTTCTGTTAAAAAAAAAAGCGGAGGTCCACCCTAAAAAAAAATCACATTAGTAGTTTCCTTTAAATGTAATAAAAAACATTTTGTTAAACAAAAAAAGTATGTGCCTAAAAGAGCCCATTTCTAGGCAGTCGTCCTAATCTGCCTACTTCCTAGTCTGCGGTGCTCCTCGTCCTCGCATTGCCTCCTGGGAAATGGGATGTGCTGTCTTCTGGGACCTGTGTGTGTCCCAGAAGACAGCCACCCATTCACAAAGCGCCGCACGACTCGCGCATGCGCAGTAAGAAATGGGCAGTGAAGCCGCAGTGAAGCTGCCTCGGGGGGGCCGTCATCACGGGCACCCTGAACAGGTAAGTGTCCTTATTAAAAGTCAGCAGCTACAGTGTTTGTAGCTGCTGTCTTTTAAAGAAAAAAATGCGGGTGGAACACCGCTATAATACCTTATTGAGCACATTAACCAAGCCCTATATTGGCATCTTATATATGTACTTGTTGCAAACCACACACTGTAACCTATGCCATTTTTGAAAGGCATGTAAACCCGGTCTTGAGCTAGCACATTGTTTTTAACATAACTTACTCTGTAAAAACAGGTCAGGTTACTTTCTGCTTGTGCATAAGCTACACATGCTTGAGAAACAGCTACACATCTTATACCATCCTTTTTCAACCAGGTGCCTAGGCATTGTGAGGTGCCTTCTGGGTTCCTCAGGGGTGCCTTGGCAAAGTGCTTAAAATTGCTCAAAATTGCCCAAAATTTGTGTACAAGCCAGTGGGTGGATCAACTCGCCATATTGTTATGAAAAATAATTTCATTTTGCAGCATTGCAGCCTTGGGAACTGTGTGGTCCAGCCGCTGGCATCCTAGCAACCAATGATGTCATTGGTTGATAAGGAAGACATCAGGTGCCTGCACAGCATCCTCACTTGCCCCTCCCCTGTCCCTCCCTGTCAGCACTGGGGTCCTGTTGAGTGATGGAGAGAAACCCTGGAATACTAATCAGTGCCAGTGTGCAAAGGTATATTGCTTTGTAAAATTAAATCACCTCTAATGTTGTGTGTCCTATGTGTATGGATGCTGCTGTATTATGTAAAACTATTTGTTTAGTTTGTTACATTTTAGAATTGGGTGCCTTGATATTGTACAGAATTTTAATGGGTGCCTTGACTGAAAAAAGGTTGAAAAACACTGTCATATCATCTAGAATACAATTAAAAATAATAATAAAAATACATTAAAAAAAATTAAATGTAAACTCTAATACAGTTTTGATAGGAACACAGATACATGTGACCCTATCTCAGCCATACGTATTTTTGCAATAGGTGCCCAATCAAAATCCAGGATGTTTTGCAAGCTGGGCTGACATCTGTATTGAAAGAGTGTGTGAGGTATATAGTGGTCAACTGACCTGGAGCAGCATCGATCGTTTTGTGCTAATAACTATAACTGCCAACATTAAATACACTAGACAATTACAAGTACAAAATACAAGCATGGAATACATGGAATTTAGCCAGTATGAAATGGATTGGTATGCGGCAGTATGTTGCATGTTTCACAAGTAAAATTGTATCAAAAGAACACACTTGATTTTACCAATGAAACCCTGTGTGTACACAATACCTTATTAAACTCATTAACCAAGCCCAATACTGGTACCTAATATAGGTACTTGTTGCAAACCACATACTGTAACCTATACCTATGACATTTTTGAAAGGCATGTAAACCCATAGCCTTGAGCTAGCACATAGTTTTTAACATAACTTACTATGTAAAAACAGGTCAGGTTACTTCCTGCTAGTGCATAAGCTACAAATGCTTGAGGAACAGCTGCACATCTTATACCATCTATAATACAATTAAAAAAAGAGAATAAAAGTAAAAAGTGCACTCTGATCATAAAATCCACCTTTATTTTAGCATATCCTTAAAATGAGCAGCAACAGCAAAGAAACAGCAGTGGGGGAGCTGAAGGTTGATGCTATTCACGCCTGTCTAGGTTCACATCTATGCGGCTGCGATTGATGAATTTTTCAGACACGTTTTGCAGTGCGTTTTTTACCCTCGTTTTTTTAATGCATTTTGGTTTTTTTTTTAAACACACTGTAAACACACTGTATGAAGCAGGGGGCCGGGAAGCTGGCCACCATATCCTTAACAACTGATGAGTTATCAGTTGTCAGCTGTCCATACCAGGCCTCTAAGCTCTAAGCCGTCAGCTGTCTAAGCTGTCAGCTGTCCAGACCAGGCCTCTAAGCCGTCTCTGTCCCGAGCCATCTTTTCCAGCTGCCGTCTCTCCCTCCTCTCCCGCCGCCGTCTTCTCTGGCCGCCATCTTCTCCAACCGCCATCTTCTTTCTCGCAGCCAATTACCCGCTGTGATGTCACAAGGGGTGGGCTCTCTGGGTGATGTCATCGGATGGACACACCCCATGGCTATATAAGAGATGCCAGATGGTGGGCGACAACACAACAGAAGAAGACAGCGGGTAACTGGCAGAGAAGAATGAAGACAGCAGCCGGAGAAGCCGGTGGCAAGAGAGAAGTTGGTTCGGGGAGAAGATGGTATCGGGAGAGATAACAGTGTGAAAAGATGGCACGGGAAGAAGACAACTCAGAGCTATTTTTTTGATAAAGTACCCGATGCCCATTCACATAGGGGGGGCAGGATCTGGGGGCTCCCTTCTTAAAGGGGGGCTTCCAGATTACGTTAAGCCCCCCCGCAGACCCCGACAACCACCGGCCAGGATTGTCGAGAAGAGGCCCTTGTCCCCATCAAGAGCCCCCCAAAGCACCCATCCCCCCATGTTGAGGGCATGTGTCCTAGTATGGTTCAGGAGGGGGAGCTCACTCGTCCCCTCCCTTTCCTGACCTGCCGAGCTGCATGCTCAGATAAGGGTTTGGTATGGATTTTGGGGGGCCCACGCCATTTTTCAAAAAATTAGCGACCAGCTATATACAGTGTTAAAATAAAAAAATGGTGTACACTTCTCCCTTATCCCTTATCTTGGAATTAAACTCACCCGAGAAATGTCCACACTGTTTCAAGTTAATTATACCCCTCTTTATAATTCCATTGAACAAGACTTGAAGAACTGGCAGACATGTAATCTTTCCTGGATGGGTAAAATATCAGCTATTAAAATGACGATTCTCCCTCGTTTTTTATATTGTTTCCGTACGTTACCAATTCCGATACCATTTACATTTTTTAAGAAACTTCAATCACTAGTTTTCAAATTTATTTGGGGTAATAGTAGGTACAGGGTGGCACACTCCACTCTTCATATCTCCAAGTGGAAAGGCGGACTGGGAGTCCCTCATTTCTAAAATATTATAAGGCTGCTCAAATGGTACAACTATATCAAATTTTTTCGAAAATATATCAACCCGATTGGGTACTGTTAGAAACACAAGCCAGTCCCTCTATACCTATGGACCTCCTGATGTGGCTTTCAACAAAAGAACATCGGGCCATTTTGAGTCCTACTTTATCCCACTCTTTACATCTTTGGGACACGACATGTAAATTATATCCACTGAAATCTTCCCATTCCCCTGTAGCCCCTATACTTAATAACCCACACTTTCCTCCAGGACAAAATCCCCAACAATTTTCATGGTGGGTTAACAAAGGCCTTTACAGGATAGCACATTTCATAGACCATAAAGGGATTAAACCTCGCAATACTTCCAGAAAAATATGCAGATGCCTCAGACAGAGTCCTTCCGTCTACATCAGATTATTCACTTCATAAAATCGCTAGATACTGATCTAGCAAATATAACCTCTAAGACCTTATTTGAAAATGAATGCCTAAATAGACCTGAATCGCGTGGAGGAATTTCAGATCTATATATAATCTCTTCAATAATAAACAGACCAAACCCTCTTACCAATTGGCATGGGAATCGGACCTAGGTGAAACTATAGAGGAAGAGATCTGGGAGCGCTGGTCGACCATGGTACACAGGGGAATACTTAATACTTCCCTAGTGGAAGAAAATTTTAAGGTACTATCCAGATGGTATTTAGTTCTGGCAAAATTAGCAAAAGTATATCCTGATGCTTCACCCCTATGCTTCAGAGAATGCGGATAAGAGGGTACAATGTTCATGTCTGGTGGACCTGTCCCAAGGTACAATGCTTTTGGGTCAGAGTTTTTTCATTGATCCACTCAGTGACTGGACATATACCTAATAATCCTAAAACAGCGCTATTTGTGGACTTAAAGGGTCACTAAACTAATTTTTTTTTAAGCTAAATAGCTTCCTTTACCTTACTGCAGTCCTGGTTTCATGTCCTCATTGTTCGTTTTTGCTTTGATGTTGCTGTAATTCCTCTCTGTTCTGGACACTTCCTGGTTGTCTGTTTCCTGATCACCACAGTACTGGGAGATTTCTCACTGTGGTGACTAATCAAGGAGGTGTGATTACTGTTTGTAAAACGAAACTGGATTGGTGCTGAGGGGTTTTAGACAAAGCATCACTGCCCTCTAATGGCTCTCTGGCTCTGTACATCAGAGAACCAGGAAACAACAGCAAAAACGAAACTAAACTGTAGGTACATTATATGATTGTTTTTTATCTATTTTTAATCATTTTTAAAAGGAATCAGTTAACTATCTCTATACCCTGTAAACAGTCATTTCAGCAAAAAAAATGTTTTTCCTTTAGTGAACCTTTAACCGCTTCCATACCGGGCACTTACGCACCTTCCTGCCCAAGCCAGCTTTCAGCACTGTCGCACTTTGAATTGCGCGGTCGTGCTACGCTGTACCCAAACAATTTTTTTTATCATTTTGTTCCCACAAATAGAGCTTTCTTTTGGTGGTATTTGATCATCTCTGCGGTTTTTATTTTTTGCGCTATAAACAAAAGAAGAGCGACAATTTAAAAAAAAACACTATTTTTTACTTTTTTATTTAATAAATATCACAATTTTTTGTTAAAAAATTTTTTTTTTCCTCAGTTTAGGCCGATACGTATTCTTCTACATATTTTTGGTAAAAAAAAAAATCGCAATAATCATATATTGATTGGTTTGCGCAAAAGTTATAGCGTCTACAAAATAGGTGATAGATTTATGGCATTTTTATTTTATACATTTTTTTACTAGTATTGGCGGCGATTTGCGATTTTTTTTACTGTCACCGTGACATTGCGGCGAACACATCGGACACTTTTGACAAGTTTTTGGGACCATTCACATTTATACAGCGATTAATGCTATAAATATGCATTGATTACTGTGTAAATGTGACTGGCAGGGAAGGGGTTAACCACTAGGGGGCAAGGAAGGGGTTAATATGTGTCCTAAGATGTGTTATAACTGTAGGGGGGAGGGGACTCTCAAGGGGAGGAGACCGATGTGTGTTCCTCTGTACTGGGAACACACATTGGTCTCCTCACCGCTGACAGGAAGTGGATCTGTGTGTTTACACACACAGATCCACACTCCTGCCGTCATTACCGACAATCGCGGGCACCCTGCGGCAATCGCGGCCGCCAGTATCCTTAAAGACAAACAAAGAAGATTCGACAAGGTATGGTCCCCATGGATTAAATACCTCCAAACTCCATGATCCTTAGGTCTGATTATTAAAATGGTTTAGATAAATATGCATGAATTCCGACTTGATGATTATAAATGTATTGTCTCTCATCTGTGTTGTATTTATTTATTTATTTATATATTTATTTATTTCATATATATATTTCTTTTCTCTTTTTTTTTTTAAGTTATTTTCTTCCCTGGGATGTGTACTTTTTTTTTTTTTTATGTATTGTAATTTCACTTGTATCCAGACTAATGTTATTTAATCTTTAATAAAAATCTATTGAATCGGAATCTAAAAAAAATAAAAATAAAAAACATAAAACACATCAAAAATTGCATCACAAACACAATACTTGCATTTGTGGTGTGGTTCCTTCTAAGTCTATTACACGCAAAACAAGGAAAAAAGTCCCCAAACCTTTCTTAAAATGCACTGGCCACAAAACGCATAGATGTGAACTTGTACCATAGGAAACCATGTTAAATGGACTAAAAACGCATAGGTGTGAACATAGGGTAAGTGCTTAATCAAATTCAGGATGTTGTGTGAGGTGGGCTGACACCTGTATTGAAAGAAAGTTTGTCAGGTATATATGATGGTGAACCAACCTGGAGCAGCATCGATCAGTTTGTGCTACTAACATTAAATACACCAGACAATGACAACTACACAATACAAGCAATGGAATTCAGCTCCATTCTATTCTTTGCGACACAGGAAACATGGACATCACTCAGCTCCGACACCTCAGGAAAAGTACCATGTTCTTGGATAGTATGCATTATTTGCCTATGAGAATAGAAAATAAATGTTCAGATTTATACTTCCCTTGCCAGCTTTCATTTAATAGTCTCTTTGGAGAGTGAATTTTCTTACCAGTGTGGTCTTGACATGACATAATGGAGAGTTGGTCGCTGAAATCCATTGAATGTAGAAGATGCAACCACAGTGTAGGCACCCATGTTCTCAAACAGTATCCAGTCCCCCTCCTGGAGCTCTGGTAGGTCACATTGTTCGATAATGCGATCATCCGCATCACAAGTTGGACCCCAAATGCTGCTAGAGTAGAGTTTCTCATCTGGTTTGGATTTCTGCAATGAAAAACAAATAAGGAAAGGTCCCTGGGTTTTTGCAGGAATCTGAATATCCAAATCGTATTTCCTCTCTCAAGTGAGGCCCGGAGCAACTGGAAGTCAGTGTAGGGCCGGCCATGACAGGGTTAACAGAAACCCTAGTAGCTGTGGGGGGAGGAGCAGAGCAGGGGAGGAGAGATCACAGATATCTCTTACTCTCAGTTTCCCGGGCAGAGGCAGCGTGGGGGAGTGAAGTTGGTGGGGGAGTGAAGTTGCTGCTGTGTCTGCTCAGCCTGCAGGGATTTCGCTTGTCCCAAATTGTCACGGCGATGGCTGCGATCGAGGATTTATTCGGGAGATTGAGGGCGGAGGCGGCTATCCGGGGTGAGGACTGGCTGCAGAGGCAGTTGGGGGCGCTTTTATCGCAGGATGGAGGGGACATGGGGCGCATGGCGTCGGGGCCTAGCCGCGTCCAGACCGGACAAGCAGCATCGGGGCCGGAGCACACAGGTGTGGTGCTGGCGGAGTCGGGGCCTGAACGGTCGGTCCGGGGAGCAGTGCGGGCACACGGGGACACAATTCAGGTCGCATCGGGGCCTGATCACACAGGCATGGGAGCAGCGTCGTCGGGGCCTAGTCACACAGGCCGGGGGGCCTCGCGGACGCGCTCGTCCCGCCCCCCCCGCCGGTATTCGCCCAGTATATCCCCGGGACGGCAGAGGGGGGATAGTGGACATAGCAGGGCCCCTTCGGGCCCCCCCGCGAAGCGGGCGGCGGGTATTGTGTCGGAAGGCCCAGCCGGGGGCACCAGGAGTAGCGTGGGTGCAAGGGGGGGACGGCCAGGGGGCTCAGATGCGGCGGCCTTGCCCGCCCGGCGTGTGGATCAGGCAGTGACGGGCCCGGTGGTGGGGTCTCGGCGAGTGGGATCGCAGGCCACGGTGGCTAGCCCCCCAGCTTCCTCGGCTAGCCACTTGCAGGAGGTGGAGCGCGTCGGCAGCAACAGGGTTACGCCAAGCAGGAAAGCTTCGGCAAAATCGCCGCACGGGTCCAGGGCCCGCAGGGGGAGTGAATCCGGCCCTGGGCCTTCGGCCTCCGGGACCGAGCCGCCCGGTGGGTCATCATCGGAGGAGGAGGATCGGTCGGAGGGAGAGCGGTCGGGATCTGAGGACGAGGTCTTGCCCAGGACGATACCAGCAACGAGGGATTCGAGACGGTCGGCTGATGGGATTGCTTCCACGCAGCCCGGTAAGTCATTTTACACTGATGTTTCTAATAGGCAATGTGTTGATGTGGTTGAGAGGAATGTGGTTGTTGCACCGGCGTCCCAGGTTACGGATGCACAGGTGGGTATTGCTGGAGGTGATGTGGGTTTGCAAAGGTTTTTGTCGGGGTTAGAGGCTCTGGTCAGTCAGCTAAAAGGGGGGGACAGACCTCCCGCAAGCCCGGCGGCGGCTTGGGGGCCGGTCGGGGGAGCTACGGGGGTGGCCGCGGCGGCGGTGGCGGCTGCCACTACGCCGTTGGTGGTAGCTGGAAAGGAGGCAAGTGGGGGCGGCTTGGGGGCCGGGGCATCAGTGCAGCCGGAGGTTACCGCCGAGTCGGCGGGGGCCGCTTCAAAAAAACGGGATTTAATACGGTTAGCGGATGAGGCTAGGGGACAGGTTTACACCTGTTACGATGCGCCGCTGGGGTCGCATCTGAAACAGGAGGTACGGGAAAAGATCTGGAAGAGCGAGTACGTGGAGATATTCGCGCTGTTACCGCTGGAAAAATTCAATTTGGACAGGGTAAAACCAGAGGATTCTAAGAAGGAAGATGAGGAGAAGAGGAGGTACAGGCTAATACCTCGCACGTTTGCAAACTGGTCGCAGGCGTATTCCATTTTGGCCAGTGTGATTGGCGAGAAGAACCCCGAGCACTGCTCGGCGCTCTTCAGTTACCAGGAGGCGATCAGTGAGGCCTACAGGTGCTATGGGGGCACAGGTTGGCTTAGATATGACGAACAGTTCAGGCAACGTCGGGCGATCAGGCCGGAAATTCGTTGGGACGCCAAGGACATTAGCCTTTGGATGCGGCTTATGACGGCTCCGAGGACGTCGGCGCCGTTTTTTCAGGGGGGGCCGGCGGAGCCTCTTCCCTGGGACAGTCGGCCGGAAAGAAAAAAGGGGTTTGTTGGCAGTTCAACGAGGGTAGCTGCAAGTTTGGGGGGTCGTGCCGATACAAGCATGAGTGCTCCGGGTGTGGGGGTAATCACCCCTCTTCCCGCTGCTTCAAGCAGGGCAAGGGACGTCCCGGGGATTCTTCAGGTAAGAGGGAGCACCCCGGTGATGGTGAGAAGGATGCTGCCGTTTCTCGGTAGGTATCCGGACAGAGCGGCGGCTCAGCTCCTGGAGGAAGGTTTTACTGTGGGGTTCCGTATTCCTTGTAGCTTGACGGTGGTTCCGCCGCTGTCCAAGAATTTGCGTTCGGCTCTCCAACACCCCGAAGTGGTTTCTGAGAAATTACGGAAGGAAGTGGGGCTAGGCCGCATGGGGGGCCCGTTTGAATCCCCCCCTTTGGAGGGTCTGGTGGTATCACCGTTGGGGGTGGTACCGAAGAAGGAACCAAACAAGTTCAGACTCATTCACCACCTCTCATTTCCGAAAGGGGGGTCGGTAAATGATGCGATTGATGCAGGCGATTGTTCGGTGTGCTACACATCGTTTGACGCGGCGGTGGGATGGGTCAAGAAATACGGTCGGGGGGCGTTGATGGCCAAGTCGGACATCGAGGCGGCCTTCCGGCTGTTGCCGGTGCACCCGGACAGCTTCAGACTGTTGGGGTGTCACTGGGGAGGGGAGTTCTATGTGGACAAATGTCTGCCCATGGGCTGCTCGGTATCCTGTGCGTTGTTCGAACAATTCAGTTCCTTTTTGGAATGGGTGGTGCGAGACGTGGCGGGAGTGAATTCAGTCATCCACTATCTAGATGACTTTCTCTGCATTGGACCGGGGGGGTCACGGATTTGTGCAGTTTTGTTATCTACGCTAGAACACATAGCGGAACGTTTTGGGGTGCCTTTGGCGCCCGAAAAGACGGAAGGTCCTAGGTCTGTCATTCAATTCCTGGGCATAGTCATAGACGCCGAGAAGATGGAATGTCGTTTGCCGCAGGATAAGCTAGAAGGCCTCAAGGCGGAGGTCAGGGGTATGATTGGAGTGCATAAGGTGCAGCTGCGGGCTTTGCAGTCGTTGTTGGGTAAGCTGAATTTTGCCTGCAGGATTATCCCGATGGGGAGGGTTTTTTGTCGTCGGCTGTCGGCTAGCACTGCGGGTGTTAGGTTGCCCAATCACTATGTGCGGCTCGTGAAGGAGCATAGGGAGGACCTGCGGGTATGGCACTCTTTTCTAGAGGGTTTTAACGGCAGGGCCTTGTGGATGTCCGGCCCGGTCAGCAATTTTGACCTGGAGCTGTATACAGATGCGGCCGGGGGTGCGGGCTTTGGGGCCTTCGTTCAGGGTCAGTGGAGCGCTGGCTCTTGGCCGCAGTCTTGGGTGACTGCGGGCTTTACAAAGAATTTGGTGCTGCTGGAGCTGTTTCCAGTGGTGCTGGCGGTTGAGTTATGGGGCACGTCTTTCCGGGATCGGAAGGTGCGCTTCCATGGGGATAACTTGGGGGTCGTGCAGGTGATCAATCGAGTTACCGCATCTTCTCCCCCAGTGATTCGTCTCCTGAGACACTTGGGGCTGCGCTGTATGCAGCTGAATGTGTTTGTGTATGCGGTGCACTTACCGGGTGGACAATGTCGGGGCTGACGCTTTGTCTCGGTTTCAGTGGGACAGGTTCCGGGAGCTGGTGCCGGAGGCAGAGGAACGGGGGGTCCCTTGTCCGGAGTGGCTGTGGCAGATTCCATTGGAACAATCTCCACCTGGATTAGGAAATCGTTGAGTGCGGGTACTTGGGCGGCCTATGAGAAGGTATGGTCGGAGTGGAGCGATTTGGTGAGGGAATCGGAGGTTCACCTTTCGGGACCGGAGGTGAGGACACTGGTTCTGTATTTTTTGTCTAGAAACATGGAAGCGGGAGTGTCGCCGTCGGCGTTGGATAAGAAATTGGCCGGGTTGGCATTTCTGTTCAAATGGCAAGGGTGGCCGGATCTTACAAAGGACTTCTGGGTGCGACAAGCTCTGAAAGGGTACAGGAAACAGGGGCGGCGACCTGACGCTCGCCGCCCGGTGTCTTTCGAAGTTTTGAGAGGAATCCTGGCTAAAGTGGGGGCGATATGTTCATCCAGGTTTGAAGTTACATTGTTCCGCGCGGCATTCGCGCTGGCATTTTTTGGGGCCTTTAGGGTGGGCGAGCTGGTGAGCCCGTCGAAATTGGTCCAGGGGGGCATGGGAGTTGCGGATGTCGGTTGGACCCCGGAGGGGGTCACGTTGTGGCTCAGAAGGTCCAAAACGGATCAGAGTGGCAAGGGAAGGGCGGTTCATGTGTTCCCAATTGAAGGGTCGGAGTTGTGCCCGGTCGGGCTGGTAAGGGACTACCTGGACATACGTCCGGGGGTGGGGGGCGCCTTTTTGGTACATGAAAATGGGTCCCCGATGTCACGATATCAGTTTGTGGCAGTGTTTAGGAAGTGTCTGGGGGCATTGGGCCTGGTGGCAAAGGAGTTCTCGGCTCATTCCTTTAGGATCGGGGCAGCTACGGAAGCGGCAAGGAATGGACTGGGTGAAGAGGCAATAAAGAGGATAGGGCGTTGGGAATCCAGGCGGTTTCAATTATATGTTAGGCCGCAGCTGGTGGCTAGTTTGGGTTGAAGGTCTGGGGAGTGGGGTTTTGAGTTACGGGGCAAAGGGGGTGACAGGGATTACTCAAAAGCGGGTTATCTCTATGTGGGTATGTTGGTGACGTGTTTTTTTTTTTGTTTACTGTTTTTCAGGTACTGGACCGCTTTTGGTCTGGATAATGGGCCACTCCTATGTGGTTCGGGGGGCCAGACGGGCGGATGATCGCCCGACCGGTCGCCAGCTGGGAATATCGAGACAGGAGGCGAGTGTAAGGTGGTTGGGGGTCCCCGGGATGTTATGGAGCAAGGTGGTGCCGGAGGTGCACAAATTTGCACAGCTGGACAGGCCACCGGAGGTTCTGGTTATTCACGCCGGGGGGAATGATCTTGGAGTGAGATCGATGATGGAGATAGCACGGGACATTAAATTTGACTTTCAGCGGATCCGGATGTCCTTTCCGGATACGATAGTGGTGTGGTCAGACATGGTGGCCAGGTCAACATGGAGGATGGCCAGGTCGGTAGAGGGGGTGAATCGGGCGCGCAGGAAGATAAACAGAAATGTGGGGCGGTTTGTGCTCAGGAACGGGGGGCTAGTGGTTCGGCACCCCGAATTGGAAGTGGACACATGGAGATACCTCAGGAGTGATGGTGTTCACCTCACGGACGTGGGGATTGATATGTGGGTGTTGCGTTTAGAGGAGGGGGTACAGCAAGCGATGAGGGTGTGGAGGTGCTCCCATAGGTAAGGGGTTACCTTTGGGTGCTGGTGGCGGGTGTTTTTGGACTTTGCAGGAGAAGATATTACCCCAAAGATGGACGCCAGTACCCAGCGGTGGGAGGGGTCCTGAAGGGGTTTCTAGTTCCCAGTCTACTAATGTAGCTGGAAGGTTGGTGAATGGGGGCACTGCGGTCAATGGTCGTCTTTGAGCCAGCTTCGGCTTGAGGCCTATGACCAGAGGTTAGGACACCGCAGTGCCAAAAAAGTGTTACATAGTTACAAAGTTTAAAGGTTAACGAGTTAAGGGTTAATGGGTCCTGCAAAGTCCAGCACCATGTTAGAGAGGTTATTATCTCAGGAAATAAGTGTTTTTTCTCTATGTGTTATTGGTTTTTGTTATTGGTTATTTATGATTATTTAAAGAGTATTTAAAATAAAGGAGGCTGCTACGGCCAGTTTTTACTCCAACACTAAGTAGTGGTCTCATTATTTATTAAAGGTTAAGTGGGGGTATTAACTGTAAAGGGGCTTTAGAGGTCAGGGTGAATTCTGGTATACCATAGTCATGTTTAGTTTTACATTTAACTGAACATCAGCCTAAAGAACTGTACACACGGCCCGGATTCTCGTCAGGAAAAAAACACTGTTTTTCCTGACAAGATTCCTGGCAAGAATCTCTTGCCGGCCGAGTGTACACACGTACAATTCAAAAGAACCGCCGTTCTTTTGAATGGCACGAACGCGGTGACGTCATCGACTATGATGAGTATGCACTCGTCACATTTTTACTCGGCAAGAAAGCTCTGCCAGCAGTTTTCTTGCTGTTTCTTGCCGAGAAAACCGAGCGTGTGTACGAGGCTTAAGTCATAGGTCATAGGCTGCCTAGCAGCTGCTGCCTGTTAAGACCACAAACACTCATAACATAGAAGACCATGTGGTAAGACAACAGCGTGAGCTCAGACCCCCAACTCTCCCCATATTTAATGCCTGACAGTTTGCTTTTAATTAGAATGTTTGGTAATCAGTACATAAATGTTCAGGGAAAACAAATTGAAAACAGTATAATATAACTTCTAGATCTCCATTTTGAGGAATGGGTCGTCCTTCTTTAAGCGTACCTTTTTTCTGACTATGCACATTTCCATCCTAAACTTTGAGATTAAGTTGAAGGAGCTATGGATTCCATCATTTACATAGTACATGATTGTTTTTTTGGACGCATCATCTTCATCTAAAAAGAAAAAAATAATCTGTTAACAAGTGCATGGGAGAAAGCAAGTAAGACTTAGGCTTTGCTCACATATATGCAAATTGAATGCGTTTTGAACCGCATCCGATTTGCATGACATGTGAATCAAAATGGCTTTTTATGCAGACAGTTTACATATATGCTGTGCAGCAGCAGTGGGAATTTGCTGCAAATGTAAAAAGAGTCCTTCTATGGGAAAGCATTTGAATTGCACATCTGATCAGTTTTAAACAAGAATTTGAGGTGTGAAAAAAACAGCATGGGGGCCAGTCCAATCCATACCAGGCTCTTTCGGGTGTGGTATGGAATTTTTAGGGAACCCCACGCCAAATTTAAAATTAATAAAGCATGGTCCCCCTAAAATCTATACCAGACCCTTATCTAAGTATGCATCCTGGCAGCCAGAAAAGGGTGGGATGAGCAAGCACCCCCCTCCTGAACCATACCAGGCCATAACCTGCCCCCCCCCACTTGATTCTGAACTCAACATGTTAATTGAAAGAGGCTGATGTGTTAAACTCCATCCACCTGTCTGTTGTCTGGTATAATGTAAATGAGTCTAGGATAACTTCTAAGGGTCTTTCATTGTGGCTTGTGCTAATTGACCCTGTAATTGGGTGATAATGTTGATTATGTCTTCTGAGCTACAAGACGTCAAATCTAGCCTAAGGGTCATGTCTCTGAGTCATCTTGGCTGCTTAAAGGGATTAGTTAATTAGCTCATGTTAATTAGGTCTGATCACAGGTGTGTTTTCAGAGTAATATGAGCAGGATATGAATGCACCTCCTCTCTTTTACTGTACATAAGCCTGTAGTCTTTCAATAAAGAATATATTCCTGTTTGACACTCAGCACGGAGCCTTGTCTCGTATCTGGGGGAGAATTATTCGTATGGGTTTCTTGTTCGGCTGGTTGGAGTGTGCAGTAGCTGCCTTGGTGTTTGGGAATGGAATATTCTAAACAACTTTAACCCCTTTCATACTCGGGGTGTCATTACAAGGCGCTTTACAGGTGCTATTTTTAGCGCAAAAGCGCCTGAAAAATGCTTCCAGTGTGAAAGGGGTCTAACAAGGGGGCCCCCAGATCTCCGTCCCCACATGAATCAAAAAGAAATGTAGCACCCTGGAATTTAGGCATGGTTGCTCCCCACAAATTTACTTTCCAGGAGTAGTTATCCTGGTTGATTGTTAGATATCCATTGATTTCTCCCTAAGTTTGACCTTGTTTTCTTTTCTCTTCTACCACTAGGTGGTCAGGTACTTGGTGGTACTAGATATGAGAAGGGCAACGCAAGGTCAGGTTATGGGTATATGGGGTATCTCAGCCAATGGGCAGGGGTTTTCTTGAATCCCTTGGCCTGCTGGGAGAGCCTATATAATTGGGTGAGGTCAGGTGATCTGTGCCACCTGAATGCCTTTGAATAGCCTGGCTCTGAGGAGGGGTTCCCCCCCCCCCCGAGGCGTGTTCACATTTATACAGCGATCAGTGCTATAAAAATGCATTGATTACTGTGTAAATGTGACAGGCAGGGAAGGGGTTAACACTAGGGGGCGATCAAGGGGTTAAATGTGTATCCTAGGGAGTGATTCTAACTGTAGGGGGCGGGGACTCACAAGGGGAGGAGACTGGTCAGTGTTTCTCTGTACTGGGAACACATGGAGCGTTCTCCTCTCACCTGACAGGACGTGGATCTATGTGTTTACACACACCGATCCACGTCCCTGCTGTGTGACAGGCAATCGCAGGTGCCCGGTGGACATCAGGGCCGCCGGGCACATGCATCGGCTCACGAGTGACACCGTGGGGGCACCCCCTAGAGGCTCAGGAAGCCAAAGACGTCATATGACGGCGGCCCGGAGGGACGAAGGGTTCCTGCTGCCGTCATATGACAATACAGCGGTAGAGAAGTGGTTAAAGCATGCTCTGGGTGACACCAGCAAGTTGTATTCATGTGCATTACATACCATGAGAGCCCGTCTGTTCAGTCAGCATGACTTTCTTAGCGATAACATTGACAGCCAGTGTAAACGCAGATGCCACATAGTATCTTCCAGGCTCTGCAATAATTTTCACACCTGAGTCAGCAGGGAAATATTTATCCAAGGCTAGATTTATCACTGATATCACCTAAAGAGAATTAAAGAAAATGAGCATTGCTTTTTTTACATTTAAACAATGTATAGTTCAAAGCTAGACAATTTTTTCCCAATGGAGTCCCTGCATTAAGGTAAAAAATGTCCCAGTAGTTGTATACTATTTTTTTTTATCCTTTATAGCCACTCTAAGTTGCTTAGAGGGCAATTTAAAGTAAATGTAACCATACTGATATGAAAGAATTGTCTTCAACATATTAAAAACTACTCCTAGCAAAATGCAGAAACCCCGGTAATGCCGCGTACACACGATCAGGCTTTTGCCCGGCCAAATCTTATCGGAATTTCGACGGAATTCCATCTGAGAAAAATAGAACATGTTCTATATCTAAACTCTGATGGAATTCATCTGAATTTCCGTTGAAAAAACTCTGATGGGGCTACACACGATCGGAATAGCTGATGGAAAAAGTCTGTCTGACTTTTTCCATCGGAAATTCCGATCGTGTGTACAAGGCATAATTGACTTTTTCCAAAAGTCATTTGGTTTACACAAGAATTTGCTACATGAATTTGAAATCAGACAACTGGGAAAGTTGATGTCCTATTTCTACTTACAGGATCAGGAGCCTGAGAATTAGGTGTTAAATGGTTCATCCAGATTAAAAGAGCAACCATTGTGCATACATAAAAGGCTTAATCATCATATTACAATTGGTTGCAACTTTAAAGGGGTTGTAAAGGAATTTCATAATAATAATAATAAGCATCCTTTACCTGCAGACATTCCTCTTTTCACTTCCTCATTGTTCGTTTTTGCTCAGAAGTTGCTCTATTTCTTCTCTGTTCTGTTCACTTTCTGCTTGTCTGATTGTTATTTACCACCGTGAGGGGAGGCTTTACTGCCGTGGTCAGTGACGTGCTCGCCCCCTCCTGGGAACTACATCTGTGCGGCAGGACGCTCTCTACGTGTTAGAGACTTCAAAGAGTGGTGAATTACTGGGCGTGCCTCAATGCATACTGGGAAATGTAGTTCTTACATGAACGAGCGCCGCAAACCAGGAAGTGAATGAGAGAACAGAAACTAGAACGCCGGAGGTGATATAGATGAAGGAATTTAATAGGTATTTACTCGTTTTTTTAACAGAATCATTACACTATTCTGTCGGTCTACCTTGCATACATTGGCCCGGATTCAGAAAGAGTTTACGCCGGCGTATCTATTGATACGCCGCGTAAATTCTAGGATGCGCCGGCGTATGTTTTTTCTGTATTCAGAAAGCAAGATAAGCCGAAATTTGGCTAAGATACGACTGACGTAAATCTCTTACGCCGTCGTATCTTAGTTGCATATTTTCGCTGGCCGCTAGGTGGCGCTTCCAGAGATTTACGCGTAGAATATGTAAATTAGGTAGATACGCCGATTCAGAAACCTACGTCCGCCCGGCGCATTTCTTACGCCGTTTACGTAAGGCTTTTTCCGGCGTAAAGTTACCCCTGCTATATGAGGCGTAGCCAATGTTAAGTATGGACGTCGGGCCAGCGTCGAATTTTGCGTCGTTTACATCGTTTGCGTAAGTCGTTCGCGAATAGGGCTTTGCATAAGTTACGTTCACGTCGAAAGCATTGACTATTTGCAGCGTAATTAGGAGCATGCACACTGGGATACGTTCACGAATGGCGCATGCGCCGTTCGTTAGAAACGTCATTTACGTGGGGTCACACTTAATTTACATAAAACACTCCCACATCTTCCATATTTGAATTAGGCGGGCTTACGCCCGCCCTTATACGCTACGCCGCCGTAACTTTGGGTGCATAATCTTTCTGAATACCATACTCGCCTCTCACAGTTGCGGCGGCATAGCGTATAGGAGATACGCTACGCCCGCCTAAAGATACACAATTGTATCTGAATCCGGGCCATTAATTTTAGCCCAAAATATTTTTTCCTTTACAACTCCTTTAAGGTCCATCATGGCAAAATATGTTGTGCTCATTGCAAACATAAGCTATTTAGGAAGGTAGGAAGCAGTCTACTTGATGGCATAAAATAGACTGCTCACTCACTCCAGCTCAGTGGCATAGCGGGGGTGGCTGCCGATGCGGTCACCCTGGGTGCAACATTTAAAGGGGCGCAGAAATTAGTCCCACCCCATCCCAGGCACCAGTTGGGATTACAATTCTGTGTTAGTACAGTAGAGCAGCGCCTGCCTGCTCTCTCTGCATTCTCTCTGACTCCCCCTCCTTTCCCCCACCCTGGCACAGTGGGAGGAAAATAATGCTACAACAGAGCTGCTCCACCTTCCCAGCTCTGCCCCCAAACTCCAGCCCCCACACTTCCTAGGTCGTAACGGCTCCCGCCGGTAAGGCAAGTTAATTAGGATCTTCAGGGGAAGGGGGCGCCGATATGAGAGGACTCAACCTAATTGGTTTTGTAAGTTGGATTTAATGGAGGGCTTTAAAGGGTGTGGGGTGCTAATATAAAAGGAATCTGGCCGAATTGGTTCTGTAAGTGGGGGCACAGATATAAGGTGATTCTGAGCAAATGGGGGCTCTCTAAGGTGGAGTGCTGACTGCTGATCTAATGGTTAGTGACCAATCATTAAATCAGTAGTCAGCAACCCCCCCTAGAGGCCCCCCATTAGATCAGAGTACCTTTATATTATCACTCTCCTTTAGAGACCCCTCTCCCATTAGATCATAGTCCCCTTATATCAGAAGCCCCCCTTAGAGACCCCTGTTAGATCAGAGTGCCCTTATGGCAGCACCCCCCACCCCATTTAGAGTCCCCTATAATAGTCTAATGGGGGTCTCTATGGGGACCCACTGTATTATGAAGGGCATGAGTGACACCTAGTGTTGCCACCTGTTCGAGATTCACCCAGACAGTGGAGGTTTTGAGTAATGTGTCCAGGTTTCAGCCTGCCTATCTATTTGCTATATGGGGATGTCTCCTTGCTATATAGGGATGTCTCTTTATTGGATTGGGCTGTCTCTTTGCTGAATTGGGCTCTCTCTTTGCTGAATATTTGGGGCTGTCTCTTTTCTGAAAATATGGGGATGTCGCTTTACTGCATGGGCCATCTCTTTGCTAAATATTTGGGGCTGTCTCTTTACTGCATAGGGATGTCACTTTACTGAATATTTGGGGCCGTCTCTTTGCTGGATTGGGATGTCTCTTTGCTGAATAGATCGGGGCTGTCTCTTTGCTAGATTGGGCTGTATCTTTGCTGAATATATGGGGATGTCTCTTTGCTGGATTGGGCTGTCTCTTTGATGATAATATGGGGCTGTCATGTTGCTGAATATATGAGGATGTGTCTCTGCTGGATTGGGCTGTCTCTTTGCTAAATATATGGGGATGACTCTTAGCTGAATATATGAGGATCTCTTTGCTGCTGTTTGGCCAAAATATAATTCCTTACTGTTAAATCTTGAAAGCACTAATGACTTGGAATACACATTTCATTTTCATATATTTAGTTGCAAGAGTGTTAAAATAAAAGTGGGTGCACTGAAGGCGTGGAACAAAGGCTGGTTACAGTCTTGGAACATGGTTTCTGTTTCTCTATGATGGCAGCCCTGAGGTTTTATTTGTGACCCCTGCAAAACAATTCTCCATCCATCCCTGGACTTTTTCCCCCTAAACTTGTACCTCCCTGAGCTTGGACTCTTATATACTGTGCAAATCTTGTGTACATTATTATTATTACTTTTATCATTACCCTACTTTTATTTCTATAATATCAAGGAATTCTTGTATTCAGGTCTTGCGCGTTTTTCCTTGTGCACTGAAGGAGTGGGATGGCCAGTGGGTGAATTCAGTGGGCCAGCCAGTGGGCAGACCCCAGCATGTATGCAGCAGCAGCAAAACAGGCATAACAATCCATGGGCCTACATTATTTAGTAAGGACCACCAGTATAATATATATTCTTCCCTTAGTATCTTTCTTAAATAATAATATATACTGTATATAGTATATTTATTAAACTACAAAGACCATATATACAGTATATGTATGTATAATCCTAAAATGTACCAAAAGGGGTTTAATACTGTACTAGTGGAAATAACTCAGGGGTGCTAAAAGTCCACAGATTAGGGGTGCAAATTACTTGCTTTGCCCCGGGCACTGACAACTCATGCTAGGCCACTTCTTCAGCTCACTTCTTTTCTTAATATTGGAGTGTACGTGAATTATATTTCCAGTTACACTGGATTTATGGCCCTAATCCCAAGTCACAAACACAAAAGATGGAATCCTTTGGTTAACCAGCTTGCATGCCCAACTTTTGCACTTTAGGTGTTCCCTATGTGCTTAGGTTTTTAGTTTAATAAGGACACACCTTAAAGTGTTAGGCCCCTTTCACACTTGTGCGACTTTTCCTGCCACTTTGGAGTCACATGCAGTGGCGGCTGGTGCTCAAAATTTTTGGGGGGGCGCAAAGGAAAAAAAAAAATTGCAGTCTCACTGTGCCCAATTGCAGCCACTGTTACATGCCATCAAATGCAGCCACTGTGCCATCAATGCCATGCCATTAAACGCAGTCACTGTGCCATCAATTCGCACCACTGTGCCATCAATTCGCACCACTGTGCCATGCCATTAAACGCAGCCCCTGTGCCATACATTGTCACCACTGTGCCATGCCATTAAACGCAGCCACTGTGCCATACATTGTGACCACTGTGCCATGCCATTAAACGCAGCCACTGTGCCATCCATTGTCACCACTGTGCCATACATTGTCACCACTGTGCCATGCCATTAAACGCAGCCACTGTGCCATACATTGTCACCACTGTGCCATGCCATTAAACGCAGCCACTGTGCCATACATTGTCACCACTGTGCCATGCCATTAAACGCAGTCACTGTGCCATCCATTGTCACCACTGTGCCATGCCATTAAACGCAGCCAATGTGCCATACATTGTCACCACTGTGCCATGCCATTAAACGCAGCCCCTGTGCCATACATTGTCACCACTGTGCCATGCCATTAAACGCAGCCCCTGTGCCATACATTGTCACCACTGTGCCATGCCATTAAACGCAGCCACTGTGCCATACATTGTCACCACTGTGCCATGCCATTAAACACAGCCACTGTGTCATCCATTGTCACCCCACTGTGCCATACATTGTCACCACTCTGCCATGCCATTAAACGCAGCCACTGTGCCATACATTGTCACCACTGTGCCATGCCATTAAACGCAGTCACTGTGCCATCCATTGTCACCACTGTGCCATGCCATTAAACGCAGCCCCTGTGCCATACATTGTCACCACTGTGCCATGCCATTAAACGCAGCCCCTGTGCCATACATTGTCACCACTGTGCCATGCCATTAAACGCAGCCACTGTGCCATCCATTGTCACCACTGTGCCATGCCATTAAACGCAGCCACTGTGCCCTTTAATGGTCGCCGCTGTGCCAATTGTCCCCACTTTGCCCTGTAAATTGCGTCCCCCCCCCCCCCCCCCGGCACTTACCTTTACTGGAGTCAGGCATCCACGTCCCACGATGTCTTCTCCCGCCCTCGATGACTGACAGGCGTCTCAGCCAATCAGGTTACAGGTAGCCAGAACCGGCCAACGTGATTGGCTGAGACGCCTGTCATCTTATTCAAGGGGCGTACAGTCTGTGCGCTCCGAGAATAAGCTTCCGGGCTGTATTGGGAAAGCCTATCAGAGCCGTTGGCTTTGATAGACATTTCCCTACAGCCAACCAGCTGGCGTTATTCAGATGGCCGGACATTGAGCGCCGACCATCTGAATAACATCGGCAGCGGCGAAAATAACATAGATTCGTGCAATGCATGAATCTATGTTATTTCACTCAGTGGCGGTGAGAGCCAGAGGGGGCGGCGCTCCAGCGCCCTCTATGGACGAACCGCCACTGGTCACATGACAAGTCATACCCCATGATTCCCAATGATAACCATTCATAACTGTGCGATCGCTCCGACTTTGATGCGAGTTGCAGGCATTCCCTGAAATCACGTCAAAATCGTGGCTGCAAAATCACATCAAAATTGTGCGACTTTTAAGTCCTGGCAGTGTGAAAGGGACTCAAAAAGGCTAAATGAGAATACAATTCTCCCTGTTGCACTTATGAGGTTAGGTATGTAGCGCCTGTGTACTTTCGTACAGGTGCTATGCTTAAATTTAGTGGGAGAATAAGAGAGTTATGTTGCTCTCATTCTTTGATTTGTTAAATTTGGCTGTCACCAAATCTGGATTGTCCTGTGGGTCAGTCTGTGCTCCAGAGATGCAGTTTCATCTCTGGACGGCAGGTGGTGCCAGATGGGTCCAGGCGGAGCCGCTTCTTCCCAGCAGCCAATTATGGGAGTTTTCCCTCGCGGAACATGCTGGGGAGGGGTATTTCTGTGGCGGAGGCCATTGCTCTGGGTTCTTCGCGGGTTCCAGGTGCGGCACCCACCTTTAGGGTGTGCGCACATCACGGCCCCACCACTATGACCTACCTGGCCGGGGTTGCGTGCTACGCAGAGTTCCTGACTCTGGGCTCTCATAGCCCAGAGCAACGTATGCTGCCAGGGGACCCCAGTGACTTACTGGGTTCCCATACCTATTAACCACTTAAGCCCCGGACCAATATGCTGCTAAATGCCCAAAGGCGTTTTTACAATTCGGCACTGCGTCGCTTTAACAGACAATTGCGCGCTCGTGCGACGTGGCTCCCAAACAAAATTGGCATCCTTTTTTCCCCACAAATAGAGCTTTCTTTTGGTGGTATTTGATCACCTCTCTGGTTTTTATTTTTTGCGCTATAAACAAAAATAGAGCGACAATTTTGAAAAAAATTCAATATTTTTTACTTTTTGCTGTAATAAATATCCCCCAAAAACATATATAAATTTTTTTTTTTCCCTCAGTTTAGGCCGATACGTATTCTTCTACCTATTTTTGGAAAAAAAAAATCGCATTAAGCGTTTATCGATTGGTTTGCGCAAAATTTATAGCGTTTACAAAATAGGGGATAGTTTTATTTTTTTTTATTTTTTTTACTACTAATGGCGGCGATTAGCGATTTTTTTCGTGACTGCGGCATTATGGCGGACACTTCGGACAATTTTGACACATTTTTGGGACCATTTTCATTTTCACAGCAAAAAATGCATTTAAATTGCATTGTTTATTGTGAAAATGACAGTTGCAGTTTGGGAGTTAACCACAGGGGGCGCTGTAGGAGTTAGGGTTCACCTAGTGTGTGTTTACAACTGTAGGGGGGTGTAGCTGTAGGACTGACGTCATCGATCGAGTCTCCCTATAAAAGGGATGACTCGATCGATGCAGCCGCCACAGTGAAGCACGGGGAAGCTGTGTTTACATATGGCTCTCCCCGTTCTTCAGCTCCGGGGAGCGATCGCGACGGAGAGGCTATAAACGAATAGCCATGCTGTCGTCCCGGATCGCTCCCCGCGGGAATCCGACCGCCGCATGTAGCAAGGGGGGGGTCCCGATCGGACCCCCACCCGCTAGAAGGCAAGGACGTACCTGTACTCCCATTTGCCTGTACGTGCCATTCTGTGGACGTACATATACATGCGGCGGTCGGGAAGTGGTTAAGAAGATCCCAAGCTGGAATGCTGTTCGGTGGGGGATCGGTCTGAGGAGAACCCGGAGGCAGGTGATCCAACAGGGCTTGAACGAACCATCGGGGATCTGGGTGACCAGACACTGACAGGTTACATTTAAACTGTCAGTCGGTAACCCCAAAAGACATACTGGGAGGATTCGCTCTATCGTTCACAATTTCAGCACTAGGCCTGTGGCAGAGGCCTCATCTAACATCTTAATCTAATTAGAGCCAAGTCGGTGGCAGCGACTTGTTCCTCCCAGAAACTCTAAGTGGCGCTTTGGCTGCCAGGCCTGTGAGAGAGGTCTGTCCAGGGGCACTTTTACCCACTCCGGCTGGAGTGGCAACGTAGACGAATACAACTACAGAGGGCAGGACTGCCTATTCTATCCATAGCCTGATTCTGTGAAGTTGCTTTTCCTTCACCAACCTATCCTGTCTACCTCAAGTTACATGTTGGTCGTGTTTGACCAGAGAATAAAGCATTGAAAACATCAACCAACGGTCCTGGACATTCTATAATTGCTCTCAACACTACCATCACCCCTAGACACAGTATAATGGTAACTTAAATACGCCGATCCCAAATCTAATCATCGCCTCCGCTGGGGGTAGCGCTACACGTGGGGGCTCGTCCGGGATTTCTACTTCTCGCAATAAAATTCCCCTCATACTGAACCTCGCCCTTACCAAGACCAGCCATGGATGCAGCCGCCGCATCCAAGTGGTGCACAGATGAGAATGTTCTCTTAAACACTGGCCTAGTAGTAGAAATCAAGGGTGAAGTTTGGACCGAAGAGAAAATACTCCAAGTCCTGAAAACTTTGTCCACAGACGAAAAGTTCTGGGTGACGGACACGAGGCTAGATAACACCAACCCACACACATATGCCCTATGTGAATGGAAATATGGAATCCCAGACTGTTTTAAAAACCCTAGTGTGAAGACCACAGATGACATAGAGCTTATTCTGATACACCCTACAGGAGGATCAGACAGTCCTACTTCTTCCAGTGTGCTGGCACCCAATGGGGCTACAGGACAAAAGGGGAATGGGTCTGACAACACGCCACTTAAAGACCTCAACCCTGTAAGGTACCTGTAAAAGGTAGTGTCCGAAGTGGAAGTAGTGTGCTTGAGATCCAGGCAAAGCGTCGTCAGGCAAATAGTTCACAATCAAAATCCGGAGAAGAGTCAGGCAGGCTAAGGTCATTCACGATCTGGCGGCAAGGTACAAAATCAGCAGGCTGTAGAATAGTCGGGATATCAGGCAGGAGTTCAATACAAGGAAGATCACTGAAGTCAAAACACCCAGGGAAGAAATCCAAATAAACGGGCACTGAGTGATGACCTCACTTCCTATTTAAAGGCTGTCCAGATTGAGAATTGTCCACAGCTGGCAGCAGGTGGAGCTAGAGAGTATGATGTAGTGTTGAACACAGTAAGGACATTCCCAAAGTCTAGATCTCTTCTGTAGCACAACAGGTAAGGCTATGGTTTAAGAGACCAGGAAGATCCCGGTTCGAATACAACCCGGGTCATGACAGGGCCCCCTCCCCAATGGACCCCTCCGGGGGCCTAGCGGGGCTTAGTGGGAAACGAGGTATGGAAGTCTCGTATAAGAGAAGGGGCATGCAGATCTTTGGCTGGAACCCAGGAGCGGTCTGTGACAGGATACCCCTTCCAATGAACCAGATACCGAAGGCCACGGCCCTGTCTTCTGGAATCAAGAATCTTGGAGACTTCAAACTCATTTTGTCCATCAACAAGAACAGGAGGAGGTAGCTGTTGTGATCTGGAGTAGCGGTTGAAAATAGCTTTTTTGAGGAGTGAAACGTGGAACACGGAATGTATCGGGAGAGAAGAAGGTAATCTTATGCGATAGGAAACTGGTCCAACTCGAGCAATGATTCTGTAAGGACCAATGAATCGAGGGCCCAATTTGGTAGAATGTTGTTTCAGTCTCACATACTTGGTTGATAGCCAAACTCTGTCCCCCACCACATATGGAGGTATATGGCGTCTTCGTCTGTTAGAAAAAAGCCTGTACTTGCCTGCTGACTTCCGTAGTAATAAACGAATCTTCTTCCAATGTAGTAGAATATTTTTCACCCGCTGATCTGCTGCTGGTACACCAGAAGAAGGCTGAAGTAGGGGAAAAGTCTGAGGGTGATAGCCTAGGGCTGCGTAGAATGGTGTGGTATGAAGAGCACTGTGCCAACGGGAATTTAGGGCGAACTCAGCTAAAGGCAAATACTCAGACCAGTTGGAGTGTAAGGCATTGACATAATGTCGAAGGTAGGTTTCTAGGGTCTGGTTCATGCGTTCGGTTTGACCATCAGTTTGAGGGTGATGTGAGGTAGAGAGTGAGAGCGTTACTCCCAGTTTCTTGCAGAACGCTCTCCAGAATCGGGAAACGAACTGGGATCCGCGGTCTGAGATGACATTGGTAGGTATGCCATGATGTCTTACAATATGGGAAAGGAAAAGAGTGGACAGTGCTTTCGCTGTAGGTAATCCCGGAATCGGCACAAAATGAGACATTTTGGAAAAGCGATCCACTGTGACCCATATAGCAGTCATGCCCTCGGACTTGGGTAAGTCTACAATGAAGTCCATGGTCAAATGGGTCCAAGGCTGGCGAGGTGCCGGAAGTGGATGTAACAGTCCAGCAGGTAATGTGCGGGGTACTTTATTAGCAGCACAAGTTGGGCAGGCAGCCACATAGTCAGTAACATCCTTTTTCATACGAGGCCACCAGACATGACGCTGCAAGGTCTTAAGAGTGATGGTGACACCAGGATGACCGGATAACACGCCATCATGTGCCCAGAGGAGTATAGGTTTTCTGAGACTAGGGGCTACGTACAGGCGACCTGGTGGTATCTTCAAGCCCTGGGGAACACGATTCTGGGTTTCTTGTAGCTGTTGGGAAAGGGCCGTAGAGATCTGTGCGACAATTTTGTGAGGTGGGATTATATACTGCTCGGCTGGTTGATCTTCTTCAGAGGAAGCGAACTGTCTGGAAAGAGCATCGGCTTTTTTGTTTCTATGCCCTGGAACGTAAGAAAGGACAAAATTAAAACGGGAGAAAAACAGAGCCCATCGAGCCTGACGTGAGTTCAGACGTCTAGCAGTCTGAAGATACAGTAGGTTCTTATGGTCAGTGAGGATAGTAAAAGGTTTGGGAGCCCCTTCCAGAAGATGTCGCCATTCAGACAATGCCAATTTGATGGCCAGTAGTTCTCGATTCCCAACATCATAATTCATCTCTGCCGGAGAAAACTTTCTAGAGAAAAAGCTACTGGATGGATTCTACCAGACTTTGGCTGTCTCTGGGAGAGTACGGCACCTGCTCCAACCTCAGAGGCATCAACCTCAACAATGTACTGGAGGTCAGGATTTGGATGCTGAAGAATTGGAGCTTTACTGAACATGTCCTTTAATCGCTGGAAAGCTGATTTTGCTTCTGAAGACCAGGCCTTGCAATTTGTACCCTTCTTAGTCATGGCAGTAAGGGGTGCCGCAATGGAGGCAAAACTCTTAATGAAGCGTCTGTAGTAATTTGCAAACCCTAAAAAGCTTTGGAGTCCTCTTAAAGTGGTCGGTTGGGGCCATTGCAAGACAGCGGAAAGTTTTTGAGGGTCCATTTGGAAACCGTCAGCACTTATGATGTACCCAAGGAAAGGAATACAGCTTTGATGGAAACTGCATTTCTCGATTTTTGCATAAAGATGGTTTTCTCTAAGCTGTTGTAATACCTGTTTCACATGCGAGATGTGCTCTGGAAGAGTCTTGGAAAAGATTAAAATGTCGTCCAAGTAGATGATCACAAAACGGTTGCTGAAATCATGAAAAATTTCATTCATGAAACGTTGAAAGACAGCAGGTGCGTTACACAAGCCAAATGGCATGACCAAATATTCAAAGTGTCCATTACGAGTGTTGAATGCTGTCTTCCACTCGTCCCCCTCATTAATTCGAATCAGGTTATAAGCCCCTCGTAAGTCTAGCTTGGAGAATATAACAGCCCCCTTAAGTAGATCAAATAGTTCAAGAATGAGTGGCAAAGGGTAGGAGTCCTTTACGGTGATTTGATTTAACCCCCGATAGTCTATGCATGGTCGAAGGCCCCCATCTTTCTTTTCAACGAAGAAGAAACCTGCTCCTACTGGAGAAGAAGAGGGTCGGATAAAACCTCTTTCCAAGTTGTCTCTTACGTATTCCTCCATAGAGTTTTGTTCGGGCAGAGACAGGGGGTAGGTCTTTCCTTTGGGAAGAGGTGCTCCGGGAATCAATTTAATTGTACAGTCAAAAGGACGATGTGGAGGTAACACCTCTGCCTTTTGTTTGCAAAATATGTCTGCAAAGTCATGGTATTCACGAGGCAAGGTAGGTGGGATAGTCACAGGAGCCAACATGCAAGCAGAAAGTCTTTTGGGTTGAGACAAACAGCGAAGGCGACAGGACGATCCCCAGGGATGATAGGCAGAAGCGGAGAATCAATAAGAGACAAGACAACTTCCTCTTTGTGGAGGAGGCCTACCTGCAGGGTGATTGTCGTAGTCTCGAATTTCACAATGCCATCTCCCAAGGGCTGTCCATTCAGGGTGGTAATGTTCAGGGGTCTAGACTTAGGAACAAACGGGATGTTGTTCTTTCTTGCAAAAGTGTAGTCCAAGAATATACCCGCAGCTCCGGAATCCACAAAAGCCTCACAGAAAACAAGCTTAGAAGATAAATGGATAGTAGCCGGAACAGTAATCTTGGTCTTGGAGGATCTACCTGTAAGGTCTAAGCCAGCTCCTCCAACACTGGTTAGACCCTGCCTTTTACTGGACGGGAGGGGCAGACAGATACTAAATGTCCTCTAAGTCCGCAGTACAGGCATAGGCCCAATGAACGCCTCCTTTGTTTCTCTGACTCAGTTAGGTGGAGACGGCTCACCTCCATGGGTTCCACAGGTGTCTGGGGTTCAACAGAGGTTTCAGGTTCTGGCTGAGGTGGTGCTTGGAAGTTAGGGGCCAAACGGTAAACTGGCCTAGGAAACTTGCGGGTTCTAAGTCTCTCTTGGCACCTTTCATGGTACCGGACATCCAGACGAACACACAGCTCTATGAATTTCTCAAGGTCTTCTGGGAGATCCTTATAGACTAATTCGTCCTTGATGCGATCCGTAAGACCTTTTCGGAAGGCTGCACGTAATGCCCTTGAGTCCCAATTAGTTTCAGCAGCAAGGGTACGGAAATCAATAGCATACTGTGCCACAGATCTGGTGTCTTGTTGTATGTCCAAGAGGGAGTACTCAGCTGCAGAAGCTCTACCTGGCTTGTCAAATACAATCTGGAGAGAGGCCAGAAATTTTTCAGCATCTTGGAGTACAGGATCGTTGCGTTCCAAATAAGGAGAGACCCAGGCCAGGGCCTTCCCCTTTAACAAGGAAATTACAAAAGTCACTTTGGCAGACGAACTGCTAAAAATCGCAGGGTTGTTGCGGAAATGCAAACGGCAAACATTTAAAAAGCCTCTGCAGTCCTCAGTATCACCACCAAACTTGTCAGGCAAGGGAAGTTTTGGTGGTACAGAAGAGGCGGGTTGGACCGTAGCAGGAGTAGGATCCGGAGTCTGAACCGTTGCAGAGGAACCAGGCAAACAAGATTTGAGCATGGTGCAAAGTTCATCTAACTTGGCGTCCAGGGAAGAAAGATGCTGTTCATGAGCTCTGATCAATTGTCCCTGACGTGTAATCGCCTTAACAATCTCAGCAGGGTCCATTGCCATTGTGGCCCGTTTATTATGTAAGGTACCTGTAAAAGGTAGTGTCCGAAGTGGAAGTAGTGTGCTTGAGATCCAGGCAAAGCGTCGTCAGGCAAATAGTTCACAATCAAAATCCGGAGAAGAGTCAGGCAGGCTAAGGTCATTCACGATCTGGCGGCAAGGTACAAAATCAGCAGGCTGTAGAATAGTCGGGATATCAGGCAGGAGTTCAATACAAGGAAGATCACTGAAGTCAAAACACCCAGGGAAGAAATCCAAATAAACGGGCACTGAGTGATGACCTCACTTCCTATTTAAAGGCTGTCCAGATTGAGAATTGTCCACAGCTGGCAGCAGGTGGAGCTAGAGAGTATGATGTAGTGTTGAACACAGTAAGGACATTCCCAAAGTCTAGATCTCTTCTGTAGCACAACAGGTAAGGCTATGGTTTAAGAGACCAGGAAGATCCCGGTTCGAATACAACCCGGGTCATGACAAACCCAGAGTTATGTGCCATCCTGGAGGAAATCGTAGCCCAATGCAAGAAAGATTCTCCGGACTACCTGATGACGGGATATAGGAAGCTTAGAACCTTCTCCGGGACGACACCCGGTGCCATCCACAGAGGATGGTTTTGAAGAATGGATGGATAATGCCGCCCAAGCTCTAGAAGAGTGGGGAGTCCCAGAAAAGCATAAGAAACAAAGGATTATGGAAAGTCTCGGAGGACCAGCACTAGAAGCCATACGTAACCTCAAACTCAGCAAAAATAATTGCACTGCCCAGGATTATTTAGATGTTCTACAGAATGTGTTCGGGAGGACTGAAAACACCAGTGAACTCCCCTACCAACTGGAACACTGCTTTCAAAAGAAAGGAGAGAAGTTATCTGAATTCGTTGGCCGCCTGGATAAGATCCTGCACCGGATCCTGTTGAAGAAAGGAATAGATCCAAGGGAAGTGGATGAAGCTCGGATTCAACAAGTAATAAGGGGAGCCCAGCCCATGGATCCCATTGCTTTCCAGCTACGAACCCAGCAAGGGGACGGGGTGCTGAAGTACCCTGGCCTTATTCGGATCATTCGACAGGAGGAGGTCCTATTAGATCAAAAGAATAGGTACCAAACCCCAGAGGCTCCTGCACGAGTACGTGTCGTGGCCACTGAAGACCGTGACACCCAAGTCGAGCTCTTAAGGATGCAAGTGTCTCAATTGACGGAAATGGTAGCTGCTTTAACCAGTCAAGCAGGGTTTTCCCCCTACCAAACCAGAAGGGATAAACCTGAGAGGCCTGCCTATGGGCCTTACGATCAGCAAAACAAACCAAGAAGGTTTACATTCTGTTTCAATTGCGGAGGAGTAGGACACAGAAGGGAAGTTTGCCCCAGCCCGATTAAGGCCAACCAAACAATGTATAAGCCGGCGGAAAACTTCAGAGGGCCCCGGTGAAGGAGTCAACCGGGAGCCCGCCTATTGTAGACAACTTCAAAATGAAGCAGGAAATAGAGGGATAGAGACAGAAAGAGAAACTCTCTCCAAAGCCACCTTCTAATTCCCACCTACGTGATTGGGTAGAAGCCAAGAGAAATCCCCACAAGGGGGAAGTAAGGGTACAGCTCACAGGAAAAAGAGGGGAAGCTACACCTCGGAAATTTCCTGAAAAATTAGTGGGGCCCTCCCCGTTAGTTCCCATCCAAGTAGAAGGGATTTACACTAGAGCCCTCTTGGACACCGGAGCCCAAGTGACCCTTCTGTATAGAGACTTCTATGATAAATACCTCTCTCATTTGCCTTTACAGAAGCTGGAAGAGCTGGAAATATGGGGCATTGGAACTCAGAGCTTCCATTACGATGGGTACTTACCAATATGTTTAACCTTTGATCCTTCAGTAGCAGGAGCAGCAGAGACTTTTCATGCATTGGCGATAGTCTGCCCCCGGCCACCAGGGGCCCACAAGAGCTCCCTCATCATAGGGACGAAAACGGATTTAGTCAGAAGACTGTTGGCTCCCTTAACTGAAGTAGCAGAGACTTCTGTACAAAAGGTCCATCCAATGTTAAGGAGGGTCTACCACCAGTTGGTGATGGAAAAGAAGGCCCCTGAAGAAGGAGTGGGGAAGATCTGGCAGCTGGGAAGGACCATGAAAACCTTGTACCCAGGAGAAGTGACTGGTTTGAGGGCCTCAGTGAAGTTTACTTGGTCCCAGCCAGGCCCATTCCTAGTCTTAGAACCTGACTCGGTTGGACACTCGGGAGGAGTAGAAGTAATCCCTGAAGTGATCCCATTGAAGGTGTTGGAGAGGAATCGCGGAAGAGTGTCCATCAGCATCAGGAACACTACCAATAGCCCTGTAGAGGAGCCGGCCAGAGTGCTACTGGGCCGGGTACACCAGGCTACCCCAGTTGCCCCCTCGGATCTAGAGGAAAACAAGAAGGTAGAAGACTTGAAAGAGGGCCATCAGACTGATGGTGCTGAACTCCCACCGGAGTGGAGAGAGAGAGTGAAAGCTCAACTTGACAGGTGGCAGAAGATATTCTCAAAAACTGAGTTTGATGTTGGATGTGCAAAGAGCGCCACCCACCGGAGTCCAGAAGTCCTTACGCTTCTCCTATAGTGGTGGTGAGGAAGAAGAATGACTCGTTGAGGTTATGCATTGACTACAGAACCCTCAATAAGCGCACCATACCTGATCAATATACCACACCTCGGATTGAATATGCACTCCAGAGCCTGACAGGAGCTAAGTGGTTCAGTGTAATGGACCTTAAGAGTGGTTATTACCGAATTCCCATGCACCAAGAAGACAGAGAGAAGACAGCTTTCATTACCCCATTGGGTTTCTTTGAGTTCAACCGCATGCCACAGTGATTGTCAGGAGCCCCCGCCACTTTCCAGAGGCTGATGGAGAAGACTGTGGGGGACATGAACTTGATTGAAGTGTTGGTGTACCTGGATGACATCATTGTATTTGGAAGAACTCTGGAAGAGCATGAACAAAGGTTGGAGAAGGTACTGAAACGGCTTCATGACGAAGGCCTCAAGCTTTCCAGAGAGAAGTGTCAGTTCTACCAGCCATCAGTTCACTACCTTGGCCATATTGTCTCCGCAGAGGGGATATCAACAGACCCAGAGAAGTTGGAAGCAGTCACCTCTTGGCCTAGGCCCACCAATGTAACAGAATTACGGTCATTTCTGGGATTCTGCTCCTATTATAGGAGATTTGTGGAGGGTTTTGCAAAAATTGCCAAGCCTCTAAACTCTGAATTGTTAAAGACGGAAGACGAGGACGATATCCCTGGGTCGGAAAGGCCGGTGAAAATAAATTCGGGACCCCGGAAGTCCAAAGAGTCCATCTGTGACCAATGGGATCCCCAGTGTGAAGAGGCATTCCTTCTACTCAAAAAGAATCTAACTACTGCACCTGTGCTGGCCTATGCAGATACCTCTAAACCCTATGAGTTGCATGTGGATGCCAGTAGAGAAGGCTTAGGAGGGGTGTTATACCAAGAACACGACGGTCACCTACGCCCGGTAGCTTATGTGAGCAGGAGTTTGACTTCTTCTGAAAATAATTATCCCACCCACAAGCTCGAGTTCTTGGCATTGAAATGGGCGGTTGTCGATAAACTCAAAGACTATTTATATGGGGCCGAATTTGTGGTGAGAACTGACAACAACCCACTCACTTACCTTTTAACCACAGCCAAGCTGGATGCCACGGGACACCGATGGTTAGCAGCTCTTTCAGGATTCAATTTCAGCCTGAGATATCGACCAGGAGTGGGGAATAGGGATGCAGATGCCCTTTCCAGAAGGCCCCGTGGATCAGTTGCTCCTGAGAAAGAGTGGACTCAAATAACCTCTGATGGAGTGCGTGCTCTATGCAAGGGAACAGAGCTACAGATAAGAGGGAGGCCCAGGGCTGAAGAGATAGGAGTTTTAGCAGTGGGAGTACCAAAGTTCTACTGTAATGTGACTTAAATGGAGAGCGAAGGCTTACCCAAGCTGTCAAGAAAAGATCTCAGGAAATATCAGGAAAAAGATTCCTTTGGAAAGTTGGTCCTAGAAGCTCTGGAATACCAAATCCAGGTGTACTCCTTACCAGTCCCTCAAACGAAACACGGCTGGTGCATAAACAGTGGGACAGGCTGCAGCTCCATCAAGGGGTGGTCTACCGAAGGGGCCCCTCTGATGGTCCCGAAGAGAAATGGCAGATGTTCCTGCCCAGTAAACACAGAGGAACTGTCCTAGCTGCACTTCATGACCAGCACTGCCACTTACACCCTGAAAGGACCTTCCAGCTAGTCAGAGACTTTTACTGGCAGGGCATGAGGGCTGAAGTTGAAGGATATTGCCATTCTTGCATTCGATGTATACAAAGGAAAACTTTACCCCGTCAAGCTGCCCCAATGGGCCATCTCCGAAGTCAAGGTCCATTGGAATTGGTGTGCATTGACTTTCTCTGCCTAGAGCCTGACTTGAGTGGAGTAGGCAACGTTCTCGTGGTAACCGACCATTTCACTAGGTATGCTCAGGCATATCCAACTAAAGATCAAAAGGCCTCGACAGTAGCCAAAGTTCTGGTGGAAAATGTTTTCGTCCATTATGGGCTACCCCAACAAATCCATTCAGACCAAGGGAGAGATTTTGAAAGCAGGCTGATACAGAAGCTGTTAGATTTGCTGAACATAGACAAAACCAGAACCACTCCCTTTCATCCTCAGGGGGATGCCCAGCCTGAGCGATTTAACAGGACTCTCTTGAACATGCTGGGAACTTTGAGTTTGGAAAATAAGCAACACTGGAGCAAGCATGTGGCTGCCATTGTGCATGCATACAATTGCACCACAAACGATGCTACTGGATACTTACCCTACCGTCTAATGTTTGGGAGGGAAGCCCGACTGCCAGTTGACTTAGCTTTCGGAGTATCCCTGGATCATACTTCCGTAACTTCCCATAACTGTTATGTGGACTGGCTGAGGAGAAGTTTAAAGACAGCTTATGAGAAGGCCCATGCCAGTTCCGACAAAAGGGAGCAGAGGAATAAAAGGAACTTTGACCTGAAAGTCAGGATTCAAGACTTGCAGCCAGGAGACCGAGTATTATTGAGAAATCTGGGTATCTCCGGGAAACACAAGTTAGCTGACCGCTTACATTATATGTAAAATATTACCTGACCTCCCTGTATACTAGATCAGGCCGGAGGGGAGTGTGGGCCCTTTAAAGACTTGGCACAGGAACCACTTGCTGCCCCTCACTGAGGCTGTACGGATGCCTCCTGTATCTGATCCTCTGGATTTACCCTCAACATCCAGATCAACTGGGCCGGTTACTAGATCCCAAACTATGCATCCTGATTCGGAAGATGAAGAGTCCGCAGATGAATGGATAGGGTCAGAGTGGTTATGGTCCTCTCAACAATCAGAGCCTAGTACTTCGTTCCTGCCCTCATCTGAAGTGACAAACAGTGGGACACTTCGGCCAGAGGCTCCTGAGTTTGTTCCTCAAAACGTGCTTGAAGAAGAGTTGGAGGAAGATGCTGACTTATACTCTGCAGAAGGTTTCATAGAGGCCTCAAGCCTGCCTGATGGAGACTCAAATGATTCAAGAGATGCGGAATCTAATGTATCAGATACAGAGGACAATGTTGATCCCAGAAATAGTGCAGCGGACCCTATTCTTCCTGCACCTGTAATGCCCAAAGAACAGGGGGAAAGTAGGATCATTCACCCACCAAAAAGACTAACTTATAGCCAACTGGGCGAATGTTCTGAAGAAGCTGTCATCACTTCAAAAAGATCCGAAGCTGTGTATACTCCTCCTATCGTAGATTTGGTGGAGGATAACCCCTGCTCACCCCCTGGCACATCTGAACCAGATGCCTCTGTGTTAGTAAACAGTGGACAGAGTAGTCTGCCCTTAGCCAACAACTGGTGGGAGAATCCTCTGTCCACTTTATGTCAGAGGATGATTTTTCTGGCTTTAAGCAACGTCAGAAATAATGCACAGTGTTTGTTGCCTTGCATGTCTTAACAAACTTTTCCTCCGCTTGTATTTGCAAAGCATGTATCAGGATACATACTGTTGTCCTCTTTGGGGACCAAAGACTTTGAGTGGGGGGAGTGTGTAGCGGGGTCACACTATCGTGGACTATATAGTGTGAATCCCCACTGAGTTCTAGTTATGTTTGTATATACATGTTCACACCCTTTTAGAAGCCATGCATTGTGGGATCAGAAGTATCGGGAGATATGGACTCCATTGACTCTCAGTAGAAACAGACTACACTTCCCACAATGCCCTGCCTTATTGGAACATGTGACACCTCCGCAAAGACTTATGGGGAGGTTATTTAAAGACAGGGAGGAGCTGATTTCCCTCTCTCGGGACCTGCATCTTCTCCTCTGCGGAGCTGTGTAGAGCCACACAGCAGTGTTGCTAGGCCTGAAGCCTGGGCCTGGACTTCTCCGGAAGACTAACCATCCAGAGGGAAGCAAGACCAAGAGTGCCCAGCTCGTATGCCAGGAGACTGGAGGAGCCGCTGATTAGATTTGGGATCAGCGTATTTAAGTTACCTCTATACTGTGTGTAGGGGTGATGGTAGTGTTGAGAGCAATAATAGAATGTCCAGGACCGTTGGTTGACGTTTTCAATGCTTTATTCTCTGGTCAAACATGACCAACATGTAACTTGAGGTAGACAGGATAGGTTGGTGAAGGAAAAGCAACTTCACAGAATCAGGCTATGGATATTAAAGGCAGTCCTGCCCTCTGTAGTTGTATTCGTCTACGTCGCCACTCCAGCCGGAGTGGGTAAAAGTGCCCCTGGACAGACCTCTCTCACAGGCCTGGCCGCCAGAGCGCCACTTAGAGTTTCTGGGAAGAACAAGTCTCTGCCACCGACTTGGCTCTAATTAGATTAAGATGTTAGATGAGGCCTCTGCCACAGGCCTAGTGCTGAAATTGTGAACGATAGAGCGAATCCTCCCAGTATGTCTTTTGGGGTTACCAACTGACAGTTTAAATGTAACCTGTCAGTGTCCGGTCACCCAGATCCCCGATGGTTCGTTCAAGCCCTGTTGGATCACCTGCCTCCGGGTTCTCCTCAGACCGATCCCCCACCGAACAGCATCCAGCTTGGGATCTTCTTAATAGGTATGGGAACCCAGTAAGTCACTGGGGTCCCCTGGCAGCATACGTTGCTCCGGGCTATGAGAGCCCAGAGTCAGGAACTCCGCGTAGCACGTGACCCCGGCCTGGTAGGCCATAGTGGTGGGGCCCGTGATGTGCGCACACCCTAAAGGTGGGTGCCGCATCTGGAACCATGAACCCGCAAATAACCCAGAGCAATGGCCTCCGCCACAGAAATACCCCTCCCAGCATGCTCCGCGAGGGAAAACTCCTCTAATTGGCTGCTGGGAAGAAGCGGCTCCGCCTGGACCCCTCTGGCACCACCTGCCGCCCAGAGATGAAACTGCATCTCTGGAGCACAGACTGACCCACAGGACAATCCATATTTAGCGACAGCCAAATTTAACAAATCAAAGAATGAGAGCAACATAACTCTCTCATTCTCCCACTAAATTTAAGCATAGCACCACAAAAGTACACAGGCGCTACAGGTAGTAGTGCAGACGACAGAATTACAACATAAAGTATATGAAACAAAAGAAGCAGATGGTTTATGAATGAATGAATGAATGAATGAATGAATGAATGAAAAACTTATAAAGCGCGGCGCATGCGAACTGAATCGCTTCTGGGCGCTAGTTGTTCGTGTCTCATGACATCAAAAATGTATACATTATACATTTATATGTATGTAAACTTTAATTACTTAGCAAACCCTGTAATCCGTTAGGAATTTCTAAGTTCTAAACATATACTTAGCTACAGGGCTGGACTGGGATCAAAATTCGGCCCTGGACTTTATCCAGACCGGCCCACTTTAATTCAATAAAATGCTGCCCCCACCCCCCCGAAAAATCACGCCCACCAAAAGGCCCCTACATTCATTATTGTATATCATGAGAGGGTGAGAGAGAGGGGAATGAGAGAGAGAGGGAGGGTTGAGGGAAAGGGGGTGAGTGTAAAAGAGAGGGGGTGAGTGTAGGACCCCTTTTTACACTAAAAAACGGCCCACTGAGCCATCGGCCCACCGGGAAACTCCCTGTAGTCCCTATGGCCAGTCCATCCCTGCTTAGCTATTTAGCTAATAATAATATCGGTCCATATTGCCCCTAGCTAAGAATCACAATAAAGAGCATTTTTTACCTCTTCGAAGTTCAGCCTGGAATTCTTGGATCCAGGGAAGCCGCCACCGATGTCAAGTAAGTGCATGTTGAAGCCAAATTCAGCTCCCATATCAAAGACACAGCGAGCATCAGATATAGCTTGTACAAATGTTTGTGGATCTCTGCTGTCACTGCCAACATGGAAGCTAAATAAAGAAAAGGAATATCATAAGACTTTGAACTCATAATACTCCAGACCCATCTGAACAACTTCTTAAACAATGATTCGTCAAAACTGCCTAGGCTTATTGGAAAAAAGGCTATTAGCTATTCAGTAAACAGATTGTGTTGATCCAGACTACATAAGTAATTTTACAGACCATCACTCTCGAGAGCTTAACCACTAGCAGACCAGCTCATGCAGATATACTGTGGCAGGTCGGCTCTCCTGCGTGAATCTACGTACCTGTCCATCGATCCGTGCGTGCCAGTGGATTTTATGACCCGCAATTGCGGTTAGGAGAGGCAGAACAAGTAACTGACTATGTAATCAAGGTGATTCCCATAGGTGTGCGCAGCCTGTTGCATTAGGGTGTGCACCTGAAAGCTCAAAAACATGGTACTGATCTCTCACTGTGTTCATTCAGAAAGGGAAGGGGGGCGGTAAATCACATTATCCCTTCCCCCACTCAACCTGAAATATCATCTATGTATGCCCACTGCAGTATCCAATGGGAGATGTGGGAAGCGCAGCCATGCTTTGGGAGGGGATACCGGGCAGCAGTGGGAATCTGCACAGCAGGGAGTGTTAAGGGTGTGCCTGGGCACACATGGCACACCCTGTGCGCACGCCTATGGTGATTCCCCCATTCTGCCTAGTGACATGACAGAGATCTACTGTTCCCAGTAATCAGGAACAGTGGGCCAGATCCTCAAAAGAGATACGGCGGAGTAACTGCTGTTACTCCGTCGTATCCCTGGTCCTAACTATGGAACTGATCCACAGACTCAGTTTCCCATAGTTAGGACGAAGATCCGACATGTGTAATTGAATTACACTGTCGGATCTTAAGGATGCAATTCTAGGCCGGCCGCTAGGTGGCGAGGCCATTGAGGCCGGCGTAGAATATGCAAATGACCAGTTACGGCGATCCACGAACGCTCCGACGGGCCCGACGCTCTAAATCTACGTCGTTTACGTCGAGTTCCGCCGCGTAAAACTAGGGCTAAGCCCTAGTTGTCCTAAGCCATGTTAAGTATGGCCGTCGTTCCCGCGTCAAATTTTAAATTCTACATCGTTTGCGTAAGACGTCCGTGAATGGCGCTGGACGCCATTTACGTTAACGTCTAAGCAAATGACGTCGGAGCGACGTCAGTTAGCGCAATGCACGTCGGGTAATTTACCCGACGGAGCATGCGCAGTACGTCCGGCGCGGGAGCGCGCCTAATTTAAATGGGACTCGCCCATTTGAATAGGAACGCCTTGCGCCGGACGGATTTAAGTTACAGCGCCGCAAATTTCCAGGTAAGTGCTTTGTGGATCGGCTCCTAACTTGGGAGATTTGCGGCAGTGTAACTTAACTCTGAAAAGTTAAGTTGCGCTCGGCGACTGTGGATCTGGCCCAGTGATCTCAGTTATGTTCCAGTAAGCCTATCCCCCTTCCATTAGAACAAACCCAGGGAACACACTTAACCCCTTGATTGCCCCCTAGTGTTAACCCCTTCCCCGCCAGTGTCATTTTTAATTGATCAGTGCATTTTTATAGCACTGATCAATGTAATAATGTCACTGGTCCCCAAAATAGTGTCATTTGGGGTCAGAGATTTCGGCTGCAATGTCACAGTCCCGCTTAAAATCGCATATCACCGCCATTACCAGTAAAGACAATACAAAAAAATCCCTAAGTCCCTAAGTCTATCCCGTAGTTTGTAGATATGATGGCCCAGATTCACAGAGAGCAAGGCGCACATTACGCTGCCGTAGAGCAAACAATGTACGCTACGCCAACCCAGCGCAGAGAGGCAAGCATTGCATTCAGCAAGCCAGTGCTCCCAATGCTGCGCCAGCGTGGCGTGGGTTTCGAAGGCGCACGTTGGCGTAGGTGGAATTGGGCGTGAACCAATGAAAATGAGGCGTGACCCCATGCAAATGATGGGCCGAGCGCCAGACAGGTACGTATCACGAACTGCGCATGCGCCGTGATGTGGACCAAAGTACAGCACCCCCATGCGCCTGCTCACAACCACTCCCGCACAACTGCCTAAGCTACGCCGGATCACTGCGTACGCCGTGAACATAACGTACGCCCAGCCAGACACATGTCCAACGCACAATACGCCGGCTTGTGTTCCCTGGTGCAGACCTGTGCATGTCTGTTGCCGGGTTGCACCTCCTTTATGGGGAATAACTTTACGCCGGACGTACAACTTACGCGCATCTCGCGTAGCATGCGCAGGGCACGCGCACGTTCGTGAATTGCCATATTTCCCTCATTTGCATGTTTGAATGGCTAATCAATGGGAGCGGCACCATGCGCCCAGCCTAAATGTGCGCCCACCCTACGCCGGCGTAAGCAAGTTACGTCGGTCGGGGTGTAGCCTGTTTCTAGGCACATGTCTGTTCGTGGGTCTGGCGCATATATACGACGGCGCACATTTGCACTTACGTCGGCGTAACTTGTTATACATCAGCGTAAGTGCTTTGTGAATCTGGGCCGATAACTTTTGAGTAAACCAATCAATATACGCCTATTGTGATTTAATTTACCAAAAATATGTAAAAGAATATATATCGGCCTAAATTGATGAATACATTTTTATTTATTTTTTATTTATTTTGGGATATGTATTATATCAGAAAGTAAAAAAAGGTTTTTTTTTTTTAAATTGTCAGTCTTTTTTTATTTATAGTGCAAAAAATAAAAACCGCAGAGGTAATCAAATATCATCAAAAAAAAGCTCTATTTATGGAGAAAAAAAAGACATACATTTTGTTTGGGTACAGCAACGCACGACCGCGCAATTGTCAGTTAAAACAATGCAGTGCCATATTGCAAAAAATGGCCTGGTCATTAAGGGCGCAAATCCTTCCGGGGTTGAAGTGGTTAAACTATTACACCATTTTATGTTAACATCTTTTTAGTTACTCTTTTTTTTTATCTGTGTGTGGTTAAAATAGAGGGACTTCCTGAAGAAACCATACCTTACGCCAATTACATCAATGTTCAATTCTTTAGCATGCTCAAGAAGCAACCTGCTTGTTTTAAGAGTGGCACCAAACTTCATATTGAGCTGACACACAGTCTTGGATTCATCTGTTGCTATTCGCAGCACAAGTCTGAAAGACAAAAGGCAGAGAACTTGAGTTCTACCATTATAGTTCTACCGCAGAAAAACTGTCAGGCCTCGTACACACGACCGAACATGTCTGCTGAAACTGGTCCGCCTCAGACGTCCTACCTTTAGGTTTTTGATTTGAATAACGTAAAATTGACTAATTTTGGGACAACATAAATTCTTTGGGCATTTAGTAGTATTTCTCCAAGCAAAATATTTGCCAACATAACAGCTCTAGCGGATCATGGGAGATTAGGGCTGTGCCAAGTAAGTGTATACATCCCCAAAGCAACTGCTGCCATTTTATTAACGCCATTATAAAGCAAACGTGTTTGTAGTTTTGAACAAGGCAGGGAGGTGTGTTCTGGTAACATCTGTCTAAGTGGGTATTTACCTCAGATATCCTCTCACTTCCTGATGGTCTACAGGACAGGAGTTAAGTTCACCTCTTCTATAAAAAAAATTAAAGATGAGCATCTTTCACCCTTCACACCCCCCTGTTTCCAACTGCACATACCTTTGTGGGTGATAAGCTGTCACTGCCCAGACAGCTGATATAGGGGTCCTAGATATTGAAATCCCCTCTCTTCTTCCCCTTCTGTAGGGATTCTGGGACAGACCAGAGTGGCTCCAATTGGTCAAAGCATTAACCTGCCGGCATTGGCCAATTAAAATCATTATGATCCATCCTGGAATACCTAGAGGGAGGAAGAGTGGGTGATGTAATATCCCCAAACAACTGCACTGGCCTTGTGGGCACTGACAGCTAATCACCCGAAAAGGTAAGTGCAGCAGGGACTGGGGGGCGTGGGAAATGTAAGGTGATAGTTCACAGATTTATAAATTTTTGTGCAAAGGGGAACTTAAAGGGGATGTAAATCTTCCTGTTTTTTTTCACCTTAATGCATCCTATGCATTAAGGTGAAAAAACATCCGATGATTACAGGCACCCCAGTCCCCCATTTTACTTACCTGAGCCCTCGAAAGTCCCTCGTCGAGAACGCGCTGTCTTCTCGGCTCTTCTCGGCCTGGTCTTCTCGGCTCTTCATTAGATAGATTGATAGCAGCGCAGCCATTGGCTAACACTGCTGTCAATCAAATCCAAATGACGCGGGCGCCGGGGGGAGGGGCCGAGTCCAGCATTTGTGTCTATGAACGCAAATGCTAGACCCGGGAGCGCGCCCACAAGGTAACCCCCTTGGAAAAGCGCTTCCCAAAGGGGGTTATCTGATGCAGGGAGGAGCCAAGACAGCCACTGAGGGACCCCAGAAGACATGGATCGGGCCACTCTGTGCAAAACGAGCTGCACAGTGGAGGGAAGTATGACATGTTTGTTATTTAAAAAAAAAATTACGTACCTTTGGTATAATTTTAATACTTTAAGGGAAATCTCTCTAAACAGACAATAAGTAGTGGCATGAGTTCTATACTTTTCATATGCTAAATACAAAACTTTAGATTTTGCATAGGTACCTGTATATATAGAATGTTTTATAAAGCATTTATATCATTTCGTTCCTTACTTGGCATTGGGGTGATTCTTGGCCACTTTCATTAGTTCCCCTTCACTATCAAATGTCATCTTCTCAACACCACAGCTTGCTGCGTATTTTATCTCTGAAATTTGTTTATATGGGTTGGCATAAATGATTCTCTCTGGTTGGACACCAATGTTCTGGATAAGCTGAATTTCAGCCTGAGGAGAAATGGAAACATTAGAACACATATGGCATTGATAAAAGAAAACTAGATAGATTTTTTTCTTGGCTCGTGTTCTATTACACACCTTGCTGGCACAATCAAATCCTGCCCCCAAATTGGCTATTGTCTTCACAATGGCTTTGCCGTCGTTACATTTAACAGCATAAAATGGAGTTACACGTGGAAGTGCTTTAAGCCACCGGATATGTTTCTTTACAATGTCACCAAGATCAGCTACATAAAAAGCATCCTTGTCATCCTGGAAAAATGCAAGAAATTTACTAAGGTTAGACATTTCAACAGTCATTACATCTGCAACCAAGCCTCTATAAAACATTACTTGAGATACTTACAGACAAGGAAACTTCATTGATTTTCTGTTCCAGGATGTCCCGGGCAGTGAATCCTTCCTCAAGCAAGCTAAAGTCAAAGCTATTCATTCTATCGGAGTCACAAGCCCAATTAATGAAGAATGCAACAAACTGTAAAAGAGAAGACTAGGCGGGAGATGGTGTTTATTGCAAAAAGAGCCTCAACGTTGCCCCAAAGGTGGTTGTATGGTGAAATAGAAGCCCCTCAGATAGCACAAAACGTACTTCCAACAAAGGATCCTTCTTTGGTGCTGTGCTGCAAAAATAAAATCCAGGAAAATGCTATAAATTCCATCCATATAGTAATAACCAGCATGTCATAATATGCAGTAGAAACCAAACATATTTCTGTTTCATTCATTTTTATTGGTATTTTTAAGAAGATGCAGATTAATTGAACACTGTGCAGAGCAGCAAACAATCCTCGCATGCTCGGAATCATACAACAAGAACTGGTACAAGACAAATGAGGGGAGGAGACTATGGAATCATCAGGGGAAGAGCTTGGTAAACCGGTTAGGTCTTTAGTAAGGCCTCAGTGGAACATGTGGGTATAACAGAAGTAGAAAGAAAAGTAATCTTTGGGTTATGAACATAGTGCATTACAGAGACATTATTATCCCTGAGAGGTGGCCGTCAGGATTATTGCCCTGTATATCAATTTGATGATGAATGAGGGTAGGAAGATCCTGAGATTGAGACCTTGCTGAAACAAAGTCACTGTGAGCAGGCTCTCAAAAATATAGAGGGTTCTAGTCCAGTGACCATTTTTCTCCAAATATCTTCCCCATGTCTCCCCTGATGGGGGCTTCAAACCCTCAATTATAGCATTAAATCTGTTTGAGTAGAAAAAGAGGAAAGGAGGAGACCACAACCCCTAAAGCACCCGGCTGTGGCGCCTGGATACATTTTTGACAAGTGCTCTGGCACCAAGTACCATTTGGCGTGGACTTTATAACCTGCTTCTATTAAGGCTACAGTCAGAATGTCTTCCGCCAGTCTTCCGCCCCAGGGGTTATGGACAGATCCCTATGCCATGCCACCTGATAGGGTAATCAATCATTATTGGTGATAAACAGTTTATAGAATAGCGAGATGGTCCCTCGCAGAGCAGCATCCTGCATGCATCTGTTTTCGAACACAATACGGACTGCTTCATCAGAGCTGTCTTTATGTAGGGATTGGAGAAAGTGATACATTTGTTGTAAGTGTAAGCTCTCAGCGGGGGGCATCTCCAGGCTTCCCGTGAAATATGAGGAGGGACGTAGGCCCCTATGGTTAAAATAGTCGCCTATGCGGTACATTCCCCTAATCAGCCACCTGTCAGGGTACAAACCCGGTGAAAACAGGGGGTGGCCAAAAAGGGGGGCTGCTGGGATACCAAATATATTTCAACCATCCAACAATATATCCCATATTATCAATCCTAGAAGGTGAAAACTTCTAAGTATCTCCCCCTTTCTGTGAATAATCTCTTCATGTGTCTGGCCTCCAGTTTTTTAACCACTTGCCTACTGGGCACTTTCACCCCCTTTCTGCCCAAGCCAATTTTTATATTTCATATTGTTTTACTAACCTGATAGCTTATTATTCTAAATAGGAAACCTTCATTTTGTTTGCAAATATTAAAGATTCTAACTACCAGCAAGAATAAGTCCTTACATTTAAAGAGCCCCTGTCATTTCAGATCCATCATGTCATCGCCTGTTATGGGGGCATCCACTCACCTGCTGCCACCACATCCCTCAACTTGTTGTGTCACTGCCGCATCAGCAGCCGGCCCATTAAAGTGAATGGGAATGTCGGTAAGTCAACAGTGGGTCAGAGAAGGAGCAGCTGCATGACAGAGATGACAGTTGCTCTTTAAAAATTATGATTAAAATTGAGTTGTTTTAAATCAAGCCTTTTTACTAGTGATTTAAATTGTTATTTACATCAACTTGATTTAAATGAAATCCACCCTGGCAGAGATTGATGTGAATGTACAGTGCCATGAAAAAGTATTCATACCCCTTGACATTTTCCACATGTTACAACCAAAAATGTAAATTTATTTATTGGGATCTTATGTGATAGACCAACACAAATTGGCACACAATTGTGAAGTGGAAGGAAAATTGAAAATGGTTTTCAAAAGTTTTTACAAATAAATATCAAAAAAATGTGGTGTGCCTTTGTATTCAGCCCCCCCCCCCCCCCCCCCCCAGTCTATACTCCACAGAACCACCTTTCACTACAATTACAGCTGCAAGTCTTTTTGGGGATGTCTCTACCAACTTTTTACATCTAGAGAGTGACATTGTTGCCAATTTTTGTTTGCAAAATAGCTCAAGCTCTGTCAGATTTAATGGAGAGTGTCTATGAACAGCAATTTACATGTCTTGCCGCAGATTCTCAATTGGATTTAGGTCTGGAAATTGACTGGGCCATTCTAACACATGAATATGCTTTAATCAAAAAAATTCCATTGTAGCTCTGGCTGTATGTTTAGGGTCGTTGTCCTGCTGGAAGGTGAACCTCTGCCCCAGTCTCAAGTCTTTTGCAGACGCTAACAGGTTTTCTTCTAAAAATTACCTGTATTTGGCTCCATCCATCTTCCCCTCAACTCTGACCAGCTTCCCTGTCTCCACTGAAGAAAAGCATCCCCACACCATGATGCTGCCACCACCATGTTTAACAGTGGGGATGGTGTGTTCAGGGTGAAGTGCAGTTTTTGTTTTCCACCACAGTAGGCTTGGGTTTTTCCTGGGCATTCCCCAGGCTTTGTTGTTACTAGCGTTTTGTTTTTAGGCCAAAAAGTAAAATTTTGGTCTCATCTGACCAGAGCACCTTCTTCCACATGGCTTCTCACAAACTGCAAATGGGATTTCTTATAGCTTTCTTTGCCACTCTTGCCATTCTTCCATAAAGGCCAGATTTGTGAAGTGCACGACTAATAGTTGTCCGGTGGACAGATTCTCCCACCTGAGCTGTGGATCTCTGCAGATCCTCCAGAGTTACCATGTGCCTCTTGGCTGCTTCTCTGATTAATTTTAGGTGGATGGCCATGTCTTGGTAGGTTTGCAGTTGTGCCATACTCTTTCCATTTTTGGATGATGGATTGAACAGTGACGGTGAAATGTTCAAAGCTTAGGATATTTTTTTGATAACCTAACCCTGCTTTAAACTTCTCCACAACTTTATCCCTGTCCTGTCTGGTGTGTTCCTTGACCTCCATGATGCGGTTTGTTCACTAAGGTTCTCTAACAAACCTCTGAGTGCTTCACAGAACAACTGTATTTATAGTGACATTAAATTATACACAGGTGGACTCGATTTACTAATTAGGTGACTTCTGAATTGGTTCATCTAGATTTCAGGTAGGGGTATCAGGGTAAAGGGGGCTGAATACAAATGCATGCCACACTTTTTAGATATTATTGGTAAAAAATGTGGAAAAGCATTTTTCATTTTCCTGTCACTACACAATTATGTGCCACTTTGTGTTGGTCAATCCCAATAAAATACATTTACGTTTTTTGGTTGTAACTTGACAAAATGTGGGAAATTTGAAGGGGTATAAATATTTTTTCAAGGCACTGCATATGTAAAGCACTGCGTAAATTGACAGTGCTATATAAGTACTTGAAATATGACAGCTCTCCTAAAAAATATTAATGTTCAGCTCCTCAATGAAGTTTGACTGACAGCAGGAGAAGTCTATGACTCCAATGTCCTCTAATCGGTGAGAGTATCCATATTGGAGCATTGGCTAGCTGGTAAAGGCACTGGGAAATTATGTATGGGAAATAGTGGTGTTAAACCCAAAACCAAAAATGTAATATATTGCAGCTCATTATGCCTCGTACACACGGTCGGACTTTCCGAGAAAAAAGTCAGACGGCCTTTTTTCCCTCGGAAAGTCCGGCCGTTTGTAGCCTCCATGGGACTTTTTTTTTTTTCGGAAGTCCGACGGACCTGAGATAGAGAACCTGTTCTCTTTCTTTCCCTCGGATTTCTGATGGACTCACAGCGGACTTTTGCACAGTCAAAAGTCCGACCGTGTGTACGAGGCATTAGACGTGGTGGCTGCATCGTTTTCTTTTCTTTGGCTTTTTCTCTTCTGATTTTACCTGGTGATTTGGCCAGTAACACACTTCTTGTATTAATAGGACACAACTCTGGAGGAATGAGAACACGAGGCACAGCAGACAGCAGCATTGTAAGTCTGGGGAGGGAGGGGAAGCTAAACTCCAGCTCACACTTTATAAGCAGTTACAGCAAACATCTCATAATTTAAATCACCCCTGCCCGTGTTAAGTGGTTTGTGTCATTCATTTAAACTGATACAGTCTGCTGGAGAGTTTGTGCCCTGAAAAACAATAGATTTTTGCTTTTGGGTTTAATACTGCTTTAAGAGCTCATAAGCATTGCAAAAAAAAAACACAAATATGCGAAATGCAAAATACTTTCAAAATTAAGACAACTATTCAATCAGAATACATTTTAAAATAAAAAAAAATGTACAAAACTATGAAAAAAATAAAAAGTCGATTTTTTTTGTATATTTTAACCATTTCCACTCTCTTATCTGTACACCTCCTTTGGACCAGAACACTTTTTACATTTCTGCTACGGACCTGTTTACTCAGCAGTAACTTTATCATTATTTAAAGTGGTTGTAAACTCACTCTGACAGCTTGCACCTACAGGTAAGCCTAGATTAAAGCCCCATACACACGGTCAGACTTTTGGCCAACCAACTTCAAAATCTGCAACTTTCGAATTTGTCCGACCGTGTGTACGCTCCATCGGACCAACTTTTTCGGGTTTCATCCGACAAAAAGTTGGGTCTGCAAACGGACCAACTTTTCGGCAACAAAAGTCCGATGGTGCCTTGTCTGACTGTGTGTACAGCAATCCAACCAACTTTTGGACAAAGTGCAAATACGCATGCTCAGAACCAATGTTAAAAGCAACAAACAATAGCAGAAGTTAACCAAAGGGTGGCGGTAAAGAGCAGAAAATAGCAAAAAAAACATGTGATGTTAGGAAGGTTTTAGAAAAGTTTGCAGAAAAGTCTGACTGTGTGTATGCTTTGGGTGTGACCGGACAAATCAATTAGGAAAAAAATCCAAGGGAAATTTTGTTGGATGTCTGACTGTGTGTATGAGCCTTAAGGCTTACCTGTAGGTACATAAAAAACGATGTATTATTAAAAAAATTATTAATAAAACATTAACAGCGCTAAAAAAAGAGCCTATTAATGGCTTATGAGTCCAATACTCATGTACTGCAATGGTTAGTTGAGGAAAAGATTTATGAGGCTATATATGTATCGCATAAAGAATATTATGTAACATATATTCACACTCTTTGTGAGTCAATTAATAGTAGTCCGTGCAATTCCTCTGATATGCAGTTCTTTGTGCGGAGTAATCTCACAGTATAGCTGTTTGTCTGCTCAAATGCTGATAGGGACTCTCTGTGATTTCCCCCTAAGGTTTTGTACTCACCAAAATGTAGTACTTTAGAGGCATTGGATACATCCACTGGTAGTAATCACTCATCGGTTCTCCTCCTTTGGTGTGTGGTGATGATCCGTGTGCTCTTCAGTCAGTGTAGCTTGGCAGTCATGCAGGGAGGCAAAAGAGACTTTGCATAGTGTAAAATCCTTTTATTTAAATCATAAAACCCCTGCTACCCGCTCATGCTTACACAAAGTTAAGATAAAAAAGCGCTTGTCATAAAGGCTGCTGCCTCTGCTCACTCAGGAATATGGCTCCAAATTGCTCAGGCTCAAATTTCCCTTCGTAAGTCCCGGGTAGAAGCTAGGCTGCCTTGCAAGCTGAATCGTCGTGTAGTCACGCCCTGACACGTTTCGTGATAGGTCCACGTCTTCAGAGGGCGTGGCTACACGTCTTAGTCTGTTTAATTTATAGTGGGGACTCTGCTCTGGGTACCTCCCCTCCGTGGACCCTATTGGTCAGCCTTTGACAGGGCTGTAGAGAAACTCCCCATCAGCTGTGCACCATTACTCTGGGTTCATTCTCCGTGACGTCTACCGCTCACCCCTGATTGGTGCGCGGCGGTCACGTGGTCCGGGGGATCGGGATACAGAGTTCCCACCCCTCTGCTATGCTGACTGGACATACGTCAGCAGCCTTGGTGGAAGTCCTCCCACTTTGCTGACCGTGCGTTCCAGCCACTGAAACCAGCCCTCGTTTTGACCATCGCTTGTATTAGCTGATGTGTCTAAACGGCTGATGGATACTCGCACTCCAGCCATTCTTATGCGTTTGTGGAGGCGTGTATCCTTCCTTGTTAACCCCTCTGGTTCAGTTAATACTCTCGCATTTTCGCTGATCCTAGTGAGATCAGCGAAAATGCGAGAGTATTAACTGAACCAAAGGGGTTAACAAGGAAGGATACACGCCTCCACAAACGAATAAGAATGGCTGGAGTGCGAGTATCCATCAGCCGTTTAGACACATCAGCTAATACAAGCGATGGTCAAAACGAGGGCTGGTTTCAGTGGCTGGAACGCACGGTCAGCAAAGTGGGAGGACTTCCACCAAGGCTGCTGACGTATGTCCAGTCAGCATAGCAGAGGGGTGGGAACTCTGTATCCCGATCCCCCGCACCACGTGACCGCCACGCACCAATCAGGGGTGAGCGGTAGACGTCACGGAGAATGAACCCAGAGTAATGGTGCACAGCTGATGGGGAGTTTCTCTACAGCCCTGTCAAAGGCTGACCAATAGGGTCCACGGAGGGGAGGTACCCAGAGCAGAGTCCCCACTATAAATTAAACAGACTAAGACGTGTAGCCACGCCCTCTGAAGACGTGGACCTATCACGAAACGCGTCAGGGCGTGACTACACGACGATTCAGCTTGCAAGGCAGCCTAGCTTCTACCCGGGACTTACGAAGGGAAATTTGAGCCTGAGCAATTTGGAGCCATATTCCTGAGTGAGCAGAGGCAGCAGCCTTTATGACAAGCGCTTTTTTATCTTAACTTTGTGTAAGCATGAGCGGGTAGCAGGGGTTTTATGATTTAAATAAAAGGATTTTACACTATGCAAAGTCTCTTTTGCCTCCCTGCATGACTGCCAAGCTACACTGACTGAAGAGCACACGGATCATCACCACACACCAAAGGAGGAGAACCGATGAGTGATTACTACCAGTGGATGTATCCAATGCCTCTAAAGTACTACATTTTGGTGAGTACAAAACCTTAGGGGGAAATCACAGAGAGTCCCTATCAGCATTTGAGCAGACAAACAGCTATACTGTGAGATTACTCCGCACAAAGAACTGCATATCAGAGGAATTGCACGGACTACTATTAATTGACTCACAAAGAGTGTGAATATATGTTACATAATATTCTTTATGCGATACATATATAGCCTCATAAATCTTTTCCTCAACTAACCATTGCAGTACATGAGTATTGGACTCATAAGCCATTAATAGGCTCTTTTTTTAGCGCTGTTAATGTTTTATTAATAATTTTTTTAATAATACATCGTTTTTTATGTCACTATTTTATTATAATAGCTGCTTTTCTACTGCATAAAACAATTATACATTTAACTTCCTTTCCATCGAGCGCTGGGATCAGAATAATCCGTAGGTTTTTTCTGATAAATTTTTTACATTACCTGTAGGTACAAAGAGATACGTATTAAGGAGAATGTCTACAGCGCAGGTGCACTGAGCGTCCCGGCATTATGCTTGGGATCATGCCGGGATTATGTCCGTCCTGCGTGAATGCGCGGGATCGTGCCGGTCCCATGCGCGGGAGTGACGTCATCGCCGCTCCAGCCAATCACAGCCCTGGAGTGGCGATACCCGGAAGAAGCGCGGATGGGAATGAGAAGCACTTCGGGGGCCTCGATCTCAGGTAAGTAATTCATGAGCTAGTATGCTATGCATACTAGCTCATTATGCCTTTCTCTTGCAGGGGTTTTTTTTGTAGGAAAAAAAATCCGCCTTTACTTCCTCTTTAAGATAACAAAGTAATCCTCTACATATATTATTTTTAAGGACAACAAAAAAAAATTTCTTGCTTTTATATGATTATTTTGCAATCCTTAGACACTTAAACATAACGGCCTGGATTCACGAAGAGCGGCGCATCGACGTAAAGTAGAGAGGCAAGAACAGTATTCACAAAGCACTCTCTCCCAACGTTGTGCCGGCGTAGCGTAAATTCCTAGGCGTAAGCCCGCCTAATTCAAAGTAGGTGGACAGTGATGATGGGCCGAACGAACGGCGCATGCGCTGTCCCGTGGACGCATCCCAGTGCGCATGCTCAGAATCACGTCTAAAATACTCCATAAGATTAGTCGAATCACTGCCTATCATGTGACGTAACATACGCCCAGCCCTAATCACGTACTACTACGTAAACGATGTAAAATACGACGGCTGTTCCCTGGTCCATACCTTAACATGACTTACCCCTGCTTTATGAGGCTTACCTTTACGCCGGACGTACGACTTACGTAAACCGCGTATATGAATCCGCCAGGTGCAAGTACGTTCGTGAATCGGCGTATCTCCCTCATTTGCATATTCGAATTGTAAATCAATGGAAGCGCCCCTTGCGGCCAGCGTAAATATGCGCTGACGATACGACGGCGTAGGAAACTTACGTCGGTCGGATGAAGCCTAATTTCAGGCGTATCTATTTCTATGGGCACGGCGCATAGATACGACGGCGCACATTTACACTTACGCAGCGTATCTCGAGATACGCCGCGTAAGTGCTACGTGAATCCAGGCCATAATAACGAAATAAAAAGCACTTTTTTTAAATTTAAAAATAAATAACCTAACTTTGGATACTTTGGATAAAAGGTACACATTTTAGGCTGGGTTCACACTATTGTGAATTGGATGTGGGTTTCCTCGCATTCAATTTGCATGTCAGGAGACTGTGACCGGCTCTCAATGGAGTCGGTTCACACATCTCCGGGAGGGCTGCAGAAGAGTCCTGTGCGTCTTCTGGTCCATTTCAGGTCCAAATTCAGGCAAAAAATCTGACCTGAAATGAACAGGGAACCCCTGCTGTGAGCCGTTCCGCACAACAGTCTGAACCCAGCCTTATTCTGTAATTTGTCCTGTTTAAAATAAATGATTCTGGTACAAAGCATTGCAAAGTTATTTACAAATGAAATAAAGTTTTTTATTTTTGTTTTCAATTTTGTGCTTCTTTAAATGTAACAGTAAAAAAAAAAAAAAAAATGAACACTCAAAAACAAAAAAAAGTTTAAATATTAATATTAACCACTTTACATCTGGCCAATTGACAAAAGATGGTGGCTCTCAATTGCTGGGAGGACGTCAATGGACGTCCTCCGCTCCTCCAGCCACTGGGGGGCGCGTGAGCGCGCCCCCGCCACATCACTGAAGTGCCAATGCGCGTGCCTGGCGGCCGCGATGTCCGCCAGGTGCCCGCGATCGGCGGATACACAGACAAGGACGTGGATCTGTGTGTGTAAACACACAGATCCACGTCCTGTCAGGGATAGGAGACCGATGCTGTGTCCCTTGTACATAGGGACACAGATCGGTCACCTCCCCCAGTCAGTCCCCTTCCCCCACAGTTAGAAACACTATGCAGGGCACACATTTAACCCCTTCCTCGCCCCCTAGTGTTAACCCCTTCCCTTCCAGTCACATTTATACAGTAATCAGTGCATATTTATAGCACTGGTCGCTGTATAAATGTGAATGGTCCCAAAAATGTGTCAAAAGTGTACGCCATTACTAGTAAAAAAAAATTAATAAAAAAAAAATCATAATTCTGTCCACTATTTTGTAGTCGCTATAACTTTTGCGCAAACCTATCGCTTATTTTTTTAAACAAAAATACGTAGAAGAATACGTATCGGACTAAACTGAGAACATTTTTAAAAAAAATTGGGATATTTATTATAGCAAAAAGAAAAAAAGTGTTTTTTTTTTCAAAATTGACGTTCTTTTTTTGTTTATAGCGCAAAAAATAAAAACCACAGAGGTGATCAAATACCACCAAAAGAAAGCTCTATTTGTGGGAAAAAAAGGACGTCAATTTTGTTTGGGAGCCACGTCGCACAACCACGCAAATGTCAGTTAAAGCTACGCAGTACCGGAAGCTGAAATTTCGCCTGGGCAGGAAGGGGGTATATGTGCCCAGTAAGCAAGTGGTTAATAGATAATAAAATAGAAATAAACAAAAACAAATCTGCAAAGTTACCTCTGCTGCTGTGGATCTGGGGGTGCTGTGTTCCTGCTGGTCCTGAAGTCGGACGTGTGTGGACGGAATGTGTCTCCTACTCCCCTCACTGGCCCCCGTTGAGGTTTCTGCAGGATTGGTCGGCTATCAGAGCTCCTTGGCTATAGTGAACATGTTGTACTGTCTCCGCCTGCTGGTCATCCAAGGTTTTGCGGCAATGACTAGAAAGAAGGAAGGTGTAGAAACAACTGGTCGGCAGTCACAGCATGGAGCAATGCAATCCTCACAGAAATGGGGAAAAAAAAACCTGAAAGAGGCAATGGAAAAACTGAGTACGTTTACTCATACTCCTAGCACTTTGAGTAAGGAGAAATCGTTGTTGAAGTCTGCTCTACCTGCCTCATCTTTTTCTCCAGCATCTCAGCAGCCGCAGAACCTGGCAGAAATGTTTTTTATCCAGACTAGTACGAGAGATTTGTCGCCCACGGCATCTTCCTCCACTGTTAACTCAAGGAGTAGAGGACATTAGTCCTTGTTAAGTATGGGTGGTGCTCCTGATACTATAAAGACTGACATCTCTAAGCCAACATTAAGAGAAATCTTGGCAGCAGTACATACAATGCTGTGAAAAAGTAATTGCCTCCTAAACCTAATAACTGGTTGTGCCACCCTTGGTGGCAACAACCAAGACCGGTGCTACTACTAGGCAATCTAGGCGGCTGCCTAGGGCGCACTGCTGCCTAGGGCGCCCGGCCGCTGGTTTCCCTACTCTCCGTCTCTGTGCTATGTAAGTAAGTTTTCTATGCTGTCTTATAAATACCTCTGTAATAAATGTTATACCCTCTAGTGGGCGCTGCTGGGATAAGGGGGATGCAGGGGATGCCTCTGCTACATGTTACTCAGACATCCGCTCTGTAGCGTCATTCTAGAGGCGCAGCACTGGAGAACATGTCCTGATGGAATGGAAGCAAACATCCCCTGCGTGTCTCTATGATCAGTGCTCTCTATTGCAGCCACGTGCTTCCTCTAGCCCTAGCTTCTGTCACACTGATGCTTGGGCAAAGTAGGGGGGATACAGCATCTCAATTGGATAAAGTCTGGGCTTGGACTAGGCTACTCCAAAACCAACATTTTGCATTGTTTGAACCATTTGGAGGTGGACTTGATGTTGTTTCTGATTATTTTCCTGCTGCATAACCCAATTTGCACTTGAGCTCGAGGTCACGAACTGATGGCCGGACATTCTCCTTTAGGATTTTCTAAATTGCAAAAAGAATGCTGGAAACTTGATTGCTTCTTAAATCTTTATTGAGCACAAACAGCAGTGCGACATCAAAGCGCTGACATGTTTCGGCAAAAAAGCCTTCCTCATAGCATACAGATTTTCAATAAAATCAAGTTTATATAGGGAAAATATCCATTCCTCCCAAAAGGGGGCGGTACAATCCAATCTAAAATCGATTAACAATTAAAATCATGTGAGGTTGGTAGAACCAGAGAAAAGAGGGGGAGGGAAGATGGAAACCTCGATTTTTAACCTATTGTGGAAACAAATATATTATTTTAAAAACAAGTTCACATCCATTCTACTGTTCATTCTACTAGGAAATCGAGTATTCAGTCTGTGTATCCACCACACTTCCCGCTGAAGTCCATTAGGATTTTCTGGTAGAGCTCAGACTTCATGGTTCCATCAGTTATGGTAAGTCGTCCGGGTCCTGAAGCTGCAAAGCAGCCCCAGACCTTCACGTTACCACCACCATGTCTGACTGTTGGTATGATGTTCTTGTTATGAAATGCTGTATTCATTTTATGCCAGATGTAACGGGACGCACACCTTCCAAAAAGTAAAATTGTTGTCTCAGTCCACAGAATATTTGCCTAAAAGTCTTGGGGATAATCAAGATGTTTTTTAGTAAATGTGAAATTAGCCTTTTGCCACGTACACACGACAGGTTCATCCTAAGAAAACGGACCGATGGATTTTTTCATCAGATATCTGAATGCACGGAATGCACTCTAGATATAGGCTACACTGGATGCAGAATATATGTAACAAGGCCAGTATGCTGGCCTGAATTTATGGGAGGAGCCCGGGGGTATTTACCAACCCACTCACCTGTAGTCATTGTTGGTTTCCTGTGAGCGATACCCACCCTCCCATCCCCTTTTTAGGGCATTTCTCAAATTCATTTCTCCCCACAAAATAATCATCTCTAATCTTGGGTATGCCAACTTATCTTGGCATACCGTCCATCAGATCAGGGCACACTTCAGGTCTCTTTCATGTGGTAAGTCTTATGTTAAGTCTATCTATCTATCTTGTTCATATCCATATCGGACATAGGGCTTCGACCATAAATATATATCTCTATCACACACACACATACATACATACATACATACACACACACACATACCACTAGACTGACTGTAATATATCAATTGTGTAAGTGGAACATCTTAAAGTGATCTCATGTAGTTGCCAACACCCCTGATAGACAGGAAATTGTGGAGAGACCCCCAAGGTGCGGCTTTTAAGGCAACAATATTTAAAGTAGTCAAGGTAGTACAAAATAGTATTTTTAATATTCAAGAATAAACATATATAGCACAAAAATATTTAAAAACAATACATAAAGGGGTATCAATAGAAAACAGAGTCCATAATACAATTACACTGCCACTAACTGAATAACCTGCCTGCTTAATCTAAATCATACTATTTCTCTGTCCACACCAAGAACACTACAGTATTATATAGTGTCGGACGTTGACTTAGTCCCCCTGAAACAAGATTGGCCAAAGGCACCTTGAAGGGATGGGCTTCAGTCCACCTATCCATCAGAATGCATGTGCTTCCAGTGTGGAGTCTCTCATAAGCTAGAGATAGGACCACAGATACCATGGTGCCGTGACGAGGCTCTGTAGCTTACACATGTATTTGCACATGTGTGCAGACTAAGCCCCTGTTTTAACGCATACTGTTAGATAGGTTGATTCAGTTGTCAACAGGCTGGCCGATGAGTAAAGCTTGGATCTTTCCTTGGATTTATCCTTGGTCTTGTTTTTATCAAAACCCCTTGGGGAGGACCCAGGTCCCCAAACACTTTTTATGGCAATAACTTGCATACAGTAGGTGTTTGTGATATTGTGCTTTTAGCACGACAGCGTCGCGCTGATACTCGGCGACAGGGTGCCGAGATCTCGCCGACATCTCACACTCACTGGAATAGTGACAGCACATCCCAGCAAGCGCGTCATAGAAGCGACGGGAGATCCGACTTGGATTCCCGCCAATTCTACACGTGTGCGGCGTTTGTTATGAATCCTGAGGGGGAAGTCCCCGCCGGATTTTAAATAAAAATCCGGCATGGGTCCCCCCCTCAGGAGCATACCGGGCCCTTAGGTCTGTTATGGGTTGTAAGGAGAGCCCCCTCTACGCCGAAAAAAACGGCGTAGGGGTCCCCCTACAATCCATACCAGACCCGTATCCAAAGCATGCTACCCGGCCAGCCAGGAAGGGAGTGGGGACGAGCGAGCGCCCCCCCCTCCTGAGCCGTACCAGGCCGCATGCCCTCAACATGGGGGGGTTGGGTGCTCTGGGGCAGGGGGGCGCACTGCGGCCCCCCCACCTCAGAGCACCCTGTCCCCATGTTGATGAGGACAGGGCCCCTTCCCGACAACCCTGGCCGTTGGTTGTCGGGGTATGCGGGCGGGAGGCTTATCGGAATCTGGGAGCCCCCTTTAATAAGGGGGCCCCCAGATACCGGCCCCCCCACCCTAAGTGAATGAGTATGGGGTACATCGTACCCCTACCCATTCACCTGCAAGAAAAGTGGTAAAACCACAAATAAACCACACAGTGTATTAAAATATTTTATTTTTCTGCTCCGGAGGCCGCCCCCTGTCTTCTTTATTAGCTCTTTTACCAGGGGGGGCTTCTTCTTTGACGTCTTCGGGTGGGTGGGGGCCGCCGTCTGGTTCTCTTCCACCGCCGGGGGGGGTGGCTTTTAAAAAAGCCCCCACCCCCCCGGCGGGTTTCCTCCGGCGTCTTCGGCGGGGCTCTTCTTCTTCCGCTATCCCGACGGGTCTTCTCAACTCTCCGGGGTTCTCCTTCTGTCTTCGCCGCTCTCCGTTGTTGACTCGGCGCACCCCGGTTCTTCGTCTCGCTGTCCGGTGTCTTCCGTGCTGTACGTCTTCTCCTTCCGTGCTGTGATGAGTTCTTCTTCCGTGCTGTGACGTCATGTTCTTCACTCCTCTCCTTCTCCCGATGTTGACACGCCGGTCCTCCTCGCTGAAATGACGGATGCGCGCCTTGCATCGGACCTATATAGGCCTCACAGTCCCATCATGCTCTGTACCTACCCATGTGATACCTACCCACGTGGTAGGTATCACATGGGTAGGTACAGAGCATGATGGGACTGTGAGGCCTATATAGGTCCGATGCAAGGCGCGCATCCGTCATTTCAGCGAGGAGGACCGGCGTGTCAACATCGGGAGAAGGAGAGAAGTGAAGAACATGACGTCACAGCACGGAAGAAGAACTCATCACAGCACGGAAGGAGAAGACGTACAGCACGGAAGAAGACACCGGACAGCGAGACGAAGAACCGGGGTGCGCCGAGTCAACAACGGAGAGCGGCGAAGACAGAAGGAGAACCCCGGAGAGTTGAGAAGACCCGTCGGGATAGCGGAAGAAGAAGAGCCCCGCCGAAGACGCCGGAGGAAACCCGCCGGGGGGGTGGGGGCTTTTTTAAAAGCCACCCCCCCCCCGGCGGTGGAAGAGAACCAGACGGCGGCCCCCACCCACCCGAAGACGTCAAAGAAGAAGCCCCCCCTGGTAAAAGAGCTAATAAAGAAGACAGGGGGCGGCCTCCGGAGCAGAAAAATAAAATATTTTAATACACTGTGTGGTTTATTTGTGTTTTTACCACTTTTCTTGCAGGTGAATGGGTAGGGGTACGATGTACCCCATACTCATTCACTTAGGGTGGGGGGGCCGGTATCTGGGGGCCCCCTTATTAAAGGGGGCTCCCAGATTCCGATAAGCCTCCCGCCCGCATACCCCGACAACCAACGGCCAGGGTTGTCGGGAAGGGGCCCTGTCCTCATCAACATGGGGACAGGGTGCTCTGAGGTGGGGGGCCGCAGTGCGCCCCCCTGCCCCAGAGCACCCAACCCCCCCATGTTGAGGGCATGCAGCCTGGTACGGCTCAGGAGGGGGGGGGCGCTCGCTCGTCCCCACTCCCTTCCTGGCTGGCCGGGTAGCGTGCTTTGGATACGGGTCTGGTATGGATTGTAGGGGGACCCCCTACGCCGTTTTTTTCGGCGTAGGGGGGCTCTCCTTACAACCCATAACAGACCTAAGGGCCCGGTATGCTCCTGAGGGGGGGACCCATGCCGGATTTTTATTTAAAATCCGGCGGGGACTTCCCCCTCAGGATTCATAACAAACGCCGCACACGTGTAGAATTGGCGGGAATCCAAGTCGGATCTCCCGTCGCTTCTATGACGGCTCTGTCTCCATCGCGGCAAGCCAGCTCGGCGCTGGCTCCCGCGATGGGGCTCGTAGGTGCTCAATCTCGCCGAGAAAGAGAGCGAGATTGACACAAAATCGGGTTCACCTACTGTACAAGCTTTTAAAATGAGCACTTTTGATTTTTTCACGTTCGTGTCACATAGATTTTAACGGTGTTCGAATAAACTTTTCGTCTGTTCGCATGTTCTGCTGTAAACTAAACCGGGGGGGGGGGGGGGGGTAGGGGTGGTGTTCAGGGCTCATCCCTATTGGAGATCCTGTCCTGATCACACTGATTATGAAGACTGCTCCTAGATACTATACAGGTGACGCCATCATACCTCAGTAGCCGCAGAGAGAGGAAAGAATAGCGCTACACATGTAATTGTTGCAAACCACACACTGTAGCCTGATATTTTTGAAAGATATTTAACCCATAGCCTTGAGCCAGCACATAGTTTCTAACATAGTTGACTAAAAACAGGTTAGATTACTTTATACTAGTGCATAAACTACAAATGCACATCTTATACCATCTAAATAATACCATTTTAAATGATAAAAATAGAACAAAAAGTAAACTCTAATTCAGTTTTCATAGGAACACAGATAAATGTCCGGGGGAAAAAAGTGTGGGAACTCCCACCCAAGATCCACTCCCCCACCCAAGATCCACTGTACCTTATGTTACTGGCCGCTTCCTGTATATGGATTCGTCGGGTAGTGTGCGGGTATTCCGTCACTTCCTTGATGCCGAAATGTCTCTTGGGAGCTTTTGTCATTGCTCCCAGGAGACATTGCGGAGGTCTGCCACGAGTTATCGTGGGATTTAGAAAGAACTTTAAGCAAGACCTCCGCAATGTCTCCTGGGAACAATGACAAAAGCTCCCAGGAGACATTGTGGCATCGAGGAAGTGACGGAATACCCGCACACTACCCGATGATTCCATATACAGGAAGCAGCCTAAGGTTCCTGTATATGGTTACTATGGTTCGCCTGCCCTGACAGTGACCGCTTAGTCATCGCCGCTTAGTGAAGGATTGGCTTGGGCGGCTCAGCTGCTTTAGTCCTGCAAAGGGAACTGCGTTCCTGCTGTGAAAAAAGTGCAGGAACTCCGTTCCCACTCGTTCCCGCAGGACTTGAGCCCTGGTGACCCCCATGTCCGTCATACATGTTGTAATAATGCTGAGCATTTACTCTAAAAGTGAAAACAGTCCTAAAACTAAATCCAAGTACAATAACTGCTGTGACGGTATGCGAGGTAAGGTAATGGAAAATCGGTATATTTCACCTCGCATGCGTTCTATTATAAGAGACTGAACCGGAATCCAGCCTGGGTTTTTCCAGCCTCTGTAGCAGGCTTGGTTCCGGTCTGGATGTTGTGGTCCACTTGAGTCCATGCTTAGGGGGACTTTAAATGAGCAGGAAGAGAGCACAGGAGAGCTCTGGCCTGAGACTCAGAAGGGAATCAGAGAGAGGAGCTCTGTTTGGATTTAAAAAGGTTTGTTTTACCACATGTTTTGTGGGTGGCGGGGACCAGCCCCACAAGGTATAGAGAGGAGTCTACTGTTTAGTTTAGTGCTGGGCAATGATTTACTTTACTGTTTTTTGTTTGTTTTCATGACTTTGCAAACCTCTTCTAAATAATGCTGGCAACCCACCAGATTTAAAATAAAACTGCCTGCACGCTGACCTTAATTTCCAGAAAAGGTAATCCTCATGAGATAATCTCCCACACTGCTAATAACTATGAGGCCGCATACACACGGTCGATCCATCCGATGAGAATGGTCCGACGGACCGTTTTCATCGGTTCACCGCTGAAGTAGACTGATGGTCTGATGTGCGTACACACCATCAGTTCAAAAACCGATCGGGTCAGAACGCGGTGACGTAAAACACACGACGTGCTGAAAAAAAAGAAGTTCAATGCTTCCATGCATGCGTCGACTTGATTCTGAGCATGCGCGGGTTTTGAACCGATGCTTTTGTGTACTAACCATCGGTTTGGACCGATCGGTCAGCGGTCCATCAGTTCGATTTTAAAGCAAGTTTTAACATTTTGGTCCGAAGGACTAAAGACCGATGGGCCGTACACACTGTCGGTTTGGACCGATGAAACTGAACTTCGGTCCATTCTCATCGGTTTTGACCGATCGTGTGTATGCGGCCTAACAAGGAAGGACAATCCAGATGGCTGCATTCTGAGTATAAAAGACACCTTTATTTTAGCATATCATTAAATTGACCAGCAACAGCACAGAAACAGCAGTGGGGGGGGGGGGGGTTGATGTGTATCACGCCTATCTAAACGCTCAATCAAATACAGGATGTTTTGTGAACTGGCACCTGTGTGTGAGGTATATAGTGGTCAACTGACCTGGAGCTGTGTTGGTCGTTTTGTGCTAATAACTTTATGTACGAACATTAAAGCGGTAGTAACCCACTGAAAAAAATAAACAATAAAAACTGTCAATAGCATAATGTGCTAGTATGTATTGCATGATATTTTCCCTCTGCTTTTCTTCCAGGATTGCTGGCTCCGGCGCTGTGAGTATACGCGCGGGAGCCCTTCATTCCAGCAAGTTCCTGCAGAGTACCATCAGGGCCGGCCTTAGGTGTTCAGGCGCTCTGTGTGAGATAATCCTGTGGCGCCCCCCCCAAATGGCCCCTGTAAATTAAAGTATAGGGTGGTATTGGGATGGCTGGGGCAATATAGGGCAGGTTGGGGTAATATAAGGCAGGTTGGGGTGATATAGGGCAGGCTGGGGTGGCATAGGGCAGGATGGGATGGTATAGAGCATGGTGTGGTGGCATTGGGCAGGTTGCGGTAGCATAGGGCAGAGTGGGTGGTATAGGGCAGGCTGGGGTGGTATAGGGCAGGTTGCGGTGGCATAGGGCAGGTGGCATAGGGCAGGTTAGGGTGGTATAGGGCAGGCTGGGGTGGTATAGGGCAGGCTGGGGCGGTATAGGGCAATTTGTGGTGGTATAGGGCAGGCTGGGGTGGTATAGGGCAGGTTGGGGTGATATAGGGCAGGTTGGGGTGATATAGGGCAGACTGATGTGGCATACGGCAAGTTGCGGTGGCATAGGGCAGGTTGGGGTGGTATAGAGCAGGTTGCGGTGGCATAGGGCAGGCTGGGATGGTATAGGGCAGGTTGCGGTGGCATAGTGCAGGCTGGGGTGGTATAGGGCAGTTTGTGGTGGTATAGGGCAGGTTGGGGTAGTATAGGGCAGGTTGTGGTGGCATAGGGCAGGCTGGGGTGGTATAGGGCAGGCTGAGGTGGTATAGGGCAGGCTGAGGTGGTATAGGGCAGGCTCTGTTGGTATAGGGCAGGTTGCGGTGGCATATGGCAGGTTAGGGTGATATAGGGCAGACTGATGTGGCATAGGGCAGGCTGGAGTGGTATAGGGAAGTTTGTGGTGGTATAGGGCAGGTTGGGGTGGCATAGGGCAGGCTTGGGGGGGTATAGGGTAGGTTGCGGTGGTATAGGGCAGGCTGAGGTGGTATAGGGCAGTTTGTGGTGGTATAGGGCAGGCTGGGGTGGTATAGGGCAGGCTGGGGTGGCATAGGGCAGGTTGCGGTGGCATAGGGCAGGTTGGGGTGGCAATAAGGCAGGCTGGGATGGTATAGGGCAGGTTGTGGTGGCATAGGGCAGGCTGGGGTGATATAGGGCAGGTTACGGTGGTAATGGACAGACTGATGTGGTATAGGGAAGTTTGTGGTGGTATAGGGCAGGTTGGGGTGGCATAGGGCAGGCTTGGGGGGTATAGGGTAGGTTGCGGTGGTATAGGGCAGGCTGAGGTGGTATAGGGCAGTTTGTGGTGGTATAGGGCAGGCTGGGGTGGTATAGGGCAGGCTGGGGTGGCATAGGGCAGGTTGCGGTGGCATAGGGCAGGTTGGGGTGGCAATAAGGCAGGCTGGGATGGTATAGGGCAGGTTGTGGTGGCATAGGGCAGGCTGGGGTGATATAGGGCAGGTTACGGTGGTAATGGACAGACTGATGTGGCATAGGGCAGGTTGCAGTGGCATAGGGCAGGTTGCGGTGGCATAGGGCAAGTTGCGGTGGCATAGGGCAGGTTGCGGTGGTATAGGGCAGGCTGAGGTGGTAGAGGGAAGGCTGAGGTGGTAGAGGGCAGTTTGTGGTGCTATAGGGCAGGCTGGGGTGCTATAGGGCAGGCTTGAGTGGCATAGGGCAAGTTGCAGTGGCATAGGGCAGGCTGAGGTGGCATAGGGCAGGCTGGGATGGTATGGTGCCAGGTCAGGACTTTATGTAGGAACATGTGCAGTAACTAACTTACAGCATGCCTGGAGATGCTGCTGTGTCCTCGTTTCTTTCTCCTTCAGCTGTGGGATCAGCCAGAGTGAAGGAGTCTGTGGGAGGAGTGGAGGAAGCAGCCACACCCCCAGCTACGCCCACCAACTCAGGCTGCCTCCGGAGACATTGGAGATCCCTGAGGAACAGCATTAGATGGGGGAGTGTTAGGCCCCATACTCACGAGCAAACATGTCTGCTGAAACTGGCCCGCAGGCCAGTTTCAGCAGACATGTTTGGTCGTGTGTGGGCGCGAGCGGGCCGAATTCCAGCAAACATTTGCCCGCCGGGCCTTTTCCCAGCAGACAAATATTCCTGGACTTGTTTTAAAACAGCCCGCTGGAATTCTGCCCGCTCGGACATGTACGGTCGTCAGTACAGACCTACCGTACATGTCCAGGCGCCCGCCGTCCCTCGCATGCGTCGAATGACTTCGACGCATGCGTGGAAGCATTTTAAAGGTGGGCCGCCCACGTCGCCGCGTCATTGTCGCGGCGACACCGCGTCATCGACGCGGCGACACCGCGGACACGCCCCGCGTATTGTTTACGCGCGGACTTCTGTACGATGGTGTGTACAACCATCGTACAGAAGCCCTCTGGCAGACATGTATGGTGAAAACGGTCCGACGGACCGCTTTCACCATACATGTTTGGTCGTGAGTACCCGGCCTTACAGGTAGGCAGGCAGCCCCCCCCCCCACACGGCTTGCTGGGGGGGGGGACCAGGACGGACCTGGGAAACGCGGCGGCTGTGAGCTGCGAGAGAGACATCAACAAGGGGGAGGAGGAGGGAGGGGAGCACTCTGGCGCTTGAGCGCCCCCACCTCTGTGGCGCCTGGGTGAACTGCACCCCATCTAGGATCGGCCCTGATGTGACTCACATTCTGTGAGGTGTGTGTGCAAGGTTTTCATTTTACCTAAAGGTAAGCCTTAATATAGGCTTACCTGTAGGTAAAAAAATCACCAAGTGGGCAATACAACTGTTTTTAAATACACTGGACAATGACAACTACACAACACAAGCAATGGAATTCAGCTCAATTCTATTCTTTGCGACACAGGAAACATGGACATCACTCAGCTCCGGCACCTCAGGAATAATACCATGTTCTTGGAGAGTAGGCATGAATTTCCTATGAGGGAAAAAAAAATACATTTTCAAATTTATACTCCCATGCCAGCTTTCCTCGAATAGTCTCTTTGGAGAGTGACTTTTCTTACCAGTGTGCTCTTGACATAACGTAATAGAGAGTTGGTCGCTGAAATCCATTGAATGCAGACGATGCAACCATGGTGTAGGCACCCATGTTCTCAAACAGTATCCAGTCCCCAACATGCAGCTCTGGTAGGTCACATTGTTCAATAATGCAATCCTGCCCATCACAAGTTGGTCCCCAAATGCTGCTAGAATAGAGTCTCTCATCTGATTTGGATTTCTGCAATAAAAAAAAGGAGAGATCTCTGGGTTTATGCAGGAATCTGAATATCAAATCTTATTTACTCTACCATGTTTAGTTTTACATTTACCTCGACTAAAGGGTTGTATGCAGGTGCAGTCTACTGTCTCTACTACAGATGACCTCAATAGAGACTGCTTCATAAGCTGTTTAAAAAAAACAACGTATTGGTGTTAGCCACCAGCCCTGAGGATTATGGATTTACTAAAGCCATTGACCACCCTATTCATACAGGGGACACACTGCCCATCCGGGAGTGGTACCTCCACATTCCCCAGCTTTGTGCCAAGAGGTTAAAGACTACTCCACGATTTGCTACAAGGTAGAGTAATCCAGGAAAGCCACCAGTTCATGAGCTGCTCCTGTTGTACTGGTGCGTAAGAAAGGCAGGCTGCAGTTCTGTGTAGACTATCTTAAACTCAACGCCTGCACCCACAGGGATGTTTTCCCCTTCCTTGGGTTGAGGAGTCCCTAATGGCCCTTGGTCAAGCTAGGTTCTTCTTTACCCTGAACCTGACCAATGGTCTCCATTTCACCCCTGGGTCTGTTCTAGTTCCACCCAGTGCTCTTTGGCCTCAGCAACATCCCCAGCACCTAATGGAGAGATGTCATCCAGGCTCCCCCCCAAAACGACTTCCTGGGTCTGGGGGGGGGGAATTACTGGTGATTCATCCCAAAACTCACCCAGATAGCTGCCCCCACTTACCCAGTTGCTGCATGGGCACAGCATCCAATAGAAGGGCAGATTATCGTATTCCACTCAAGCCCAATGGCAAGAACCACAACAGCAAGCTTTTGAAACATTTAAGCAAAGACTGACCTCAGCCCCGTTATTGGTCTACGCTAACTACACCCAGACATTCTAGAGATACACAGAGGTAGCCTTTAGGGTCTGGGGGCTGTCCTGGCCCAAGTGCAGGTTGGCCAAGAGAGGGTAATTGCCTATGCCAGTAGAAGCCTTCGCTCACTGAGAAGAAAAGAACCCACACAACTAGTTCTTTTAAGCGCAAGTTGCTCATCCTGGTCTGAGCTGTCACTGAAAAATTTTCAGAGTACGTCACAGGGGCCAAGTCTTTATGGCTGAACTCTGTCGCTAGCCTAGTTTTACAGCTATGCATTTTTTTGTGCGTTTTGCAGTTTGAAGAAACACATTACAGTCCATTTAACATGGTTTTCTATGGTATAGGTTCACATCTGGTGTGTTTTTGGAAAGGGGCGGGGACTTTTTCCACGTTTTGCATGCAATAGACCAGAAATGCAAATGTTGTGTTTGTGATGAGATTTTTGATGTGTTTTGCATTTTTGCATTTTTTTTCCCACTTAAAACACTCTATATAGCTGGTTGCTAAGGAGGGAGCCCGGAATAAAGCCGCCACGTCTTAACAACTGATGAGTCATCAGATGTCAGCCTGGTTCCCCTGCAGAAAGCTGTATGTAAAAAAAAGAGAAAAGATTGGCAGCAAAAAAAAAAAACGCAAAATAAAAAGCGTCGGGTTCCCCCCAGGTCTTATGGGTCTAGTATGGATTTTTTTACAAAATGGAGCGAGCGCCCCCCCTTTTGAACCACACCGGGCCGCATGCCCTCAACATGACGTCACAAGGGGCGGGCTCTCTCCAGGCGAAGTCAGTGGATGGCCACGGCCCATGGCTATATAAGAGGTGCCAGACAGCGGGAACATTACAACGAAGGAAGACAGCAGCGAGGAAGAAGACAGCTTAGTGGGAGAAGACAGCACAAGAAGAAGACAACACTGAAAGATGACGGCTCTGAGAGATGACTGCTCTGGGTGATGATGGGATCATGCTTTTAATTTAATATTAATATTTTTTTTTTAATTCAACTCTCAGCGGGGAAGCCTGCCGACAGCAGATGACTCATCGGTTGTGAAGGGTGCGGAGGCCAGCTTCCCAGCCCCCCTTAGCAACCAGCTATATACAGTGGGCTAGATTCAGAGAGAATTTACGCTGGCGTATCTATAGATACGCCGCGTAAATTCAAATCTGCGCTGGCGTATCTTCTTTCTGTATTCAGAAAGCAAGATACGCTGACATTAGCCTAAGATGCGACTGGCGTAAGTCTCTTACACCGTCGTATCTTAGGATGCATATTTACGCTGGCCCCTAGGTGGCGCTTCCGTCGTTTTCGGCGTAGAATATGCAAATGACCTAGATATGCTGATTCACAAAATTACGTACGCCCGGCGCTATTTTTTTACGTTAGGCCTTTTCGGCGTAAGGTTACTCCTGCTATTAGGAGGCGCACGCAATGTTAAGTATGGCCGTCGTTCCCGCGTAAAAATTTGAAAAATTTACGTCGTTTGCGTAACTCGTCCGTGATTGGGGCTGGACGTAATTTACGTTCACGTCGAAACCAATGACGTCCTTGCGGCAAACTTTGGAGCAATGCACACTGGGAAATTCCACGTCGAGTCACCAAGAATTAACATAAAACACGCCCCCTCATCCTCATTTGAATTACGCGCGCTTACGCCGGCCCCATTAACGCTACGCCGCCGTAACTTAGGAGGCAAGTGCTTTGTGAATACAGCACTTGCCTCGCTAACTTACGGCGGCATAGCGTAAATACGATACGCTGCGCCGCCGTAACTATGCGCGCCCCTACCTGAATCTAGCCCAGTGTTTTTACAGTGCGTTTAAAGAGAGAGAAAAAAACGCTGGTTTAAAAATGCAAAACGCACTACAAAACGGGCCTTTCTGGGAATGCTGCAGATTCTTCAGCTGAGTCACCAGGATTGGTGGCACCAACATGTAGAGGCCATGGCGTGGACCTATAACACCGTCCACCGGCACACTCCCTTTTTCCTAATGTTTGGGCGTGGGCGATATGGCTGAATGTCTGTGGACTTCCTGATGGGAATCCCGGAGCACCTCCAGCCCAGAACACACAACTCTTGGGTACAGGAGCATAGGGAAGCTGATGCAAAAAGCCAAGCGGTAGGTATTGGACAAGTACAAAGAGATGGCTTTTGATTCTTTGAGCCATTGCGATCCAGGGGACCGAGTGTTGGTAAAGAACACCAAGAAAACCAGAGGAAGTAAGATGGAGCTCAGGTGGGAGGACATCCTGTACCTGGTAGTGGGGAAGCCTTTTCCACCTACCCAGGTCTATGACCTAGTCTCAGAGGGGCCCGACCCCGTGAAAAAGAGACTGCATCAAAACATGGTGAGACCTTGTGTGCTGGGCAGTGACTGCCCCAAGAAGCCTACCGATGACCGGGAGTCGTTTGATGCCACGGATCTTCCCCCGATTGTATGAAGCTCCAACTCCATGGTTCCTGCCTCCCCTTGTACTGAGCTTCAGGCCTCCACTGACTCCAAGACTAACAACTCTGGTACTGGAAGCCTAGGAGACCCATCAAGCCCATCCAGTATAACCGACTGTACTGATATGTCTGAAGATGCAACCTTGGGGCCAGCAGAGGACATGTCTGACCCCTTGACAATTGTGGCCCCTGAGCCACTACCTGCAGAAAAAAATTTGCCAAGCGACTGAAACTCAAGAGAACCAGCGCCCTTTGCAGTCTAATCACGGGCAACTCCCTGCAAGATATTCGGACCATGTTGTTTTAAATTTATTTCTCTACTTAAATATACTCCATTATGTTATCAGTGCTACTGTGTTTTCATGTTGAGTGTAGGCAGGTGCAGTCTACTGTTTCTACTGCAGGTGATGCTCAGCCACAGAGGCAATTCAGAGGGAGATGAAGTCATGGAGAACAGGGTTCCTCTATGGCTTCCTAAATCACTGGTGTAGTGATTCAATTTGATGCAGGCCGCCCGTGTGACTCTCTGGGAGGGTAGAGAAGTGAGAGGAACACTGTCTGTTATGTACAGTATCAGCAGTAGGGAAAGGTACTTGATGAGGAGGTAAAGTGTAAGGTCACATCTCTCTGGATACCTTCCTGATTAGGCGCGAAACAGCCAGGCCACCTTCTGTCCCTTCTAAACAGATGCTGTTGGTTCGGCTGGAACCTGCTTCTTCACATTATTGGAAACTGTGAGAGTGCTCGGCTGGGTAGCTGTCCCATCAGGGTATTGTGAACTCTTGCTGCCTTACTTAAATATACGTTTTCTACTTCAACTGGCTGTGTGAGTTATTGCCGTTGCAACACTCTGCACTCCCATCCGCAATGTTAAGTCATGAGTAAGAGGCTGCCAGAAGCCTAGGAGCTGCTGCCTGTTAAGACCACAAACCCTCATAACATAGGAGACCATGAAGTGAGACAATATTTCTAGATCTCCCATTTGGGCAATGGGTTTTCCTTCTGTATCACCCTTGTCTTAAACAGGAGCTACTGGTAAATTTAGCTGTGCTGGGTGGTAACTAACCTGGCTAATTTGTAGTCTTTGTGATTGTAGCACTACCCCCGAAGGAGCTGCTGGTTGGTTTTGGGTGGCATGTTACCTCATGGCTCTTCTGCCGGCCTAGGGGTGTATGGTGCATATAGCAGTAACGGAATGTCCACGACAGGTGTCTTTTTCTGTGCTCTTTATTACCCAGCCGGGTAAAAACATTAAAACTTGTGATGAAGAGTAGGGATGAGCTTCGCGTTCGATTCGAACGTATGTTCGACTCGAACATCGGTCGTTTGATCGTTCGTCGAAACTCGAACAAAACGGGTCGTTCGCGCCAAATTCGAATGACGCAAAACGTCCCATAATTCACTGCGGCGTTGAGCGCTGATGATTGGCCAAGCATGCTGTATGTCCCGCATGCTTGGCCAATCACAGCGCGCAAAAAACAAAGAGCCATAATTGGCCAAAGCCAGGGTGGCTTTGGCCAATCATGGCTCAGGGGGATTAGTACACGCCCCACACTATAAAAGGCAGCCTGCACAGCGGCCTTGTGTAGTGTGTTCCGGCTTGGTTAAAGAAAGCAAGTCAGACAGACAGTTAGAGATAGAGAGATAGAGACACAGTGTATTTTCTACCAGATAGATAGATAGATAGATAGATAGAGTAGGAAGGCTAGTCAGTATAGTTAAATCTACAGTTTGTAGAGAATATATTCACATCCCTAGGAGTTGTCAATATATTTATAAACTGTATAGCTCAGCTAGATCTGCTATTATTATCTGTCTGTCAGATTGTTCTTCATGCAGCGCTCTAACGTGTTGTATTGCCTGCATTAGGGATTAGCTTAAACATAGTACTTCGTGTTATTTAACGTGTGCTAGTTAATTGCACACACACACGCATTACCTGTTACTGCACGTGTGCAATTTATTTGCACAGAAACGCAGTCGCTGTTAATGCAACTGGGCTATTGAATTGCACAGAAACGCAGACATTCTTACTGCGTGTGCTGTTTAATAGCAACTAAACGCAGTTGGTGTCACTGCGTGTGTGCTGTTAAATAGCATTTGAGCGCAGTCGCTATTACTGTGCGGTTGCTGTTTAATACCACCTGAACGCAGTTGGTGTCACTGCGTGTGTGCTGCTAAATAGCATTTGAGCGCAGTCGCTATTACTGTGCGGTTGCTGTTTAATACCACCTGAAGGCAGTTGGTGTCACTGCGTGTGTGCTGTTAAATAGCATTTGAGCGCAGTCGCTCTTACTGTGGGGTTGCTGTTTAATACCACCTGAACGCAGTTGGTGTAACTGCGACTATTTTGTTACATACCACTTGAGCGACGTCGCTCTTACTGTGGGGTTGCTGTTTAATACCACCTGAACGCAGTTGGTGTGACTGTGACTATTTTGTTACATAGCACTTGAGCGCAATCGCTCTTACTGTGCGGTTGCTGTTTAATACCACCTGAACGCAGTTGGTGTGACTGCGACTATTTTGTTACATAACACTTGAGCGAAGTTGCTCTTACTGTGCGGTTGCTGTTTAATACCACCTGAACGCAGTTGGTTGACTCCGACTATTTTGTTACATAGCACCTGAACGCAGTCGCTCTTACTGCTTGTGTGGAGTTTACTAACACCTGAAAGCAGTTGGTGTGACTGCGTCTGTTTTGTTACATAGCACCTGAACGCATAAATATGGCTGGAAGGACAAAGAGAGGCAGAGAGTCACGAGGGCAAGCAGGCTCTGCATCTAGAGGTAACGCTGGTGGTGGATGTGGTGCATCCTCTTCAGCACGTGGCCGTGGCTATGAAGAAGCACTAAGGCATAGTGCGAAACGTCAGCTTTTCTTTTGTTGTGCTGTTTTTTGCTGTGGCATGTATTTTGTGATTTTTAATTAAAGGAGGAGTTTTTTTGGAGTGCGGCTGTCCCAGCTTTTTTCCTTCATCCTAACATGCAGAGAAATTAGTTGAGTGGATGACCAAGCCGTCCTCATCCTCCTCATCCTCTCTCACACAGACTGATCATAGTTTGTCTGGCAATGCAGCTGCCAAGGCGTCCTCTACCCTCTGCACAATGGCATCACACAATCCTTCCCTAGTCCCACCATGTCCTCCTGAGGAGTCCCCCGAACTGTTTCAACACAGTGTTGGGTACATGCTACATGAAGATGCGCAGCGTTTTGAAGACTCTGATGACGGAACACTGATAGAGGAAGGCATTGATGTGAGCCCAGGGAGAGGGGGTGGCCGAGAGGGACAACAATCTGGGAGTGATGTTCCCCCAGCTGGAGCATACTGCCAGGTTTTCGCCAGTGATGATGAGGAGGGAGGGGATGATGAGGTCATTGACTCTTCCTGGGTGCCTGATAGGAGAGAGGAGGAGGAAGAGGAGGAGGAGGAGGACGAGGCACAGGCACATCTCCAAAGAGGCAGGATGCCCTCCAAGGGTCAGCTTAAGGGCAGCACACCAACTGCATTACCTGGCGCTGCTGTGTCTCAACGGTACAGCAAAAGTTCTTTGGTGTGGGCCTTTTTTGAAACCTGTCCATCAGATCGTACCTTTGCTGTTTGCAACATATGTCTGAAGCGTATCTCGCGTGGCCAAAACATCACCCGCTTGGGCACCACATGCTTGTCCAGACATATGTCGACCTGCCATGCAGCTTGTTGGCAGGCATACCAGAAAGACCCACACCAAAGACCAAAGCGGACCTCCCCTTGCCCTTCTGTGACCTCCAACTCCACTAGACCCCCAGTCCTCTCTGAAGCCTGCACCGAAGGTGTAGAAATAGGTGTGTCACAACGTAGTAGTGGTAGTACATGCGGGCAATCTTCTGATAGTACCAGACAAATTTACCTGCCCCAGCTGCTGCAGCGCCGAAAGAAGTACGCTCCCAGCCATCCACATGCCCAGCGGTTGAATGCTAGCTTAGCAAAATTGCTAGCACTTCAACTGCTACCTTTTCAGTTGGTAGATTCTGCCCCCTTCCGTGAGTTTGTGGAATGTGCAGTACCTCAGTGGCAAGTACCCAAACGCCACTTTCTCACGGAAGGCGATTCCGGCTCTCTACCGCCATGTGGAAGGCAATGTCCATGCCTCGCTGGACAGGGCGGTCAGTGGTAAGGTGCATCTTACCGCTGACTCATGGTCCAGCAGGCATGGACAGGGACGTTACCTGTCTTTTACGGCCCATTGGGTGACTCTGCTGGCAGCTGGGAAGGACGCAGGGCAAGGTACAGTAGTTTTGGAGGTTGTTCTGCCACCACGCCTCCAAAACACTACTACTGCTTGTGACACACCTCTCTCCTCCACCCCCTCCTCTTCTTCCTCTTTGGCCTCTTCCTGTGGTGATGTTTGCTCAGAACCAGCCGTGCTCCGTAGGCGTACGACGGGCTATGCAGGAATGCAGGCCAAGAGATGCCATGCGGTGCTAGAGCTGGTGTGCTTGGGAGACAGGAGCCACACTGGGGAAGAGGTTCTTTCAGCTCTGCAGGGGCAGGCTCAGAGGTGGTTGATGCCACGCCAGCTGAAGCCTGGAATGGTGGTCAGCGATAATGGCACCAACCTCCTCTCTGCCCTGCGACAGGGAAAACTCACCCATGTGCCCTGTTTTGCGCATGTTCTCAATTTGGTGGTGCAGCGGTTCTTGGGCAGGTACCCTGGCTTACAGGATGTCCTGAGGCAGGCCAGGAAAGTCTGTGTGCATTTCCGGAGGTCATATAATGCCACTGCTCGGCTGGCAGACCTCCAGAGGGAATACAACCTGCCCAAGAACCGCCTAATCTGTGACATGCCCACCAGATGGAACTCTACGTTGGCCATGCTGCAGCGGCTGCACACGCAGCAGAGGGCCATCAATGAGTACCTGTGCCAATATGGCAGCAGAACTGGCTCAGGGGAGCTTGGTTTTTTTTCACCACACCAGTGGGCCTTGATCAGGGATGCATGCACTGTCCTGTCACCATTTGAGGAGGCCACAAGGATGGTGAGCAGTGACAGTGCATGCATCAGTGAGACTGTCCCACTTATTCACATGTTGGAGCACACCCTACGTGGAATAATGGACAGGGCCCTTGAGGCAGAACAGAGGGAGGAAGAGGAGGACTTCCTTACCTCTCAAGGCCCCCTTTATCCAGACACTGTTCCTGCTTGCCCACCTAGAACACAGGAAGAGGAGGAGGAGGATGAGGAGGAGGAGGAGGATGAGGAGGAGGAGGAGGAGGATTGTATCAGCAGCATGGAGGTGGAGCCTAGCACTCAGCATCAACAGCAGCAGTCTTCAAGGGATCATTTACAGTCCCAAGGAACACGTGGACTTTTACGTGGCTGGGATGAGGTGGCTGCCGATCCTGTCGTCCTCAGTGACCCAGAGGACTGTGCCCCGAATGCCTCTGCAAACCTACGCTGCATGGCCTCCCTGATCCTGCAAAGCTTGCGTAAGGATCCTCGTGTATGTGCTATCAAGGAGAGGGATCATTACTGGCTGGCAACTCTCCTTGATCCACGTTACAAGAGTAAGGTAGCGGACCTTATGTTGCCATCGCAGAGGGAGCAGAAGATGAAACTTCTGCGGGAGGCCTTGCAGAAGGGTCTGTGCAATGCGTTCCCAGAACCGGGGGGGGGGATTAACAAAACCTGGCCCTGGACAACGTCTTGCTGAGGCTTCGGTGAGTCAGAGAAGGAGCGGTGGAGAAGGTGGGCGTCTGACCGATGCGTTCAAACAATTTTTTAGTCCGCAGCCCCAAGGTCTGACCGGTTCCAGCAACCATCGCCAGCGTCTGGTTTACATGGTCCGTGAATACCTAGCGGCAAGATCCGACTTGGACACCTTCCCCACGGAAAATCCTCTGGCTTACTGGGTCTTGAGGATGGATCACTGGCCAGAGCTTGCACAGTACGCAATTGAGCTACTGGCTTGCCCTGCATCCAGTGTTCTTTCAGAACGCACATTCAGTGCTGCTGGAGGCTTTGTGACCGATCACAGGGTGCGCCTCTCCACAGACTCTGTTGATCGACTGACCTTCATCAAAATGAATCAGGCTTGGATCAAGACCAGCTACCAAGCACCTGATCCTGATGTTACTGAATAAGAATTTTTTGTTGAAATGTCAGATCCCTTTGAGATTGCTGAGTGACTGTCCTGTTATGCTGCTGATGGAATATCCTTCTCCTTCTCACTTTTCTTGCTGATAGCTAGTAAGAAATTTTTGTTTTTCTGTGCTCCGCCACCTGTGCCTAAGGCCTAATTTTTCTGCCCCTGTTTAACAGGGGCGCCTAATAATTTTTGATGCAATACTTTGCACGTGGCTCCTTGTTGCGCTCCAATTACAGATATTGGGAGGGGTTGCAGTGTTGTGTTGTGCCTACGGACAAATTTTTCTGCCTCTGTGTAACAGGGGCGTCTGATAACAATTTTTGATGCAATACTTTGCACGTGGCCTAAGGCCTAATTTTTCTGCCCCTGTGTAACAGGGGCGTCTAATAACAATTTTTGATGCAATACTTTGCACGTGGCTCTTTGTTGCGCTACAATTACAGTATGTTTGAGGGGTGCCCTTTTTTCTACAATTTTGCTTTCCCAAAAAAATAATGCCCCCCCCCCCCCCACCACCCCTAAAATAATCGAGATATTGTTCCCACACAGCACGTGCGCAAGCAGTATTAAATTACTTTGTTCTTATAATAATTTCATGTTGTGCAGGGACATTTCTAAACACGTGCCACTACTATAGACACACAGCAGGTGTGATATTTGAAGGAATTTTTCTTTCTTTTTTTTCACTTTAAACATCATTAAAATCGCTGCTCCGGAAAAACGGCCGTTTTTAAAATATTTTTGTTCCATTGATACATGTTCCCTGGGGCAAGACCCGGGTTCTGAAAGACGTTTTCCAACGTTAAATTGAATATTGGTCTTTAAAATGATCGTTTTTGAATTCGAACGTTCGAGTCCCATAGACTTCAATGGGGTTCTAAATGTTCGCGCGAACCCGCGGTCTGTTCGAACGTTCTGGTGCGAACCGAACCCGGGTATGTTCGGCTCATCCCTAATGAAGAGTAGAGGTGAAGTAGAAGAAGAAATAGCAGACTCAGGCGCAACAATAGGCAAACAGTCCTGCTCCCAACAATACTTTGTATTCTTCGCCACTCTAGCCAGAGTGGGTATAGCGTACCCAGACAGGCCTACTCTCACTGACCTGGCAGCCAGAGTACCGCTCGAACTTGTAGGAAAAGTCTCTGCCACAGACCCTCCTGAAATGGACTCAGGGAAAAGCCTCTGCCACAGGCCCTCTCTTTGATTGTGATTACGGAGATGATCCTCCTTGATAGAATTGCGTCTGGAACTCCTTCAGATAATTTTCAGGTACCGACAGAGGTGACCAGTCTCTCAGTGTCTGTATACCTTGATCCCTGGTGGTTTGTCTAGACCCTATTGGATCACCAGCCTCTCATTGGCTCTCCTCAGATGGACTCCCCACCAAACAGCTATCCCGCTTGGGATCTTCAGGATTGGGAACCCAGTCGACCACTGGGCTTCCTGCCACAGCTCAAATGTTCCGGACCAACATGGTCCCGGAACCAGGAACACCACCTGGAAGGCCATTACGCCGGGGCGCTGTGATGCGCAGTCACCCTAAAGGTGGGTGCCGCATTTCGAAGAAGATCCATACTAATGGCGTCTGGCTCAGGCCACTGAACATGCTGGGAGAGAGTATATATTTGGAGGAAGTCAGGTGATCGAAGTCCTCCCACCCAGACCTTGTTCTAGAGTGGATGTGTGAGGAACAGCTCAGTTGGGTGAGGCCCAGAGTCTAAAGTCTGGTCATGTGCTCAAAGCTCTGCCAGAGAGAGTCTGTTTGCTGCCTGGGGGCATGGGAGAGGTTCTGCCAGAGAGCCATTTACTGCCTGGGGGCATGGGAGAGGTTCTGCCAGATAGCAAGAGCCTCTTGTTGCCTGGAGGCAAGAGGAAACGGATGGAGTTCTGAGATGAAGTAACAGAAGTTACTCATCATGACCTGGGGACTGTGTAGAGACTGGGAAAGTGTCAAGAGCAGGGCCGGACTGGGAATAAAAATCAGCCCTGGAAATAATGTCATACCAGCCCCATAGCATTATTATACCAGCCCAACATCATTATGTCATTTTCTTATTCATAAAAGGGAAAACCATACATTTTAAAGCACATTTGAAGTGTATCATATATAGATAAGACAGATATGAAAGCACATATGGAGATATATACGATAAAAATCCAGTTAAAAGTGGTAAAAAAGTGTAGCATTCATTAAGGGGGACCCCAGGGACTCTGGGAATGTGGGGGCTCTGGTGACCAGAGACCACTTTCCTCAGAAAGCATACACTAAGGTAAGGGGAGGGGTTACTGATTTAAGGGGGAACCCCTCCCTTTATATCAGTACCCCCTTACATTATTGTATTCACTCCCCCATTACATCAGTGACCCCCCCCCCCCAGACTGGCTTGGCAGCACTGATGATGCCTCATCAGTGCCCATCAAATGCAACATACCAGTGCCCATCAAATGCAACCTACCAGTGCCCATCAAATGCAACCTACCAGTGCCCATCAAATGCAGCCTTATTAGTGCCCACCAAATGCAGCCTTATCAGTTCCACCAAATGCAGAATACCAGGGCAGTGCCCACCAAATGCAGCCCACCTAATGCAGCCTACCTGTGCAGTGCCCACCAAATGTAGCCTACAGGGATATTTTCCGGTATCCCGGTAGGCCAGTCCGGCCCTGGTCAAGAGGGACTCATCCAATGAAAACCTGCATGGTGTTGAGTTTTTGTTGCTATAGGAGACAGCTGTTGCTACGTAGGTACAAAACATTGGGTGTGGAGCCAAGGCCCTTGTTCTGCATTGCTGGCTGTTTTGTTTTCTGAGTCTGCTGATCTATTTACCTACTGTCCTAGTGTTATTTGTGCCCTAACCCTCTTTATATTTTATTGATGTGAGCAATAAACTCACTTTTGTTCATTCAAAAAGTGACTAGCGTCCATCTTTTCTGCAACTGTCCACACTCATTATGCCGAAGAATCAGCACCTTGAGGTGAAATGTCAGCTGTCCCTGATGCCAGGGAGTCAGGGGGGTGCTACACTTCTATTAGCATACCTTTTTTCTGACTATGCACATTTCCATCTTCGACCTTGAGATTAAGTTGAAGGAGCCATGGATGCCATCATTTACATAGTACATGAGCGTTTTTTTGGAAGCATCATCTTCATCTAAGAAAAAAAAATGTATCTGTTAACATGAGTGTGGGAGACGGCAAGTAAGACTTAAAGCATGCTCAGGATGACACCAGCAAGTTGTATCAATGTGCACTACATACCATCATAGCCCATCTGTTCAGTCAGCGTGACTTTCTTGGCGATAATATTGACAGCCAGTTTAAATGCGGATGCCACATAGTATCTCCCAGGCTCTGCAATAATTTGTACACCCGAGCTAGCAGGGAAATATTTATCCAAAGCTGGATTTATCACTGATGTCACCTAAAGATAAATAAATAAAATGAGCACTGCGTTTATACATCCCCTGCATTAAGGTAAAAAAAGTCCCAGTGGGTGTATGTTTCCCCTGGCCACCCGAGATCGCAGGAAAGAGAGCCAGAGCGGGGATCTGTCAATGTTAACAGACAGATCCCCATTCTGACAAGGGAGGAGTGAGAGAGATAGTCTTTTCCTAGTGATTAGGAACAGCAATATATCTCATCCTCCAATCAGTTCCATCCCCCACAGTTATAAACACCTCCCAGGGAACACATTTAACCCCTTAATCGCCCCCTAGTGTTAACCCCTTTTCCTGCCAGTAACATTTACACAGTAATCAGTGAATTTGTATAGCACTGATCGCTGTATAAATTTGTCAATGGTCCCAAAAATGTGTCAAAAGTGTACGATCTGTCTGCTGCAATGTCGCAATCCCACTTATAATCGCATTACTAGTAAAAAAGATAATAACAAAAAAGCCATAAATCTATTCCCTATACGCTATAACGTTTGCGCAAACCAATCAATATACGCTTACAGCGATTTTATTATTTTACCAAAAATATGTAGAAGAATACATATTGGCCTAAACTGATATTATAGCAAAAAGTAAAAAATATTGTTTTGTTTTTTTTTCAACATTTTTGCTCTTTTTCCGTTTATAGTGCCAAAAATAAAAACTGCAGAGGTGATCAAATACCACCAAAAGAAAGCTCTATTTGTGAGAGAAAAAGGGACGTCAATTTTGTTTGGTTACAGTGTCGCACCCAATTGTCATTTAAAGCGACACAGTGCCGTATTGCATAAAAATGGCCTAGTCATTAAGGGGGAAAATCTTCCCGTCTGAAAGTGGTTACTCCTTCCCCCATCCGGTGCCACATTTAGCACGTGGGTAGGTATCACATGGGTAGGTACAGAGCATGATGGGACTGTGAGGCCTATATAGGTCCGATGCAAGGCGCGCATCCGTCATTTCAGCGAGGAGGACCGGCGTGTCAAGATCGGGAGAAGAAGAGAAGTGAAGAACATGACGTCACAGTGCGGAAGAAGAACTCACAGCACGGAAGAAGACGTACAGCACGGAAGAAGGGACCGGACTGCGAGACGAAGAACCGGGGTGCGACGAGTCAACAGCGGAGAGCGGCGAGACCCCCCGGATAGCGGAGAAGACCCGTCGGGATAGCGGAAGAAGAAGAGCCCCGCCGAAGACGCCGGAGGAAACCCGCCGGGGGGGGTGGGGGCTTTTTTAAAAGCCACCCCCCCCCCCGGCGGTGGAAGAGAACCAGACGGCGGCCCCCACCCACCCGAAGACGTCAAAGAAGAAGCCCCCCCTGGTAAAAGAGCTAATAAAGAAGACAGGGGGCGGCCTCCGGAGCAGACTAATAAAATATTTTAATACACTGTGTGGTTTATTTGTGTTTTTACCACTTTTCTTGCAGGTGAATGGGTAGGGGTACGATGTACCCCATACTCATTCACTTAGGGTGGGGGGCCGGTATCTGGGGGCCCCCTTATTAAAGGGGGCTCCCAGATTCCGATAAGCCTCCCGCCCGCATACCCCGACAACCAACGGCCAGGGTTGTCGGGAAGGGGCCCTGTCCTCATCAACATGGGGACAGGGTGCTCTGAGGTGGGGGGGCCGCAGTGCGCCCCCCTGCCCCAGAGCACCCAACCCCCCCATGTTGAGGGCATGCAGCCTGGTACGGCTCAGGAGGGGGGGGCGCTCGCTCGTCCCCACTCCCTTCCTGGCTGGCCGGGTAGCGTGCTTTGGATACGGGTCTGGTATGGATCGTAGGGGGACCCCCTACGCCGTTTTTTTCGGCGTAGGGGGCTCTCCTTACAACCCATAACAGACCTAAGGGCCCGGTATGCTCCTGAGGGGGGGACCCATGCCGGATTTTTATTTAAAATCCGGCGGGGACTTCCCCCTCAGGATTCATAACAAACGCCGCACACGTGTAGAATTGGCGGGAATCCAAGTCGGATCTCCCGTCGCTTCTATGACGGCTCTGTCTCCATCGCGGCAAGCCAGCTCGGCGCTGGCTCCCGCGATGGGGCTCGTAGGTGCTCAATCTCGCCGAGAAAGAGAGCGAGATTGACACAAAATCGGGTTCACCTACTGTACAGTACTGTACTGTACTACAGTACTGTCCTTGCTGTATTGTACAGTTCACTGGACGCCCAATATGGCTCCCAAGAAGCATAGTGGAAAGAAGAAAGTGCTTTTTTTGAAAAGCACCACCCCAACATAACTGTCGTGAACAGAGTGTTAAATCTCATGAATGATAATGTGGTCTCTCATTTCCGGAGGGTTATGCAGCGCAGGAAGAGACAAGTGACATTGGACAGATTTTTCAGAAAAACTGAGCCTGCAGCTAGGAGACAAAGGAGAGAGGAAACCCCTGAAGGAGATCCCCCTGATGTCCTTATGGAGGGGGACTCTCCCTCCAAACAATAACTGCCTCCCACCTGCCTTCCTCCATGCCAGAAGTCATCTCAAGCAAGGTTAGTGTCCTCTCTTTATACATTACTATACTGTACTAATGTGTATTGTAATTTGTTTCATATTTTTGTGCTTCAAAAACCCCCAAAAAAAGGTCAGCACGGATTAACCGGATTTACATTGAACCCTATGGGAAAATGTGCCTCGGTTCACGACCAATTCGGTTCGCGACCAGAGTCAGTTCACAAATTAAGTTCGTGAACCGAGGTATCACTGTATAACTATATTGATATAGAAGCATTTTCTTCAACATGAATAAAACTTACATATTATAAAAGGTTGCAACTTTAAGGTCCATCAAGGCAAAATATTCTGTGTTCATTACAACCCTAAGCTAGGCAGGGAGGTAGGAGGCAGTCTACTCGATGGCACAAAATAGACTGCTCACTCCAGCTCACATGCTTTCCTAATATTGGAGTGGATTATATTTCCAATTACACCAAATTTATG